>NW_020837947.1:36318125-36632854 GCF_003676395.1 Aethalodelphis obliquidens
TCCTACCCCAAACCAGGTAGACTGTAGCTATAATTATAAAAGGTGAAACAATAAAATTTCTAAAGATGGTCAAGAAGAATATCTTCATGTCCTTAGGGAAGGGAAAGATTGCTTACACATGACACTAAAAAAACTCACCATTTAAAAAAAGTGATAAATTTGACTAAGTAAAATTTAAAACTTCTGTTCATCAATAGATACTGTTAAGAGAATGAAAATGCAAATAAGAATTGGAAAAGATACTTGCAATATGTAAAGAATAAGGTTTTGCTTATCCAGAATACATAAAGAGCCCTTCCAAATCAGTAAAAAAAGGCAGACAACCAACCCAACAGATAAATGGTCAAGAGGATGTTCAAGTGACCAATAAACATATGAAAATACGTTTAACTTCATGAGTTGTCAGGGAAATGAACATTAAAACCAAAATGACATGGAATTTTGAAGGAATTAATTGAGCTCTCATAACTCTCAAAGATTCAGCAAAATAATGTTTAAATAGTTAAAACAATAACTATACAATTAGTACAGTATTAATTTTCTATTCAATCATGCCAAATGTATTTTTCTATAGACAGTTCTCCTTTATGTTACTTAAACTTCTTTCTTCTTTCCTCACTACCCAAACTTTCATGCTCCCTTATCCACTTAAGAAAAATTTTATCCAATAGGTGAATTGCACATTCAGATTTGGGAACTCAAGCAGTAAAAACTGTTTCTTAATATGTGGAAAGAATTATAAACTTAATCCAATTCTTCTCCTTGAAAAGCACACTGAGATATATTATTAGGTTTAAGCAAACAATTTTTTAGGATTCTATAGCTTATCTTGATTCTTTAAGAAGATAACACCCAAATTATAATCCATCCTCAAAGAATATTAATAAGGAGGGCTTTTTCAATGCAAATCACTGAGTAAGTATTTAGACTGAGAGAAATGCATAATGTGTGCTCAGATAAACAGAATGCGTACATATTCATTTAACTATAATCAATTTTACCTTTTGAAAGGTAGAAATTTCAGAACAGGCTAGATATTTGGATACACTAGAGAGGGAAATATTTCTAAAAGAAAAAAATTTGAGCTTACTTTGTTTAAATGTTGTCCACTCTTTTTCATCATTACACTCATTTAAATCAGATATTCCAATTTATTACAATCAGAAAATAAAGATACTACATAGGTAATTTATGAAAAGAACCCTGGAATGGAAATCAGATATAGGATTCTGGTGTTATTAGTATTTATGTGGCTGCATGTCCTTGAGTTCCAGGGACACACACAACCAAATCTCTTAGAGATGGACTGATTCACCTTTAGGATTCCCTACTGGCGCTAAAATTGTATAATTATAATATATGCTCTAACTTACAAAAAGTGTATGTAAGCTCTAAAGCTTTAGCTCTAGCTTAAAAAGTTGTAGAGGTTAATAGTTAAAATGAGTAGATTCCAGACTCAAATTGGCTCTGCTCCTTACTACTAGTTGCTAAATCTTTCTCTTGCCCAGCATCTGTATCTGTAAAAATCGGAATTTACCAATCGAATTTGGTTGTTTAGAGGATTGTACGAGTTGACTTACATAAAATACCTGGAACAGTACCTGATAGGGATACTCAATAAAAGTTTGCTAATATTTACCTTTGTTGATATTCAGAAAGCAGTATTTCACAAAATTAATTTCAGAAATTAGAAACTCTTTTATGCTTATTTCTTATACAAGGAGAACATTTTAAATTCTGTAATCATCCGTAATTCATAATTCAGTACTCTCATTCATAATTCAGTGTTCTTCCTCCAAAAGCGTATATGTAAAGGAAGATAACTAAAAGTACAAATTACATGAATATACTGTAGAACTGAATGCTGAGATACAAAAGAAAAACAAATCATATACATTTACATCAAAGGTGTCCCCATTTTAAAAATAAATTTAACCAAGAATGGAAATACAGATGCATAATTATGGAAATGTACATATATAGTTCACATTAATAGACATAAAATAGCTTTGGAAATATTTTAGTCAATCCAGTACCACAGATTAATAATCAGTATTACTCTAGTGGGAGAGGGAAACCTTAAATTTTGTTTTACTCAGAGGTTTAATTTCAGTTAAAAGGGGCAAGTGAAAATTTCAGAGACTAGAAACAAGTTTGGAAGCTTTAAAAAAATATATTACAAAGCTCACAAGAGACCTTTTATAACTTCTCTCTCCCCCTCTTCATTGGTGTCTTTCCCTTGGCTTTCAAACTATGCTTAAATATCCTAAAAATGCCAAAAGCAAACAAAAGCAAAAGCCATCGGTGGTTTAGTTATGGAAAAGTATTTTGCCCTTCCACAAATCATATTAAATTCGTTTAACAAGTCTGAAAAGTGACATAAGAAAGCAAAATTTTGCAGATACAGGTGATTTTGAGGATTTACGAGTATTAGTGCCCAGTTAGAGCCACTGACTCAAGTGTGGGTATATTTAAGGTACTGGATTCAAGGGAAATTATTGCAAAACATGTCAGCCCAGACATGGGTAATGTAGTAGCTCCTCCAGTTTTTTCCCCTGTACACACCAAGGTAATTTTAATTCTCTCTTGGGTCTTGTAGCATGTTTACCCACTGTTCTTGGTAAGGGATTGTTAAATGCTTGAAGATAGCTGTCATGTCCCTTCAGTCTTTTTTCTCAGGAAAACATCCCACTTCTTTAACTATTCCTCACCTATTGTTTGAAGATTTTCCTTCTTCCTATGTTGCTGGTTTGTAAAAGTGTGATACCCAGAAACCAAAGCCATCATGCAGGTGTGGTCTGGCTACTGGGGAAACAGGATTATCCTCAACCACAGTAAACTGAAAGAAAGGAAAAGGAAAAGAAAAAAGTCCTCAGGAATTATAAGTTACCAAAATGAACCCAAGAAGAAGTAGAAAATGTGAATGGGCCAAGTATAATAGAAGACATGAGAGTATGTCTTCTTCTAGGAAGGCCATCTATTTCCTAGATTTTCACCTTTGTTGCAATTGAATATTCTCTCACTGAGAATATTCTTGATGAAAAAGAATATTATCTTTCTCTCCGTGGTTTTTATTTCTTTCCTTATCTTGTCTCTTTCTCATTTTCATTACTTTTACTTTGGTCCCTAAATCAGGCTCCCCAAGCAATTAATCTTTTGTTTCTTAAAATAATTAGCTTTGGGCTTGCTTATCCTTCATATTGCTTTTTTCTTTTAGTTTCCCTTTCTTTTGATTTTTACATTTAGTATTATGCTCTCCCTGCTTTTGTCTCATTTTGTTATTCTTTTTCTAGTTTCTTACGATCACTTTGTTTTCTGCTTTCTCTTTAGTAATAAATACAGTTTTTGCTACGTTCCAAAAATTTTGGTATGAAATGTTCTCTCTTCATTATTTTCTAGGCAGTTTATAGTCTGTTTTTACTTCCTATTTAAGTGTTTCTTAATTTCTATGCAGTTAAAACTTTCTTTGGTAACTTTTTTTCTAAAATTTACTTGATTATGAATAGAGTAGGTAGACTGTAAAAACTATTAATTTTGATGTATTAAGGTTCTTTTCTAGCCAATTACATAATCTTTTAAAAATGTTTTTTGGATATTAAAAATATTTAATCAAGAGAAGTAAGATTCTGTATAGATTTCTATTAAATCACAGCTTTGATGATTTAAGTCAACTTCTCTATGGGCTCATTAATTTATCTACTCAATCTGATTCTGAAAGAGGAATATTGAAATTGCTTACTATAATTTTTTTCAAATTATCTTTGCACTTCTAGTTTTTATATTTTTGGTTTATATGTTTGACTGCAGTGTTTCTTGGTGCATACAGGCTTGTGACATATCTTCATAAATAGTCTTCTCTCTATCTGGTGTTTTTACATTTAAATTCTACCTCAACCTCATCAGAAATTAATACTACCACTTCCTCTTTTTATTGTCATTTTCCTCTTATGGCTCTGCTCATTTCTTCTCACCTCAACTTCATTTTAAATCACTTTGCTGGAAATGATTCTATGGATTAATTAAATACTCAAATATTTATTCAGTGTCTACCATGGACAAGACACTCTACTAGCTACTGGGGGGAATTTAAAAATGAATAAACTACCTTCAAGCAATTTTCAGTTTATTAGGGGAGAGAGACTTGGGCATAAATAACCACGGTTCAGGCGGAGAAGCACAAAGGAGAACTGGGTTTGACTGCTCATGGAAAAGAAGGTATTTTAGTTAAACTATGAAGAATGAAAAGGATCGCAATGAGTAGATTTGACTATGTCTTATTTCTTAAATAGAAAAAAAATGAAAAATAATATGAAATACATATCTGATAATGTTAGGTCAGAAAACATAATAAACATTGCATTTGTATATTATAAATATGTAAAAGCATATATGAAAAACATATAAACTGAGAGGGAAGAAGAAAGAATTACTAAAACGATTTTTCAGGTTGTGGAATTATTTTTTTCTTATTTAATGTTCTAGTATTGGTTTTTTAAAATAAATTTATTTATTTTTGGGGGGGCGTGTTGGGTCTTCGTTGCTGTGCACGGGCTTTCTCTAGTTGCAGTGAGCGGGGGCTACTCTTTGTTGCGGTGCGCGGGCTTCTCATTGTCGTGGCTTCTTTTGTTGCGGAGCACGGGCTCTAGGCGCGCAGTCTTCAGTAGTTGTGGCATGTGGGCTCAGTAGTTGTGGCTTGCGGGCTCTAGAGCACAGGTTCAGTAGTTGTGGCACACGGGCTTAGTTGCTCCGTGGCATGTGGGATCTTCCAGGTCCAAGGCTCAAACCTGTGTTCCTTGCATTGGCAGGCAGATTCTTAACCACTGCACCACCAGGGAAGCCCAATGTTCTAGTATTTTTGTTACAATTTTTATCATTCAGTAATTTTTTTTTGCATCAGTGTTTTCTGACTCTTAATAGGTGACAGATACAGAATGGATAGCAACATCAGTAAACCAAAACTTTGCACTGGTCTTGAAAACAAGAGAGAATACTGAGAATTATGGGTCTAGGATTTTACTTATCAAAACTAAATTATGAACATTATTTAAGTTTGTTTTTGAACACACTTGGTGGTCTAAGTTTATAGCCTCTACCATTGCACTGATGGATTCTGGGCTCTGTCCTAACCCTCTGCAGGGTGCAGTGGAGAAAGCAGACATTTCGTAAGTCAACTAAACCCTGTGGGAATCTCATTCCACACAGTCCTGCCATCATCACAGCTACTTCACAAAAAGCAACATTCCTTTCACGGAGCTCATGTCAAAATAGTTTGTTTTTTGCTTTTTTTAAAAAAAATAATATCCAGAAACCTTTCTTCTTGAAACTTGTTTAACAAATAGAACAACAAAATCACTCCTTACGATACTACTTGTAAACCTGGAGGTAGTCCAAGTTTGACAAACTTTAAAAATACATGTTCTGTATTTTTATTCACAGCCATTTCAATATTTGGTGGGGTTTTTTTTCCCCTACAGGTTTTGGTCTTTCAATACTGGCAAGCATCAGTGCTTTCCTAGACTTTAACCCAAGTTAACATCATTTTTTAACTTAAAAAGAGCAATTTCAACAGAGCCCTTTCATGCCAAAAACAAAGTATCTTTGTGCACCATGCACCCAATTCTAGGAATAGTCTGTTCATTACCTGGAGTTTTTAGATTCGAGAAAGAAAAATATAATTCCATTCTTGGCTTCTATTCATTATTTCCAGATACAAAACACTGTTTAGTGTAGAGTGACCAAATTTTCCTTTCTGTCTCCCAGGAATAAAGTTAAAATGTACATGAATATGAAAAGAGAAAAAAAATGTGTTTTTTTTAATAAAAAGTGTCTTCTCTTTTGATGTTTGAATTTTAATACCTCCAAAGTAGGGAGAAATCTTTGCCTAGGAGTATAGAAATCTCTTTTAAAAATATGATTGAGCTAGAGAGGTATCCAAAAAGGCTAGCCTGGTGAATGAAAAGTTTTGTGGTTAGAGTGAAAAAGGGTTGGAATACCTGGTATACCCACAGTGTTAAATGTCTTGATTTACTGCACATACACTTGAGAAAACCCCATCCTGCTTCAACTGAGCTTCTTTTCTTTAGGAGACTACAGTACAATGATGAAAACCTCTTGACTTTGCTGCTGGCCAACGAGGTAAATACTGCTCTTGCATTAGAACGGAGACTGCTCAAATGAGATTGTTTTCATTGAAATAACAAATCACTTAAGAAAATTAGCTAAGATAAAGTATAGAGGAAGATGGTAAAACAGAGACCACAACAAAAGACTGTGAGCTATACGGAAAGAGTAGAACACATCACCATATTCTAACAGAGAAAATAATCATAAGTAAAAATGAAATTCAAGTTGTTTTTAAAAACCCTTATACTTGGGCTTCCCTGGTGGCGCAGTGGTTGAGAGTCTGCCTGCCGATACAGGGGACGCGGGTTCATGCCCCGCGGAGTGGCTGGGCCCGTGAGCCATGGCCGCTGAGCCTGCGTGTCCGGAGCCTGTGCTCCACAACGGGAGAGGCCACAACAATGAGAGGCCCACATACCGCAAAAAAAAAAAAAAAAAGGAAAAATTGTAAAGGGAGAAAAATAATTTAGAAGTTTTTTATAAAGCACTTATGAATACTATATAAAAATACTTTATATATATACTAATACTGTTTTGTATTAGTACTATTTCCAGTTTTATTATATGTTCTTACCTCATTTTTATTGAATTACAATAAATTTTGCCATTATATTCCAGAAGTTAAATCCTCTTAGAACTACTCAGAGTGTATATATATATATATATATATGTATATCAGGGGATCCTAACCTGGGATCCTGAAATTATCTTTTACTATTACTATTACTCTACTGTTACTCTTTGCATGTGAAAAAAATGCTACTGTACTATGAGTACATTGTGGTTCTTTTGTATTTGTTTTAATTTTTTTCATCTAGTAAGGGAGACAGATTTGGGCAGTTAAATCATTTACATACCCACCTGTTCTTCCATGAAATCAAGGGTCATCCAGGAAAGCAATGCGATTCTTAGAGAGTTTAGGGATTGCATACGGAAACCTGCCTACTAAAAAGACTCAACTGATAAACATCTAACTTTGATTCTTTTTTTGTGTGAGAAAGGTTTTTAATATTTGTTTTAGTTTTGTCCTCTCAAAACAGGAATGCCCAGTGCCTTTTGTCATTCTTTCTATCACAGAAAAGTGGAGCTCTGATGACATGTTCGTGCTCTATAGTAAAGGCTTAAATTGTAAACCTTCCTGAAACTTCTGGTATTGTCACAGTGAACTGAATGATGGTGATGATGACAGCAGCAGCTAATACTTATTGAAGCTTTAATCCAAACCCAGTCACTGCCAGAGCCTGGACACACTGTCACTAAGCAAGCCCCTGCAGACGCCTCTCCAGACTTGGCAAAATTAGTCACCTGGAATAATAATGCCATGTCGCTAGAGGCCACCCAGAATTCTTAAATGCCTAATGAAAAGCAGTACATGCCTTTCGAAACATGATACTTGGATGAGCATAAGCAGTCTGTAGACAAGCAGATGGTCCCAAGCGCATCTGGGCTGTCATCATTGAGCAGCAGCCTTTTTCTGGGTCCCTCTAGGTCACTCCTTCTTTACCTATGAAACAGTTCTAATTTCCACCTCCTCCTCAAGTCCTCACCCCAACCTTTCCTTTCAGGTGACTGATACACACGCAATCAACAACCTCACTCCCACGTGACACGGTAAAATATAATGTGTTCAGCTGAGAACCCCTTCAACTTTCTGTTCCCCATACATTCTCCTCCACCCTTCCTTCCTCTTTGGTAGAAAGCAAGACCTTCCAAGCTTCCCAAGATGCATATTTCTACCTGCCTTGTCAGGAATCTCAACTCTCTCTGGTAACTTCAGACAATCAAGCATGTGATTCAAGCATGTGAATCAAGATGTGCTCAAGTTTCTCCCATCAAAAAAGCAAAATGAAATAAAAACTCATTAGGACCCCTATATGCCTTAGTCTCTACATCTTAGTTTCCCTCCATTTTTCAGCCAAGCTAACTGAAAGATTATTTAATGTTCTTGTCTCTGTGTCCACATTTAAAAACCCACTACAATCTGTCTCACCCCTCCACTTTAAGTCACTCTCTACAAAATTACCAATGACCTTCTCCTTCCTAACTGCCCTCATGAATCCTTATCTTACTTGCCTCCTCTGCAGCACTGACCCTGCTGACCTCTGCTCCTTTCTTGACCCCTAGGACATCACATTCTCTTGGTTCTCAGTACTTCCTTCTGTCCCTTTTGTGAATTCTTCCTATGTCTATCTCTTAAAACTTCCGGGGTTTCCAAGGCTCTGTTTATTACAGATTGTTCTCTGAGAGTTATTCCTTCACCCCTATGGTTTCAAGTCCACACATATGCAGAAGGCTTCCCCACGTAAACCTCCAGCCCAAATCTCTCTACTGAGCTTCTGATATCTACATGCAATTACTTACTTGATGTCTTCAGTCACATACCTCAAACTCAGCCTAAAACCAAACTCATCACCTCCCCATCTCTCCCTGACAGCTCACTGTCCTTCATGTTGCTTATTCCTGTGAGTGGCACAGAAACCAGAAAACAAGGTATTCTCCCTCCTGACTTTTCTTTGCCTGTCTCTCCCTCAACCAATCAATCAACAAAATTCCATTTTATTCATACTTCAAAGAACCATTTATATCTTTTGATCTCCACTGCCATGAAGTTAGCCCAGGCTCTGGAGTACTCTTTCTAAAACACAAATCTGGTCATGATACTCCACTAATTAAAATTTCAATGATGATAACTTTGTGCTTCAGGATTAAGTGAAAACCCCTTTGTATATGAAATAAAGATCCAATTAATGATTTGATGGCTTTTCTGGATTCCCTATTGCCACTGCCCCATTGCAAGCTATGCCCCAGTCATACACTAGTTTGCCTCTAGAACCTGCTGTTCCTTCTACCTGGGACATGATTCATGCACATGCGTCTTGCCTAAATTCTGCAGGTCTTAGCTTAGACGTCAAATCTGTAGCAGCCTGTGCTCATTCCTGTCATTTTATTTATCCTATTACAGACTGATTGCTTGTATTTTCCATTATCCTATAAATTTTTTTGAGGGCAGAAACTCTGCCTTGTTTATTCTTGCATTTCATATACCTGACTCACTACCTGGCACAGGGTAGGTGCTTAATGAATATTTGCTGAAATTCCAAAAGAGGTTAACATAACTAGTGTTGGTTTTCCAGGTAGTTTTCAGGTAATGGATCTCTAGCCACAGAAGGCTAAGGGTCAAGCAGGGAGCACAGATAGAGATGATAAAGGGGAGCACGGGGCCACTAGCCCAGGGGAAGCACTAATTATACGGGAGGAAATGTGATTTTATTTGTTTTGTCTAGTGTATACTGTAGGCTTGTAGGAAGAATAATTAATGTGCTGTTCTGGATCATTCTAAGGGGTTCTGGGAGGGAGGGGGGTGACAGTCAAATTAGCCTTGATCAATAGCTCTAAGAAGATAAAAAGATCAGTTATAACTACCAGGGCAGAGAACTCACATGGGCTGGAAGCCCAGCCTTCCTTAAGGGGAAGAGACACATCCTTGACTGGACACAGGCTCAACTACTGCACCCAACATGTTAATGGAAAGAAAAAAGGCTGGGAGGTAGGAAAGGAAACACTTCTGGGCCTCTCTAATGGTCAGCCCATCCTTCCTAGTCCAACTCCTCTAAAGTGTCCCTAGGCTGCTCCGATTAAGGGGCACTGATTTTTTTTTTTTTTGCTTTTGTTTGAATGCGCTAGCTGCCAGCAGTGTTACTGGCTGACCAAAATTTCACTAGATCCTTACTATATACAATGGAACCATGTAAGTTTTGTTAACTGTTGAATAATATCATCATTTTGAGGAAGAACAGAAACATATTTTTTCTCCCTAAACGAAATAGGTCTGGTAGACCTATTTCTCACTTGCTAGAACTAACTGGAAATCAGATATCAATCATACTGGGGCCCTGGAGTGTAGGGAAGTGTTTGATAATAGTCTTGGGGTCTCCTGTGTTTGTGCATAAATGATTTTATAAAGGAAATGTGGAAAACAGAAAAAGGGGAAAAATTAGGTTTTGTCTTATCATCCAAATGTGAACAATATTAACACCTTCATATATATCCTTCTAGAATATACTGTATTTATTCTACATGCACACTAAATTCAATTTGGCATCCTGCCTTTCCATATATCACAACATGAGCATTTTCCATGTTATTACCACTTATAATCATCATTTCAGAATGTTGTATAATATTTCAGAAAGTAGAGGACCCACAGTTAACCTGTGGAGACTCCTTCCAATTTTATGCTATTATAAATAATGTGGTGATGAATAACTTCATGCATGAAGCTTCTTCTGTATTTCAGATTATTTCCTTAGGATAGATTCCCAGAATTGGAATTATTGGGTCAAAGAACATGATTATTATTAAGACTCCTGACACATACTGCCAAACTGCTCTCCAAAATCCGTATTTATTTACAGTCCATGATAGTAACCATTTCACCACAACTTGCTCTGATTAGTACCATCATTAAAAAAACAAGCATGCAAAGTAAAACAACCAAAGAAAACCTCCGATACTTTTGCCTTTAATGTGATAAGCAAAAATGGCAATATTTTTCTTTTTATATGTGTGGTTTAAACATCTTTTTTTACTAATTGTAAGCTTTCGTATATACGTCAGTATATTTATTTGTTGTTTTCTCCTTTCCTGTGAATCTTCTAGCTATGTGCTGACTTGAAACAGTTTGATGACCTATACATACTATTCAGTATTCATGAAGATTATATAATACTCCATGTGAAGAAAGAATAGTTTCCAGCAAGATGAGCCAAAGCAACAAGCCTGCATCCAGAATCCAACCCTGAACAGATGTTTGCTTGGCAGCCTAGCTGCAATAATTAACATCAGAAAGCAGGGCAATTAAAAAAAAATACAACTAGATCTCACATCTATGAATCATGGTTCTGTAAATGTCCCAAACCATCTGGATGACTGGGCTCCAATGCTCCATTTTGAGAAAGACCTGAACAATAGTACTAAAGACAAGGGACCTCTGAATACCAAATGCTCATAGGATATTGTTTGTTGCCTCTTAAATCACTTCTCATCCCCTACCTTTTAATAACGGATATTGATGTAACTGTCTCAAGCCCTCTTTCCCTGGATTATATACTTCTCTTAGGCACATACCACATGTGATTTATCTTTATATCCTAGGGAGCACCAGGACCCTGCCCTGCATACAGTAAGCACTTTGTATTTGTTTGTTGAAGTAAATTGAAATAGAATAATCAAAGCCTTGGCAGATGTCTGACCCCAAGCCAGAGGGTGTCTCTTAATTGCACTGGTAGTTGTTTACCATTACGATAAACAGCTCTGTCTAAAGCCCCGCTGATGGTGGGAAGTCGGCACAGGAAAGCACAGCAGTGCTGCGGTGAAAAGCAATGTAAAGACAGAACAGCCCTTGGCTTCTGAGGCAGGTGGAGCGCCTTCACAGCACGTATGGTGCTTGCCCAGGTTTGCTGTGTGGTTCTTCACAAAGCTGACTGAGCTAGGAGGCAAACAGTGATTCAATGTCATGTGCAAAATGGAAATATACTATTATTTTAATATACATTATTTTAGCTAAGGATTATTCATTTTCCCAATAAACAGATGGTGACAGGCAATTCTCAAAGGGAACGAGAGGATTGCCCACCTGAATTACCAACTTAGAGAGATTTTCATTTAAATTTCTCGGTATTATTTGATCGAATATTTTCAAAACATTTAACTAACATCTCTCCCGCATTTTAGGAAACATGCTAATTGCCTCCAATCCACATCATTTCTTTTGCAATATTAAAATTTTCACTAAATCTGTTCTGGCAAAGAATTTACTAGAGCACTTTTTAAAAAAAGAATGCATGGCATAATCTGTTCCTCAAATTATTTCCTTCCAGCTTTCAATTAATGAAACATTTCAAGTCTCTGCCTCTCTCTCTCTCTCTCTCTCTCTCTCTCTCTCTCTCTCACACACACACACACACACACACACACACACACACGCCTCTTACTTTTTTCTTCTTTTTGCTTAACCACTTAAGAGAATAGGGGCATTATTTTACTTAATCATGATATAATCATCTGATCAGGAAACAGCACAGGTAAAATATTCCTACCCAATACACATTCTATATTCATATTTCCCTAATTGTCCCCAAAATGTTCTTCATAGCTGATTTTTAAAAATCACTCAGGATCCAGTCAAGGATCATATAGTACATTTTGTTGTCATTTCTCTTTCATCTGTTTTAATCTTTTAGTTTTTTAAATAAAATAATTTGTTACTAACATTTTAAGAATCAGGCGAGTTGTTTTGTAGAATGTCTCACAATCTGGAATTGTTTGCTATTTCCCCATAAACGAATCTGACTTAAACATTTTGGGTGGTGTGTGCTTCCCATGGTGTCAGATCAAGAAGCTTGTACTTTCAGTTTTCTCCATTGTTGGCGGTGACAGTTTTGATCACTTGGTTATGGTGATGCCTGTGCCAGCTCTCTCTATTTTAAAAGTACTTTTCCCTCGTAATTAATCAATAATCTGATTGATACTTGACTATGGGACTATATTTTATTCCCCCAAAACACTTTACTCAGTAGTTTTACCACTGAGTATCAAAAACCACTGAGCATCATTGTCTCTAGGCCCTTTCAGTCATCAGACTTATTAAATATATATATAATTTTATACATGTATATATTATAAATTTAATGTATTTTAAATACATATATTATTAATTTTTTTTCCTTTATTTTAAATCAGCATTTCATACTGATGCTTCCACTTATAACCCAATGCTACAAGGGTTCTTTCTCACTTTCCCTCATTCCGTACTTATAACTCTCTTCTGCCATGGTTAGAAAACTGATATCAACATATTTATTTATTTGCTTTATCTTCCAGTACATAAATAAGAATTTCCTAATTACCGTATCAACAAATTAACAACAATAAACCACTACAGAAAGATAAAGATTTGTCTGAAATTCTCTTTCTGCTCATAATATATCCTACTAAGCATACACTCAGAGTACTGTGTTTAAAGTTGCCTGAACTCATTCTTCTGTGTCTATGCAATTTGATAAATAGTTATACCCTTTGCTTCTGTTCATACTCTATCTTCAGGCTTACTTCTTTAAAAAAATTTTTTTAAAGTTCTTTTTGATTGAATTTTATTTTTGATAAGTAGAACATTAACATGGTTCAAAAGTCAAAACTACATTGAAAGGCATACTCAGAGTATGCCTACTCTAGCTTCCACCCCATTCCCACCACCTCTATAGGTAACCATTTCACTGTCTTGTGTATCCCTCCTATGCTTCTTTTTGCAAAAATAGGCAGATATATTCATATATTCACATTTTTTTTGTATTTTGCTCTAAAGTGTTTTCAGTCTAGTTGAAGAGATACAGCATTCCCAAGTAAAAAGTTAACTAAAGAATACAAGGCAGAATATTAGTGACAAAATAGTCCAGAAAATACATGCGCTAGTACTAAATGCTCTGGAGGTTTTCTTCAGTACATCTTCAGAGACAGGTTTTAATAACCTGTTTATTCATGCACAGGATTAAAAAAGCTATAAACATCCAGAGCTTTGCATTGCCAAAGATATAATACAGTAAGAATAACATTTTCAAAATTAGCTAAAGCAAGCTGTAGTCATTATTTGCACTCATTCTTCACCATCAAATGAGCATTCACAATCTGTCACGTACATGACAAGAAGGAATAGTTACCATTATACAAAAGACAGCGGAAATCATGAAAGTCCACCTTAGAATTTTTAAACATTTAGCAATAGAAGTCGATATACGCTAAAAGCTTTTTATTTTTTCTATTTTAAAATAGAATACACAAGCTAATTCTTCACTTTAAAACAGCAAACTTAAAGAGTTCTCATAAATAACACTAACTGGCCTTAGAAGTAAAAACTTTATTAGTGATACGACCTTTGGCTAGAAATTGATTAAATATCCAGACATGATCATTTCTGGTTTTAAAGGTTAATTAAGTAACTATTCAGTTAAGTGCTATTCAGATGTAATCTGCTTTCCCATAGCTTATCAAAAACTTAATGGATTAGAGAGGCAAATACATCTGTATTAAAGTAGTATTAATAATACCCAACATGGACAATACGTACCAAGCACTACACCAAATGCTTTGTATGCGTCATTCTGTTCTCTCTTTATAACATTCATATGAGGTTATTTTTATTGTTATAATCATCGTCACATCTCCATTTTGCAAATGAGGAAACTAAGGCTTCTCAAAAGTTAAGTAGCTTTCCCAGGGTCATAGAGCAATACAATACTGTCTATGCAACTGAAAAATTAGAGTTAGGTAAGTCACCTATATGTGATTGTTCACTCTATTTTTATCAATATCATACTTGCCTGTTATTTTAAAAAGTCAAATGATTCTTACAAGGTAGGTAATAACAACAGAAACCCAACTCTAACCCCTATTCTGAGAGGGAAACAGTTTTTAACATAACTTTCTTCTGTTACCTTTTTGTTTCTAGAGAATATGCTTATGCTCCTAATATTCGAAGATTAGAATTTAGAACTCTCCTACTTTTCTCATCATTTTACTTATTTCCATCCTCTCTGTAGTTGTAACACACGTTTTTGTTAATTAAAAACTCATTTTAAAATATTGTGACTACGTAAGTGATATTTACTATTTACTAGTGAGCCTAATATTATATTCAATGTCATTTCATTTCTCACATAACTCTTTTTTTTTTTTGGTAGTACGTGGGCCTCTCACTGTTGTGGCCTCTCCCGTTGCGGAGCACAGGCTCCGGACGCGCAGGCTCAGCAGCCATGGCTCACGGGCCCAGCCGCTCCGCGGCATGTGGGATCTTCCCGGACCAGGGCACGAACCCGTGTCCCCTGCATCGGCAGGCGGACTCTCAACCACTGCGCCACCAGGGAAGCCCTCTCACATAACTCTTTAACATTTCTAGGGCTTATAATTTTTATTTATTTTTTAGCTTTTTATATCCCTATTACTAATATTTCTTAAAACTCTGCAACTGAATTACAAACTTCTCTTGAAGTTTATTTTGCACATAATCAGATGAACTAGTTTATCAAATTCCATTTCTTCTTTCTCAGAGCATACTTTCTGGAGCCCTCTGTCCTGCTCCAGTATGGACTGTTGCTAAGCCTAATACTTTTGCCTTCTGTTGGAGCCCATAGCTTCCTGGAGTTCATGTTAACCACTATCTTGCTTCATTTCTCCTGTTTCGCTGAAGAACATCTCCATGGAGGAGTCATGCAATCCACATTTCAGAGTGAGAGAGCAAGAAGCTGATGGGAACATCTGTGAGCCAGCCTCACTGGCTGACTGCACTGCTAAAATCAGGTGGCAAGCTGGCCTTTTTGCTGGGAAATCACCAAGTACCAGTAAGCTTAGGTATTTTCCCTGGAGCTATACACATTCTCCAGGGAAGAATCCTCTGGCTTTATGCCTGGAAGCGTATGTCCAACAGCCAGTGCCAGAGCATGTGGCCAAACCGGGTGTGGGGGATTTGTTGCCTTTTGTGTGGACTTGCCCAGATCCCTACTGTCAGTGCAGAGCCTCTATCTCATCACACTGGGCCTGCAGCATCCCTGCTAGAAATCTTATTACTCTGGAGGAGGGGCAATCACCTTGCTGTGTAAAGTTCAGAAAGGTGAGGGGGGTGGAGTTCCTACTCTTCATTCAGATTTTCAACTAATCCTGCTACCTTCAGCCCCACAATACACCACCATCTTAAAAATATTCTGAGACTTCCCGTTCCAAAGACTTTCTGAGATTCACTGGTGCAGACTAACCTCTTTCCTTTTTTTAGTCATCCAAGTTTCAACTAGCTCTAAGTCAGTTATCCCTCCATCCATTTTGTCCTTCTGAAAATGGGTCTGGATTTCTGGTCCACTGTTGTCTTCTCCCTAGTTCTCATTGTCTTTCTGAGTTGAAATCCAAGTTTTGTGAATGCTAATGTGTTTGGAAAGCCTTCAACTAAAACAAACAAGATGTTATGTTTTCAATGAAAATTCTTCTACTCAAGGAGATTTGTCCTTGAAATAATACAATGAGCTCATTCTGTTGTATCAAAATGAGGTATGAATTAGACCAAGTTTTGGAAAAAAAGGGTAAATAATTCTAATTTTTAACACAATACCAGTGACCCCTGCATTTCCAGCAAGTCACTTGATCTTATGAAAATAAAGATAATTGTAACTTTCCTCAAGTGTAAAATGGAAGGCTTGAGTAAGAAATTATTAAAAACGCTGTACAAAAACAGATATAATGCAGTAGCATTTTTCGGTTCTGTTCTTCATTAACTGATGCTAATGCCAAAGAAAGGAGCCAATTTACCATGCTTCTATAAAGAATATAAAGCTTTTCTTTAATACTTACAAGTTACTCTATCATAAACTTTTGAATAGCCAGCATTAGAAATGACTAGTGGTTACACTTATAAAAACTCTAATTCTACTGTGTACTATTAGAAGATTGCGTGTAAACATATGTTTAAATGCATCAGAAAATTTGATTAAAAGAAATAAGTGGTAACCTCTTTTGTAAAGTGAATAAATGCTTCTCTGTATCACTGGCTTTGTAATTCTACATGTTTTATCTTAACCTTTTACCACTGAATGTGTTAATCTATTTATAATGCTTTGCTTGTGCCAAAATAACCACTGAATACAATTTGAATAGAAAGATTAATGTGACTGATGCCCACACTGTAAAAATATACACTCAGCTAAAATTTACTAATAACTTCCCAAAAAGTCAATGACATTCATATACACATAACTAAGGAAAGAATTTAATCCCTATTTCAATCATAGGATTATATACACTTGAGCTTAAAGGTCTACAAAACACATGATCGTAGTATCAAGTAGAGGGAAATGTGTACACTCCCTAAAGCAACATTACTTACCCAGAAATCTTTTTACTCCATGTAGGTTATTTTTATCCTTTTATGCCTCCATGTACATGTTTTCTATACCTAACTTATAGCTTATGGTAAGACATACAAATAAAATAAAGCTGCAAAATAAAGGCAAAAGAACCCCTGTCTATGGGCTTCCCTGGTGGCTCAGTGATTGAGAGTCCGCCTGCCGATGCAGGAACACAGGTTCGTGCCCGGTCTGGGAAGATCCCACACGCCGCAGAGCGGCTGGGCCCGTGAGCCATGGCCGCTGAGCCTGCGCTCCGCAACGGGAGAGGCCAAAACAGGGAGAGGCCCGAGTACCGCAAAAAAAAAAAAAAAAAAAGAAGAATCCCTGTCTAATCTTGCTCAGGACAACTCCAATTAATCCCGAAATTTAACTCCGTGTTTCCCAGTGCAAAGACAAATGTGAAAAGCAGTGGGGTGAACGTCTGTTAGTGTTCAGTAAAGAAAAGCATACCAACTCACTGAAACATTTTTTTCTACATGAAATTCTAAGAAAACCTGTATGACTCTTCATATAAAACACTGAATACCATGAAAGGCAGAGTCACCAAAGATATTTTTTGAAAGATGTTTTCACGTGGCCATGTCTTTTTTTCTCTTTAGTTGTATTCACAGCTAAGACTTATTTCAGTAAAAGGGAAAATAAACAAAGGGAAAAGGCACATGGAGTGAAGTCCAGAGGAAAACAGGTGCAAGTTTCCAAAAGTGCTCTCGCAGTGGAGTCACACAGAGGGCAAGTAATTCTGCCAGCAACAGACAATGCATGTGAAGTCTCACAGTCCATTAGAGATTCAGGGCCCAAGGTTTTACTGGGGACTGCTCATGTTAGCTGCCTCTGCCTAGCACAAACCTAAATTCCAGACTCCCAGAAGACAGGCAGGCTTTCAGGATAAATTGTACTCTGTGCACAAACAGTTTAGGGACAGTGACCCAACCTTACCATTTGGGCAAGGTTTTACTTCAGTGTAGGAAAATGTTTCCCACTCAAGTTCCCATATGTCAGCCAAGGGTCCAACTTGCAAGTCGGACTTTCTAAGGATGGTGGGCTCAAGCCTGCTATGTTAACTCCTTTCTGCACAGACTCCATGAAAATGAGGCACTAATGACCCACTAAACTGACCTACAACCTATTAATGAGTCATGCCAGTTTGAAAACACAGTTTTAATATTTCCCATCTTAAACAAAGAAACAAACAAAAAATCCCTTTCTTGACACCCCATTCCCCGAAACCTTACAATTTTTTTCTTTGCTTTCCTTCACTGTAAAATTTTTAAAATCTAGAAAAGTCAAAGAATAATGAATGAAACATATTCCTGTCATCTAGTAATAATAATTATTAAGATATTGTATTTGCTTAGACTTTCATTTATGTGTGTGTATATGATTTATTTAGTTAGCTATTTATTTATTTAAAGAAAAAAAATAGTACAAATACTGAAGTCACCTTTAACTAGCCCCATTTTCTTATTTCTTCTCCCAGTAGCATCAACAGTCATTAGATTGGCAGGCCTCCTTCTAGTCCTGTTTACACTATTAGGTAAAAGTGTTTTATTTGCCTATATAGTCAACATGTATTGTTCTATATTGTGCCTTTTTCCACTCAGCATTTTTTGAGACCTACTTATGTTGGTAGATAAAGATTTAATTTTTTGGCTGAAATGCTATATATAATGTTTTATCATACGATATGTCATATTTTATTAATCCAATATGTTTTTAGCAGACTCAAGGTTGTTTCCAAAGTTAGTTCTTAGAAATAGTATAGCAGTGAAAATGCCTGTACATGTTAATATATCTGTGAATGAGTATCTTCAGAATTAAAATTCTTGGGTCTTGGAGGAACTATGGCTTTTTTTACATTACTATTTTTTTTAAGATAATGTGAAAATACGGAAAATACAAAAAAATGATATATAGTAGTATCTATAATTTTATAGTATTCATATTTATAACTCTATATGATTATATGCATATATATTTTAAATAAAATACAGATCATACTATATACACTATTATGACTTGCTTTTATACTTATTATATCATATTTCCTAAAATATTTTAAAGTGTCTGCATATATGGGTGTCCCATTATTTAACCAACATCTACGATTCAGCATTTAGAGTTTTCCACGCTTTCTCTATTATATAATATAGTGATGAATATCCTAGTGATAAGTATTGGTGTGTGTGTGCATTTCTGACTGTTTTCTTACAAAAAATCATAAAATTCCTGACTTTAAAAGTATGAATTTTGAGGTCCTGGGATCAAGATGGCGGAGTAGAAGGACGTACTCTCATTCCCTCTTGCAAGAACACCAGAATCACAACTGGCTGCTGGACAATCATCGACAGGAAGACCTGGAACTCACCAAAAAAGACACCCCACATCCAAAGACAAAGAGGAAGCCACAATGAGATGGTACGAGGGGCGCAATCACAGCAAAATCAAATCCCATAACTGCTGGGTGGGTGACTCACAGACTGGAGAACACTTATACCACAGAAGTCCACCCACTGGAGTGATGGTTCTGAGCCCCACGTCAGCCTTCCCAAGCTGGGGGTCCAGCAACTGGAGGAGGAATTCCTAGAGAATTAGACTTTGAAGGCTAGTGGGATTTGATTTCAGAACTTCAACAGAACTGGGGAAAACAGAGACTCCACTCTTGGAGGGCACACACAAAGTAGTGTGCCCATCAGGACCCAGGGAAGGAGCAGTGACACCAGGGGAGACTGAACCAGACCGACCTGCTAGTGTTGGAGGGTCCCCTGCAGAGGCGGGCGGTGGCTGTGGCTCACCATAAGGATGAGGACACTGGCAGCAGAAGTTCTGGAAAGTCCTCCTTGGCGTGAGCCCTCCCAGAGTCCGCCATTAGCTCCACCAAAGAGCCCAGATAGGCTCCAGTGTTGGGTCGCCTCAGGCCAAACAACCAACACGGAGGGAACCCAGCCCCACCCATCAGCAGTCAAGGGGATTATAGTTTTACTCAGCTCTGCCCACCAAAGCAACAGTCAGCTCTACCCACCACCAGTCCCTCCCATCAGGAAACATGCACAAGCCTCTTAGACAGCCTCATCCACCAGAAGGCAGACAGGAGAACCAAGAAGAACTAAAATCCTGCAGCCTGTGGAACAAAAACCACATTCACAGAAAGAGAGACAAGATGAAAAGGCAGAGGGCTATGTACCAGATGAAGGAACAAGATACAGCCCAGGAAAAACAACTAAATGAAGTGGACATAGGCAACCTTCCAGAAAAAGAATTCAGAATAATGATAGTGAAGATGATCCAGGACCTCGGAAAAAGAATGGAGGCAAAGGTCGAGAAAATGCAAGAAATGTTTAACAAAGACCTAGAAGAATTAAAAAACAAACAAACAGAGATGAACAATACAATAACTGAAATGAAAGCTACACTAGAAGGAATCAATAGGAAAATAACTGAGGCAGAAGAACGGATAAGTGACCTGGAAGACAGAATGGTGGACTTCACTGCTGAGGAACAGAATAAAGAAAAAAGAATGAAAAGAAACGAAGACAGCCTAAGAGACCTCTGGGACAACATTAAACACAACAACATTCGTATTATAGGGGTCCCAGAAGAAGAAGAGAGAGAGAAAGGACCTGGGAAAATATTTGAAGAAATTATAGTCGAAAACTTCCCTAACATGGGAAAGGAAATAGCCACCCAAGTCCAGAAAGCGCAGAGAGTCCCATACAGGATAACCCAAGAAGAAACACGCCGAGACACATAGTAATCAAACTGGCAATAATTAAAGACAAAGAAAAATTATTAAAGCAGCAAGGGAAAAATGACAAATAACATACAAGGGAACTCCCATAAAGTTAACAGCTGATTTCTCAGCAGAAACTTTACAAGCCAGAAGGGAGTGGCATGATATACTTAAACTGATGAAAGGGAAGAACCTACAGCCAAGATTACTCTACCCAGCAAGGATCTCATTCAGATTCGATGGAGAAATCAAAAGCTTTACAGACAAGCAAAAGCTAAGAGAATTCAGCACCACCAAACCAGCTCTACAACAAATGCTAAAGGAAATTCTCTAAGTGGAAACACAAGAGAAGAAAAGGACCTACAAAAACAAACCCAAAACAATTAAGAAAATGGTCATAGGAACATATATATCGATAATCACCTTAAAGGTGAATGGATTAAATGCTCCAACCAAAAGATACAGGCTTGCTGAATGGATACAAAAACAAGACCCATCTATATGCTGTCTACAAGAGATCCACTTCAGACTTAGGGCCACATATAGACTGAAAGTGAGGGGATGGAAAAGATATTCCATGCAAATGGAAGTCAAAAGAGAGCTGGAGTAGCAATACTCATATCAGATAAAATAGATTTTAAAATAAAGAATGTTACAAGAGACAAGAAAGTACACTACATAATGATCAAGGGATCAATCCAAGAAGAAGATATAACAATTATAAATATATATGCACCCAACATAGGAGCACCTCAATACATAAGGCAACTGCTAACAGCTATAAAAGAGGAAATTGACAGTAACACAATAGTGGGGGACTTTAACATCTCACTTATACCAATTGACAGATCATCCAAAATGAAAATAAATGAGGAAACAGAAGCTTTAAATGACAAAATACACCAGATAGATTTAATTGATATTTATAGGACATTCCATCCAAAAACAGCAGATTACACTTTCTTCTCAAGTGCGCATGGAACATTCTCCAGGATACATCACACCTTGGGTCACAAATCAAGCCACAGTATATTTAAGAAAATTGAAATCACATCAAGCATCTTTTCTGACCACAACGCTATGAGATTAGAAATGAATTACAGGGAAAAATACGTAAAAAACACAAACACACGGAGGCTAAACAATACATTACTAAATAACCAAGAGATCACTGAAGAAATCATAGAGGAAATCAAAAATTACCTCGAGACAAATGACAATGGAAACACGACAATCCAAAACCTATGGGATGCAGCAAAGGCAGTTCTAAGAGGGAAGTTTATAGCTATACAAGCCTACCTCAAAAAACAAGAAAAATATCAAATAAATAATCTAACCTTACACCTAAAGGAACTAGAGAAAGAAGAATAAACAAAACCCAAAGTTAGCAGAAGGAAAGAAATCATAAAGATCAGAGCAGAAATAAATGAAATAGAAACAAAGTAAACAATAACAAAGATCAATAAAACTAAAAGCTGGTTCTTTGAGAAGATAAACAAAATTGATAAACCATTAGCCAGATTCATCAAGAAAAAGAGGGAGAGGACTCAAATCAATAAAATTAGAAATGAAAAAGGAGAAGTTACAACAGACACCACAGAAATACAAAGCATCCTAAGAGACTACTACAAGTAACTCTATGCTAATAAAATGGACAATCTGGAAGAAATGGCCAAATTCTTAGACAGGTATAACCTTCCAAGACTGAACCAGGAAGAAATAGAAAATATGAACAGACCAATCACAAGTAATGAAATTGAAACTGTGATTAAAAATCTTCCAACAAAAGTCCAGGACCACATGGCTTCAAAGGTGAATTCTATCAAACATTTACAGAACAGCTAACACCCATCCTTCTCAAACTCTTCCAAAAAATTTCAGAGAAAGGAACACTCCCAAACTCATTCTATGAGGCCACCAACACACTGATACCAAAACTAGACAAAGATACTATGAAAAAAGAAAATTACAGACCAATATCACTGATGAATATAGATGCAAAAATCCTCAACAAAATACTAGCAAACAGAATCCAACAACACATTAAAAGGATCATACACCATGATAAAGTGGGATTTATACCAGTGGGATTTTTCTTCAGTATATGTAAATCAATCAATGTGATAAACCATATTAACAACACTGAAGAATAAAAACCATATGATCATCTCAATAGATGCAGAAAAAGCTTTTGACAAAATTCAACACCGATTTATGATAAAAACTCTCCAGAAAGTGGGCATAGAGGGAACCTACCTCAACATAATAAAGGCCATATATGAACAACCCACAGCAAACATCATTCTCAATGGTGAAAAACTGAAAGCATTTCCTCTAAGATCAGGAACAAGACAAGGATGTCCACTCTCACCACTATTATTCAACATAGTTTTGGAAGTCCTAGCCACAGCAATCAGAGAAGAAAAAGAAATAAAAGGAATACAAATTGGAAAAGAAGTAGTAAAACTGTCACTGTTTGCAGATGACATGATACGATACATAAAGAATCCTAAAGATGCCACCAGAAAACTACTAGAGCTAATCAATGAATTTGGTAAAGTTGCAGGATACAAAATTAATGCACAGAAATCTCTTGCATTCCTATATACTAATGATGAAAAATCTGAAAGAGAAATTAAGGGAACACTCCCAGTTACCACTGCAAGAAGAAGAATAAAATAGCTAGGAATAAACCTACCGAGGGAGACAAAAGACCTGTGTGCAGACAACTATAAGCACTGATGAAAGAAATTAAAGATGATACAAACAGATGGAGAGATATACCATGTTCTTGGATTGGAAGAATCAATATTGTGAAAATGACTATACTACCCAAAGCAATCTACAGATTCAATGCAATCCCTATCAAATTACCAATGGCATTTTTTACAGAATTAGAACAAAAAATCTTAAAATCTGTATGGAGACACAAAAGACCCCAAAGAGCGAAAGCAGTCTTGAGGGAAAAAAAAGGAGCTGGAGGAATCAGACTCCCTGACTTCAGACTATACTACAAAGCTACAGTAAGCAAAACAGTATGGTACTGGCACAAAACCAGAAACATAGATCAATGGAACAAGGTAGAAAGCCCAGAGACAAACCCACGCACCTATGGTCAACTAATCTAGGACAAAGGAGGCAAGGATATACAATGGAGAAAAGACAGTCTCTTCAATAAGTGGTGCTGGGAAAACTGGACAGCTACATGTAAAAGAATGAAATTAGAACACTCCCTAACACCATACACAAAAATAAACTCAAAATGGATTCGAGATCTAAATGTAAGACCGGACACCATAAACCTCTTAGGGGAAAACACAGGAAGAACACTCTTTGACATAAATCACAGCAAGACCTTTTTTGATCTACCTTCTAGGGTAATGGAAATAAAAACAAAAATAAACAAATGGGACCTAATGAAACTTCAAAGCTTTTGCACAGCAAAGGAAACCACAAACAAGACGAAAAGGCAACCCTCAGAATGGGAGAATATACTTGCAAATGAATCAATGGACAAAGGATAAATCTCCAAATATATAAACAGCTTATGCAGCTCAATATTAAAAAACAAACAAACCAGTCCAAAAATGGGCAGAAGACCTAAATAGACATTTCTCCCAAGAAGACATACAGATGGCCAAGAAGCACATGAAAAGCTGCTCAACATCACTAATTATTAGAGAAATGCAAATGAAAACTACAATGAGGTATCACGTCACACCAGTTAGAATGGGCATGATCAGAAAATCTACAAACAACAGATGCTGGAGAGGGTGTGGAGAAAAGGGAACCCTCTTGTACTGTTGGTGGGAATGTAAACTGATACAGCCACTATGGAGAACAGTATGGAGGTTCCTTAAAAAACTAAAAATAGAATTACCATATGATCCAGCAATCCCACTACTGGGCATATACCCAGAAAACCATAATTCAAAAAGACACATGCACCCCAATGTTCAATGCAGCACTATTTACAATAGCCAGGTCATGGAAGCAACCTAGATGCCCATCAACAGACGAATGGATAAAGAAGATGTGGTACATGTATACAATGGAATATTTCTCAGGCATAAAAAGGAACAAAATCAGGTCATTTGTAGAGATGTGGATGGATCTAGAGACTGTCGGAGTGAAGTAAGTCAGAAAAAGAAAAACAAATATCGTATATTAACACATATATGTGGAACCTAGAAAAATGGTACAGATCAACAGGTTTGCAGGGCAGAAATTGAGACACAGATGTAGAGAACAAATGTATGGACACCAAGGGGGGAAAGCAGCCAGGGGTGGGGATGGTAGTGTGATGAATTGGGAGATTGGGATTGACATGTATACACTGATATGTATAAAATTGATGACTGATAAGGACCTGCTGTATAAAAAAAAAATAAAAATTAAAAATTTAAAAATAAGTATGAATTTTCTAAAACATCTCATACATCTAGTATATGGCTATTTTAAAAATCAACACTAATTGTATGAAGAGATATTTTACAAGGACATAAAGTAATGCAGTCCAGGTTTGTATCTTTCTGAAGATGTGACTTCAGACAGGACACTTAATGTGTCCCTTTGTTTCCTTTTCTGGAATATCAACATATTTTGCTGACCTTCTAATAACTAGCTAGCATACACATTGATATCAAGAAAACTGCTATGTGGCCATTAAGTGTTAGGTGAAAGTCTGTAAATTTGGACACTAGGATTTAAATGGTAATTTTGATGGCTTTCTGTGAGAATAAAAACACACTACTAATAAACATATATAGTTGCAGGGCCAGTCCATCTCAGGACACAGGTGGCCTAAACAATATCATGAGCAGGGTTATGATTATATGATTCATCAGGAAGCAGCTCTGGATTTGCTCAAAAGTTCAATCAAGCAAATGACTAAGTTCCCATCAATACTATACTATAACATACGTCAACAGATGACCTTAATCTGAAATAGTATTAGTTTTTAATTAAAAAGTAATTTCCCTTCATTACAAAAATGGATTCTTCAGAAAATTGTACCCTAGGTAAATGAAAGATTCATTGGAGGAATGAAGTCTTTGTTACTGTCCATCAGAATGCCAAGCATCTAACCAACATGAAAAGCTTAGTTTTGGTGTGTTTGATTTTTGAACTGTTTCTGACAATAATTGACTGAAAGATTGAGTTATCTTTCAAGACTAATTATTCTACCTATAGTTGGATGATGGAATCTGTGTAGAGAAGAATTCATATCCTGTTTCCATCATCAGAAAGGATACTGTTCAATTAATAGCTATATCAAATAATTTAATCCTAATATTAACTAGTGAAAAGTAGAGCTTTATAGCAATTATAATTTTATTTTTCTATCTGTTCCTTAGTTTCCTCATCTGTACATACGTCACAGAGTTTTTCCAAGGATTTTGTGAGCTAATCCATGCAAGGCATTTCGAGTACAGCCTGGAATGCAGTATAAACTCAACTAAGTGTTAGTGATTATCATCATTATTCAAAATCTTTTCCTATCTACTCTACAGCGGTATTTTGTTAAAAGCACAGAAGAGATTCCAATCTATTCGGGGATCACCTAGTTTAGTCAGGGCAATCCATTTTGCCCAAAGCCAGGGAATATGTTATAAATGTACTACCTGGGGCTGTCTACCTAAATAGCACTCTCTGGAGTTGTGTAACACATTAGCCTTGAATTTGGTCCAGAGACAGTTCCTATTTAGAAAATAACAAGATGATGAGTAAAAAGGGTTGGCTGACTTAGTATAACTTGCATATGTAGCTTGGAGGGCATTATATTTCTAGGATTTATCCTAACATTTCACAAATGAATTTTCTATCTTACAGCAACAAATAATAACTGCTTTTACTTCTTGGTGCTGTTTTGTGTCATTTATCTTATAAACATTATCCAGTAGGTAAATAACAGCCAAGTAGTGATTTGAACCTTGACCTGCTAGGTGAAAAATACTGTGCTCTCTTCCAGTTGCCACTCAGTGAGATGACACACGGAATTATTAAAATACAGTGAGTATACATGGAGTATTCTTGTTATGTCCTTTCTTTCAGAATCCATATACTTCTCTTTTACTATATTATTTAATATGAATTAGATATGGTAGATGAATAAGAACTGTGCAATGAATAAATTGGCATTAAACATAGCCAAAGCTTTTAGACTTTTTCTTTTTTTTTTTAGCACAAATATACTCTGGCCTCAGCACTTTTGTGCCTGCTCACCCTTCTCCCTGGGGAAGAGTGAGGTCGCCTCCTCTGGGTGTTCACATGCCTCATTCGCCTGCTTCACTCAGGGCTCTTCTGAACCATCCCATCACGCACAAAGCCTTCCAAAAACAGCACATGAGCTCACACGTGCGCGCGCGCGCACACACACACACACACACACACATTACCTACATCTACCTATCTACCTTTCCTCTTACCTTGGTTCTGTTCTTCTGGCAATAACCATTATCACCACTGTCCTGCTACGTATATTTATTTATTATCTGTTGCTTTCTATGAGAATGTAAGCTCCAAAAACTGCTATATCCCTAGAACCATGACCAGTCTATGCTATATATAGTAGGTGCTCAGTAATATAATAATGCTGAATCAGTGAAAACATCAAAATTAAATATCAGTTATTTCAAATATTTTTCTTTTTTTCCCCAATTGGCTTTGAAGAATAATTTTTAAGAAATGGTAACTTTCAGGAAACAAACATTTAATATTCTATATCTGAAAAACCACCATGACAAATGAATGTGTTGCTCAAAGATATTTTACTCAAAGCTCTGAAAAGATACTTTCAACTTGAGGTATGAAATAGGCATTTAAAAAGGACATGGAATACAGTCATCAAAATATAATGAACATTGAATGAGAAATTCAATGATCAGTGATTAGTCAATAAAGCCAAAAATCAAATTAAACTAAATCATTATTTCTAATTTATTCAAATATTAATGACACAAGCACATTACAAAAGTCAAATATAACTTGAAATCTCACAGGCTGTCTGCTACCATAGTTTTGCTAAGGAGTACCAAAGGAAAACATGGGACAAATTCTTGGAAAATTTCAAATAGAAAAAATTTCTGTAAAACACAAAACTAATGCTTTCTAAGAATATAAAATACTTGAGTTATAAATCTACCTTTATCAATAAAGCTCATGTTAAATTACAGTAATTATCAAAATATATTTTAAATGGAAGCCCAAAAGCAGTGTATACAATTGTGAACCACTAGGCAAAATGGATATATGCAGTGTTAATACAATTAATATATGAAAACACACTGCAGAGATGATGGAGTACATTTAAAATGTTATATTCATTATAGATACCTTATATTTATCAGTGAATGTTAAGTTACAAAAATTTCCCAAATTCTGTCAGGTGAGCTATTCAAACTTAAAAGTCCTCAATCTGTTCTGTTTACCAGGATAGGTCTTTATAATGCTTTCTATTTTAGTATTATATATATTTAAATATATTTTAAATATTTAGAAACATCTAGAATGCCTAATTCCTTTCTATTCTTTGGAAGTTTCTTATTGCTTCTTTTTAAGGATGCTTTAAAGAACTAGATGCCAAACTACCTTTGATTACCTCTTTTGTTTAATCAAGGCCTTTAATCAAATTCAATATCTATTTGTTCAATAAGTGTCCTTTTAAAAGGAGAAAGTGGCTTGATTTAAAATTGACCTCTGGCCAGCACCTCCTGATGTGACCCTTTCAGCTCCCACTAAAATGCATATGAAGACAAAGGAAAAAGACAAGAACTCAGTAGCAAAAGCTAGGGCTGGCAGTTAACACCCTACCAGGAAGAATTTCTTTAAACACCAGGGTTGAGGAAGGAGATACAGAGGAGGAGGAGTAAAGAAAAAACAAAACGCAAGGACAAATAGAGAACTAAGTGGAAAATACCATGAAAGAAATAATATTCGTTCCGATTAAACGCTCATTTTTAAATTAAAAGTGACTTTTTCATAACCTAACATTTCCTTGTTCTCTCATGTAAAACTTTTGGATCTAATTCAATGGAAGACGCATCCACACTAATGAATGTTGGCAGATGCTTTAAGACATTACCTAACCAAGTGATTTTTGAGTAATTACATGAAGAAAACTGTTAACAAGGCTAAGATAATCAGATCAAGAAACTGAAAATCATAGACAATGGCATCTGACAGACACAGTAGATACTCAATAAACAGTGGCTATTATTATTACCTGTATCATTGAAGGTGACAGCCCATTTAACACTCAGGATTTGCTTTTAGTCTTTAGCAGTAGTCTACTGTCCCTGAAGATTAAAGTTTTTGTGGAGCAAAACCTAGGCAAACTTTAAAAGAAGAAAAGTTTGTCTTATGTGTTCTGCCTCCTTCCCTTTTATCTTCCCCTTGTCATTTCTTGAATTCTTGGTTCCCTTTTATCACCACCATAAGTATACCTTCAAAGTTATTGCTTTCCAGAGTGATTTAAGTCTAAAGAGCCTGTGCTAATGTGTCTGAGATGCCAGTAGCTTAGTGTGTTAACCTTGCCAGGTTTTTACTGAATTTCACCCCCTGTCTTTTTGGAGACACATCTTAATTGAAATCATGAATCTAACAGCAAAACTTTAGGTTCCATGGCAGACCAGGGAGGGGCAGACGTGGAAGCTGGCAGATCTTAGATCATTTCTCAGATCTCTTTTCTGCTGCCCCCAAACATAGCAGGCTAGGGAGACTACTAAAGGCACTTGGACCCCAGAGTCTCTGGCTTAACTGGGATGTCATGGGGTGGCCAGGAGCAAAGAAGCAAAATGCACTCTTTCTGTAAATTTTGCCTAAGATATTAAATAGTTGGGGTAAAGAGCCAGTATATATTTAAACAAAAGCAGTTGCTGTTTTCCTTAAATTCTAAAAGGTACACTATTTTTTACACAGCAAACTTTTTATTGAGTTAAAAAAAAAAAACCTCAATTGAAGCATTTTTGAACATTTCCTAGAGATTCAATGTGAAATGGTTTGTGCCAGAAGAATAGAAATTGGTACAGGCATTCAAACCTGCAAAATGCGATTCTCCCTTGAGCTACTTTGTGAACTGCTTACTTAGAGGGCAGTTATAGTGATGTAGACATTTAATTAAATATTAAATATCAAATCGGTTCATACATTAGACTTCATTAGCACACTCCAACAAGGAAGCTCAACTGAAACTAAAGTTAAACATATACAATTACTAATAAACCAAGAATAATATAAACAAAAACTTGGTAAATCATTATGTTCTGGCAGTTCCTATCTTAAGAGAAAATAATTTCTAGTCATACTAGTAGCTTTGTGCCTGTTACTTAAACACCATCCTCATTCATTTAGAGCAAACACTCAAGAATAATAATTTAAGAAAATGCTTTTCATTTCAATTATGTGAAATGTATGAGATGCAAAGAAGACAGTACACCCGGAGGGCAACTGCTGTCCTTTCTTCTTTTCTCTGTGAAAGCCACACCTATCAGTCTGAAAACCTGTCTGACCCTTAGATTGCGTAAAAAAAAAAAAAATTGCTAAGCTGTTTTTGCATCAGCAAACAGAGGTGGAGGAAGACAAGCATGAACCAAAAAAGCTATTTACTGAAACTAGTCTAAAATAACTGGAGCAATAGAGAAATCTGATCATTTTTAAAGATTCTATAACAAGGGTAAGATCAACTGGAAATAAAATTGCAAGGATATAAACAGTTTTTTCAGAAATTTCTCCCAATGAGTATGCATGGAGAGACTGCAGCTTGTAGCAGTTTATGTCTACTAGTTAGGAAGACAAAGGCTTTTATATTTGTCTATATCTTTCAGGGGAATAACACAATAGAAATGATAGAAAAAAAGGGAAGGAGGGAAGAAGGGAGGAAGGGAGGGATGGAAGAAAGGAAGGAAGGAGGGAGAGAGAGAGAGGAGAAATAAAAGAGAGAGTAAGAAAAGAGAGAGAAAGACAGTCAATATCAAATTATTATGCCAGGAGAATAGTCAGCTGCCATGAACCGAAGTCCTGTGGCATCATGATGCATTATTACATGGATATAGCTCTCCGTGGCATATATTCATATTCATTCTCTCTCTCTCTCTTTCTCTACCTCCCTCTCTCTCTGTCTCTTGCCTCCTTATTCTTTCTAGAAAGACATGGCATCATTTGAAAGACAATCACCTCTGCTTCTAAGAAAGTGAAAAAAATTTACTGTCCATGTCTGTGAGAGGGCTTGACAGGAGATGTTTTGAAGAAATCACAAGGGCTCCTGCAGCACAATTAAATGTGCCCTTTGTCTACATAACCTACCTTTATCCCTTTCTTGGACTGGCTTGTGAAGGTGGATGAGAAGAGAAAAAAAACTAGTTACGCAAGAGCCTTGATTTTCATCCTATGCCTTTACCCAAGTTCTGGCAACAGACCCATGAATACAAATAGAGAAAAAAAATGGTTCAAGGTCAAAGAACATATACTCTTATATGTACATTTTGGACATCTCTGCTCAGGGAAGCCCACTCTACCTACTTTTTTATTCTCTGTGAACTAATTATATAAAATTACATGCAATGTGGTATAAAAGTACATATAATAAGGTATCATTTTCAACCATTAAATCAAGTAAAAACATTTTAATTGATAACAGTGAATGTTAATATCAGTATGAAGAAACTAATAGTCTCATGTATTGCTAACGGCATAGTAAATTAGAAACCATTTTTGCAAATAATTTAGTGACTCCCGTTCAATATGATGAACTCAGTTGATATGAAAAATTTATCATACACAAACACATAAAAAATACTGAATGAAATGAAATACTTTTGCTATCTAATTAAGCTTGAAACCAAGAGAGGGAAGTCACCAGGATCCAGAGAAAGAGGGGTCTCCAAGGAAGGGGCCAGATACAGGCTATAGCTGAGGGCAATGGAGGGAGGGGAAAGGATCCAATCCCAAGGAGATCTCGATCTGAGCTAAATGCACAATGCCACAGAGGGCTGCTCCATTTGCAGGACTAAACAATACCCCACCAAAGGCAAGAGGGGAAGCCATCAGCCTTGATGGATGGTAGAAAGAGAATCATTCTAAAAAGTTGGAAACCAAGGCTTAAACTGTGCTCCGGACGGGGATGTCCAGACTCATAGCACTCTGTGATTCGTGGACCCCGAGCAAAAGCTGGATATGATGACTGGTCTGGGATTAGGTAATGCTTAGCTTCTTTGTAAGTATGGCTCTCTAACCTGGAGCACAGGGGATGTTTGTGGAACACAGTCCCAGTAAGGGTGCATGTAACCATAAGAAAGTGCAAGGTTAAGAACAAGGAAACATACATGCACGAAACAACAGTCACCACAAATGAGATTTCTGCAGCCCAAGCAATGGACACAGCTGAATACATGAAAAAAGACTTTAAGGTAAGTAGGTTTAAAACCTTCAAATTGAGTAAGGGAAGAGTAGAAACTATTAGGCAAGGATAAGGTTGCTGCAGGAAAAAAAAAGTAAAAGAGGTCAAAATGAAGTAGATAGAAATTCTAGATGAAAAGCACAATCACTGAAATAACTCAACCAACAGATTTCTAGGCTCAACAGAGTTGAAGACAAAATTAAAGAATTAGATGATAGATCTCAGAAAATTATCTAGAATTTAATTTTATATATATGTTGAATATACATATATTAAATATATGTATATATTCAATAATTGTATTTATCGAACAAAATAATTGTAACATACACTGATAAGACTACAAAGTTGTTATAAATCCATTTAGTGGAATAGCATGCTTTCTTTAAAATTAATTACAAAGTCTGTGGAGCAAATTGGTAAATCCATAAAAAAGAAATCTAAGTGAAAGAAAGGATAGTAATTTCTATGCAATAATTATGAGTATATAACATATATAGAAATATATATAGCAATACAACATCGTACTAGTGACTGTGCTAGGGAAGTGAGGTTATATACTTTAATCTCTTCTATAGCCCTATAGTTAGGAGTTGAGTATTACTAATCACCTGTATTAGATAAGTCCTCTAAAATTTCTCAACTCCCAACATCACAGTTATAATGTAAATTTTGGAATCTAGAGAAAAAAGTTCAGGCCTCTTTTCTCTTCATTAAATACGACTTAACATCTCCAACAAAAGGGGTACTCTACTTCTATGCCCCATTCTTCATTCACACTTTAAATGACACTGTTATGGGAAAATGGCCTCTATAAAGAAGCAGGAGCTCTCTGGGAAGTGTGCTCAGACCTCTGGTCCTTTGCAGGAACTGCCAGAGATGATGCAGACTTTGACAGCTCTTTCCTGGACCTGGCAGGGTGCCTCAGAAAATATCTGTTGAATCAATAGACCATTATTGAGTCCTTAGAAATGGACACGTTTTCTTACTGATTTTTCAAGGCTGTAGGACAGAGTATAAATCTTCTTTACCTGCAGTTTAAATATTACTCCTAGAAAGTGTGATATAAATCAAGCCTGAATTTGCTACATAAATAACAATTTCCCATAACTCCTAATTATGCTCCAATGCCTTATGCTCTAGAGAAAACCATATTTAATTAATTAGCAATCTATACTTGAAAGCTTTCTACTGCATACAGTTCAAGGAGAATAGCATAAATTCGTATTTTTAGAATATAACATGATACATGAATTTCTAGCATTACATCCTAAAAATTCTTAAAGATTAAATGTCTCTTCAAGATTGCAAAGATTTGGATTTAAGAAAAAAATTCTTTCAAAAGATTTTCAAAGGAAGCTTTGAAGATCTGTTATTGGAAGCTTAGGCAATGACCGCTTGATGACTGAAAATCCTATCCAGATATCTGCTTTTATCAAGAAAGATTTTCCTGCAAAGATCAAGTTTCTCATTCTGTTGCCTGCAAAACAGAAAGTCTTTCTGCTTTCTCATCATCTTTAAGAAGTTTCACCTTATACCCTTATGTTATGCAAGATCTATCTGTCTTTAAATTGCAGAGTCAACATTCTTGCATGGAATTTTTTATCCTTTGATGTCTCAATATGCTGATATTTCAATGTCAAAAAGCTTCAGATACTTCCCTGAATGACCTGAGGCACCAGGTTTGAGGCTGAGTTTACAAAATCAATCCTTTCCTTTGTGGCTATAAATCCTACATACAAGCCCTTAGAAAATACCTTTCATTTTTCTTGCTTTTGTCAACTACTGAAAAAAACCTGAATATACATGTGACTATAGAGTAGTGAGATCACTGTAGTATATACAGAAGTCGAAATATAATACTGTACACATAATCATAACAAAATTTTATTTAAAAAAACAAACAGGGAAAGTCTGAAAAACTGTCACAGCCAAGAGGAGCCGAGACATGATGACTAAATATAAGGTGGTAACCTGGATGGGATCCTGGAAGAGAAAAAGGACATTAGGGAAAAACTGAGGAAATCTGAATAAGGTATGTACTTTGGTAAATAACAATGTATCAATATCGGTTCATGTGACAAATGCACCATACTAATGTAAGATGTTAATAATAGGGGGTACTGGGTATGGGTTATACGGAAACCGTACTATCTTGGTAATAATTCTGTAAATCTACAACTGTCTTAATAAAAGCTTATTTTAAAAAATAAAAAGAGACTAACTTTCACAGGAACAAGTCAGAATTAACATTTCAAAATGAGTGTGGCTCTTGTCCTTTGTGTATATAGTTTGCATTTATAATTTTACCTTTCCCTTTACACAAAAGGCTTGTAATCAACACAACAGAGGATCATAAAAAAGATTCAGACCCTCACAGAACCTCACTAAGAGCTTTATTCTTTTTCTACCGATGCTATCATGGCTCAGAACACTTCTGTACCTGCCTTTGGGGACAATTTCCTAGCCAGGCAAGAAAATCATTCTCATTATCTTGACTCTGCCAGGCATTTATTCTCCCCAGGGCTAGGGCCTTGACTGCACTGCTTATCTCCCCTCAACTTCCACCCCCACACCTCTTGCCTGTGATTCACCAGCCACAGGAAAACTATCCTATCTGGATGCTGGTGGGTGTGGTTTGAGGGTGAAGGCAGAGGAAAAGGCTAGGACGCAGGCTAGAATTGCAGTGTGATGACAGCCATTCCTACACCAGCAGCCTCCCACTCTTAGGCACACAACTGGACCTTAGTAACAGGGTTAAGATAGGATGTAGACCGTAAGTCAAAAGAGAAACACTATGACTGGTATATCTTGTTTCTTTTAATAATTGGTTTTAGATCTTATTTATACATTTCTCTAAAACTTTCCTACTGGATTTTTTCTAAAACTACCTCTGAGAAAGGTAACCTTATTTGATTGCTGAATTCTAAAGAAAAAAATTTTAACTCACCATTAAAGAAAAAAGATCAGAAGCAATTTTAAAACATGCATTTCACGTGCAGAGTTTTGCAGAGCTTGATGTCATTTGGCTGCTGGACAATGAAACTAAACATAGATGTTGGGATCAGTTAGTTCTAAGTTCCCATCACAGGCCTTCCCTAACTTCTCTGACTGAACCTCAATTTCTTCCTCCCAAACCATTTACCTCACAAGGAGATTTCAGGACTAAAAAGGACAGCATAAGTGAAGCGGCACAGTGTGAGATCTGACAACAGCTACTCACAAACACTCAATAAACATTTATTTAGCTTTTCCTTTACTACAATTACCTTTCATAACGATGATGATGATGTTGCTGTCTACCAATCCTCGAGTGTTCATTATGTACTAGCTACTGTATCTCCATTATAACATGAGGACCAGGGGACTTGGGGAAGTTAAATACCTTTTCCAAGGTCACAAGTCCACAAGCAGCAGTGCTGGGAGTTTACCCCATATCTGCCTTACTCCGGAGCCAGTCCTGTTCGCCACTACGATGCTTACTCCCTCTTCTTAGCAGTTGCTGTAGAGACATGTAGGCTCTCCACTCTGCTTCTTACTGACCCCACCTTGAATAAACCTATCATATGTAACGATGTATTTTAGTTTGATTTTAAAAGAATAAATCCTGGATTGCCAATCACAGCTCTGTATGCCACATTTTGGTAACAAATACAGAAAAAATATTAAAATAAGAGGAAATGATGAAAAATGAGAAATCTGTTTCATTCCACTCAATTCATTCTAGACTAAACACCAATGCTAATTGCTAAATCATATGATCTCAACACTGCAAGTCAAGACTTTAAACATCACCTCCTATACCCACATATCTGATGCTTAGCCACCTTTACCTGTCTAACCACATGTGCATATGTGTGTGTGTGTATAAAATGATAGGAAGCTCACTAGTAAGGCAGGCCACTCAGTCTTTGGCCACCGCTGTTACTAAATCAATCTTTCCAATATACGACCAATTTTTTTCACTTTCTCCTTATCCTACAGTAAGGTTCCCAGACTCCATGGCATGCTGGTTGCTCTTATTCATCTGACATATCTGCCTTATACCATGACTCCAGAACTATAACAATATAACGAGTAGCCTCTTCTGACCAACAGAGTCCTCAAAACTCCTCTACATATAATAGAACAAAATAGATTCTACAATATACATCAAAGTACTCAGTTACAAAATAACATAATAGGGAAGATTCTACTATAATGAGGGATATGAAGCCTCATAAGCCAACACAAAAGTCACATGGACACTGGCAGAAAGTAGAGAGGAGGAGGGAGACTGCCAACAGGAAAGCGTAGGGCCAGGGTTAAAATGACAACAGAAAGCAACAAAGGAAAATAGGGGGCAGCAGTAGGTAGGAGTCAATAACAGGGTCAAAAGAAATAATAACTTTCGGGATGAAAGTCAGGGAAGGGATCCAGATTGGAAGTAAATGAGGAAATGCAACCAAAACAAAGCACAGAGAAGCAAGCAATTCTTCTAAGTCCCATAGGGAGGTGAGGAGTGGCCAGGAGAGCATTTAAATATTGAGATGGAGGCAAAAGTAGGACAGTAATTCAAAGCGACCTGGGCCAGTTAGAAACCTCATCACCTCCAGTGAAGAGGAGGATTAGAAGACTTAAGGTCATCGATTACTTAATCCACAAATGAGCACATTGTTGCAGTGCCTGGAAAGTGGCAGCTAAATTCCTCAGCAGCCAAGCAAGCTTCCTCACACTCAATAGTGACAGACCAGACAGAAGGACACTTCATTTAGAAGCTAACAACTAGACAAAGACATTCCAATTGGGATAATCAAAGTAGGCCACTGTAAGGATTGTTATTCTTTTCAGTATTTTACTCTCTGACAATACCAAAATAATTCAACCCTTAGAAGTTTGGAGTTTATAAAAACTTGTCATTAAAGATCCTATTTCATATTTAGAAACCCTTAGAAGTTTGGAGTTTATAAAAACTTGTCTTAGAAGTTTGGAGTTTATAAAAACTTGTCATTAAAGATCCTATTTCATATTTAGAATACAAAAGCACTTAAAATATACCTGCACAAATCATTTTAGTATGCCCTGCCTAGCTGGAAACATGGGAATTCTAGAGGTCGGCTTCAGATACTCCCTCATCTGTCAGAGATAATTGATGGCAGTAACATTTGTTCTTCAGCTGCTGTGCATTTTTTCACTTATCGTTGCTTTGAATCACACCACTGAGGATTAAAAGATAATCACTTCGTTTCCCTCTCTCAGCACAAATAATAAGGAATCCATGCAGTGATGCATGGAGGATTCCGTTACAATGTATTCCTATCACACAAGGAAGAAATCCTATGCTTCATTCAAAATTGTAAAATTAAAGGAGAAAACCAAGACAAGTTTGTGAATTCTGGACTAGTAAGTAAATAATCCCTAAATTTAATGACTGTGATTCAATTTTTAACTGCACATTTTAACACTAAAAAAGTGTATTTATAATTAGGAAGAAACTAACTTATTTCAATTTATTTTTATTGTCATATTTAATTACTAGTTGAAAATGTATTAGTACATCTTTATCATAAGATACTAACAGGTGGTAACATTAATATGGGATTCTGTGTACCTCAGCTGTCACTAGATCCTTCATTCTATAGTTCTTAAATTAAGTCCAACAAGCTTAAAAGCACAGTTCTATTTATTGCTGACCTCAAAGGCATAGCCTCTAAAAATAAATGGTAGCAAGAATGGAGTATAGTAGAAGAATAAACACACAGGAAGACCAATAACAAGAAAAAAACACAGTGAGAATACTAGAAAATTTATTTAAAATTTCACATCAATACTAGACTCAACATTCCCTAACAGAACTCTAATCTTCAGAATACTTTTGCCTTCTTTTATTTTCCTCATGAGAAAAATCTCATAAATAAGCAGTAGGTGCATATTAATTAATAAGGAAATCAAAGGACAATTTAAAAATTAATATTCTGCAAAATGCCAAATCAATAAGTAAAAGGTAATCTCTGAGTTGATGATTGAAAATTTGAGACTCTATATTCCAAGGTCTTTTTGGAATTTTTAAATTATGTGTAACTGAAGTATAGTTCTCATACATCATATTTTTATACATATGAAACGCCTTATAACATTAAAAGTAAAAGGAAGAACAAAAAATGCTTAGCAAAAGCATGTTACCGTTTAAGTTTACCCTATCTTTAGAAAATCTTTTTACATAGTAATCCGTTCAGGACTCTCTCTTCCCATTAGTGGAGCATGTTGCTGGACTACAAAGCCCGATTCAAACTAGAATATGAAAAACTTCCTCAAAATGTATTGGGTCACAAAATTATTTCCATTCCCTTTAAAACATGCAGATACTCCCATACTTCAGTCAATATATTTAGATAAAATATATTCTAGAGTGTCTATTTCTCTAATGAATACAAATCTGAAATGCACCAGGTTTTCCTAGAATATTTGATTAACATGAGGATCAAAATTTTCTTAGGAAATCAAGACAGAATAATATTTAAGGGTAAAAGAATCAATAGTTGTGTTTTTCAAAAAATAAGAAAACGTTTTCTTTACAGCATTTACATTCATATAAAATGACAGCGAACAAATTGTAACTGTTGTCTGATACCTCTAATACCCACCCCTTGCATTTATACATATGTGTTATATATAACACCTCATATAACATTATGTGTTAGTGTTTCTGAAACTGGAATCCAGTACACAGTGATCATCACTATACTCAGGGAGTTTTTTTAAAATCTGGTTTTAAAGACAAAATTCCTTTTTGAGTGATTATCCATGTCTTACACCATTTAATAGAATATGTCTAGCTTCTAGATTCTTAAATAAATTAAAACACTGCTTTAAGATCAAGATAATGGTACAACATGGCAAGGTTTTGTACTACCAATTGCCAAGGGCTAAAGGGAAAGGAACAGAGATGTTAATGTAGAAAGTAAATATTAAATGATGAAACCTCATTATATAACCAGGGTTTCTCAGTAGTCTGAATGGAGAAAGGCTTGAGAGAATTGAGTCATCACATGACCAATGGCAGACTAACAAGGATAACATTCATCTACACTGATTTAGTTTCAGGGAAAAAAAATATTCATTGCATTAAACTGATCTTGTAAATTTGTAGTTAAGTTACTGGTTCTGTAACTGTGTTGGGACCTATGTCAAAATTTGTTTCTGTTTTATAGCTGTAGAACTGCATGAGGGGAATACGTATAAAGCATGTGGAAAGTATAACTGCGTGTTTATGTATATTATAATGTTAAGTCAACAGCAGGGAGTCTGTGACAATTTTCTCCTTTAAAGGTGGTCTGAGTATTTCTCAATTTTAAGAAATACTGCTGCATACTTTCCTAAGCAGTCTTTATCATTTCATCTGATCCTCAGAGCAGCCCTGCAGGGCTTATCTCAACATTTTCAAGATTAGGCAAATGCGGCACAGTTGGCTTACCTGTCCTGCCTGCAGTTATACTTTCGGCTTTGGCTAAGTACAGTGCTTTTTCCATAATACCACAAACATATCAGTGAGTATGAACTACAATTTTAAACCTTGGGAGGAAAAAAAAAGTTTGTATTTGCTATTTTTCTAAGAGAAGTGGGAGAGATGAAAGAAGAGATACACTTATAGGTATTCACAAGGCAGAAAGCATCCAGTGAAACCGAAGAAGAGCTCTGCTGGGCCTGTCAGCTGAGGAAGCAATGAATCCCTGCCAGCTCCAAGCACCAACTTCCCTGTGCACCTGCGGTTAGCCACTGATATCACGAGCAGGCTAAAAATGGAATGGCGTTTCTACAAGAGGAAATTTAAAATAAAATATCCCAAGACCAACCACTCTCAGGACTCGACTAGGAGACTCAGAACCAGAGCTAATAGGAGCCAGCAGGCCCTGCTTGCCCTCATCGTCCTATGCGCTGTGTTTTTCCTTGTTCATTCATCAGAGGATCCAAGTCACCCTGAAACAGGAAGGTGTGTTTGATGTCAAATTCTGCTATACACCAACTGCAGGTTCTAGACCATAGGTAAAGGTGTAAGAAGACATGTTTACACTTGAAAACAAAAAGTGGCAGCAAAAAGCACTTTTGAAGGACTCAATTCAACATCTACTTATTTAGTGCCTACTATATGCAAGGCATTGTTCTTCACCAAAATGAGAATATAGATTCCTTGTCAACTACAAGTTTATAATCTCATAGGCGCTTATAATCTTATGTTGACAAATAATTACTATAAATTTGATAAGGGCTATGACCAATATAAACATAATATGTATGGAAAATGGTATTTAGAGAATTTAGAATTTTGAGATGTTGGGCAAACTGAAGATTTAGGTAAGCTTATGGATTTACATGAGCATTTAGGAAACCTCCAGTCAAATGAGTCTTCACTCCCCCTTGTCTATACCCCATGGCAGTTCTTTTCCTCAGCTCCTTTCCCCTGTTTCAGACTGAGGAAGAAAAGGCAGATGTAAGTGATACATAAGGTGTCATCCACAGAGTGGGATAACAAAGGTGCAAAGGGGAAAGTGACGTGCGAAAAACTGAGGTAATAGTCAGAGATGACCAAGATTTGAGGCTAAGCAACTAGGAGGATAGAGATGACAGTAACTGAGAAAGGAACATAGGAAGATGAAGTGGTGAATGTTCTGGAGAAAACATAAAAACTTCCTTTTTGGACATATTTAATTTGAGGTATGTCAGAAGCAATGTCTCTTAGGAGATGCCCCCAGCTCACAATCAGAAAAGGGACTCTGGAGCCTGCAGGAGAGATCAGGGTTAAACACAGAAATTCTGGAGTCACTCCTGCATAAGGGCAGCTGAAGGGATGGGAACCATGAGGTCAAAGGAGTACGTACAGGGTGGAAAACAAGTGTGAAGGCAGATCATGGAGAAATACACTAACTGAGAAGACAGGGTCCAGAGACGCCATCAAGGGCGAGACAGCAATAAAGCTAAAGGTAGAGAGAATGGAAAGACAGCAGGGACAGCAGTGTTCAGGGCTGTAGAGGGTGAACAGATAGAAGGCAGAGCATTACCTTGAAAACGATGTCAGGGTTTCTCATGTGCACTGGCTCCCTTCAAGGTCCTAGGAATGTACTCAAACGGTCACGTTTTTGCAGAAATAAGATATTTCAACTGCAACTGGTTAACACCACTTTCTCCTTCCACTCTGACCTCTCCCCGTCACTGGGTCAGCTATTGTTATTGCAGCTATGAGTGAACATTTTTCAGATCTGAGAATTTGAGTTGGTGATATAAGAAGTGAGAGTTTGGGGGGATATGTCGATGAGATTTACCATCACTTTTGAGTACAGTTAACCAATTGGTAGGGCCCCAGGGTAGGAACAACTTCCAGGAATGTCTTACTTCCTCCTGAAATGACTCACCTGGATCATGACATAAGGTACAAGGATTGTATCACACAGCGTCATGTCCTACAGAGCTCAGGGTGGGAAATATGCATGCCATGCAAGAGAAAACAGGTTTGAAATGTAGGGAGGCAGACATTTATCTGTAGAAAACTCCTTCTCATCATCAAACACAAAGCATTTAAAGAGGGATTTTATTTGCTATGCTTAGGTCAAAACGGAAGTTCTCTTCAATCAGTTTAACAATTAAAGACACATCATACTTTTTTTTAATAGAAATATGACATAGAATTTATCAGCATGCCTTTGTCTATAGGACACAAATTTGTAGGAGTGCTACAGGCAAGTTTGTATGAGGGACATGTTTCACACATCCCAACTATCAATACTAAAAACATATTACAGATGTATGAAGCAGTTAATACCATATTATATTTTAAAATTCTGTGACTTTGTAGTGTTTTTCAGCTTTCTAAATTTGTAATTTGTTTTGATTTTTCTAACCATTTTCTTTTGCACCTAATTTTATATCCACAATTTATGGTTCTTTGTCTTAAAGACTACATCCACATGGCATAAGCTTCAGAGTCCAAAAACCTAGGTCTACCCCTGATTACAGATCTTACTTTCAAGACAGCTGTATCAGTAGAATGGTGGGGGCAGAACTCAGATTGCAATGGATTAAAGAGATTTAAAACTCTTCATAAAAAGAACATCATAAAAATAACAAAAGGAAAACCATGAACTGGGGAAAGATATTGGCAACACTCATAACTAACAAAGGATTAGTACTGTGAGTATAAAACTACAACTCCCATGAATCAATAAGGAAGAGACAAGTAACCCAAGAGACAAAGAGAAAAAATGTGCTAGACCTGAAAAGGCACTTCAAAGAAAACATGAATGAACCATAATGTGAAAAAAAAAAAAAAATGTTCAACCTCATGCACACATTAAATTACGAGATTTTTTTTCATACCCACCAGATTGGTCAAACACTTAAAGTACTACAAAGTGCTCTTGAGGTTATGGAGCAACAAGGACTTTCATCAGTTGTGAGAGCAAGTATAAACTGGCACAATGACTTTGGAAAACAATTTGGCAACACCAAGCCAAGCTAAAGATGCACATTCTTATGAAGCATCATACCTTCCTGGATATAAACCCTGGAGAAATTCCAGTACCTGTGTGTTGTAATAGAAACAGTAACCAACAACATCAGAAACAATGCAAATGTTTATCAATAGTATAATGTCTGAGTAAATTGGGGTTTATTCATACAATGAACTACAAAACAGCAATGAGAATGAGCAAATTGCTGTCATGCACTTCAATATGGATGAATCTCAGGAATTTAACTTTGAATTTAAAAAGCATGGCATAAAAGAATATACAACAGGGGCTTCCCTGGCAGCGCAGTGGTTGAGAGTCTGCCTGCCAATGCAGGAGACACAGGTTCGAGCCCTGGTCTGGGAGGATCCCACATGCCGTGGAGCAACTGGGGCCGTGAGCCACAACTAGTGAGCCTGCGTGTCTGGAGCCTGTGCTCCGCAACAAGAGAGGCCGCGATAGTGAGAGGCCCACGTACCGCGATGAAGAGTGGCCCCTGCTTGCCGCAACTGGAGAAAGCCCTCACACAGAAACGAAGACCCAACACAGCCATAAATAAATAATAAAAAAATAAATTAATTAAAAATTGCAACCTCCCTTTAAAAAAAAAAGAATATACAACATATGTTTTCATTTATATAAAGGTGAAATTAGGCAAAAATAATCAATACTGTTTAGGGATACATATATTTGTGGTGAAAATATATTAATAAATGATTCAATAAAATCTGAGATATTAATTATCTCTCAAGGAAAGAGCACAGGAATGTTTTGGATGGGTATCACGAGGCAATAAAACAATATTAACTTAAAAAATTGTGTCAAGAAGATAAAGGTATAAATAACAAGTCCCAAACATCTCCCTATTCAGGGTTCTAAATACCATCAAGAATTAGCAGTAATCTTGTTTCAATTCTTTCTTAATGGATATATAAGTTTTCCATAGGTAATATTTGAGTACCTAGCATCACGGTTTTGCATAATACTAGCAGCCGGGATTTACAAATGATATTTTATACACCTATACCATCAGAAATTCTTGTACTATATCCTTGACTATCTCAGTGCTCTCTCAGACAGTGAGCTCCAAATCCCTGAGGCTGTCAATAGTCAGCCACAGAGCTATAAAATTCAGAGTCAAGTAGAAGATGTAAATTTTCAAGTATAATTCTTACTCCTAAGAAGATGAAAGCATACTTAGAAATATAATGCCACACAACTGCCTACTGTAGCACTGTGAGCACTGAAGGAAACACAGGGCAGCTCAGGATACATTCGTTTCAAAATACATTCAAAAGTTGGTTGTAGAAATTTTTGTTACCTACTTAAAGTCATGCTAGTAACTATCTTCTTTCTCCAAATTGGAAGCAGCAATTGCAACTGAGGGAGGTTTGGAGTCAGAAGTCTGGGTAATCTTGGTTATTTCACTTACAAGCTTGTGAACTATGGCACTTAAGAGGCAATTGAAAATTTTAACACTGACTAGATATATGGTGATATTAAGAAATTATTGTTAATTGTTTAGGTGCAATAATATATTCTGGTTATGTTTAAAAGAAAGTCTTTATAGAGATACATACTGAGGTATTTGAAGATGAAATTATGTCAGGAATTTGCTTCAAAATAATAAAGAGAAGGGAAATTAGTGAGAATAAAGATGGAACAAAATTGGTCACAGGTCACTGACTATTGGTAGTTCCGTGATGGGCATGAGGGGATTACACTACTCTGTCCATTATTTTATGTTTGAATTTTTCCATAATAAAAAGATGCATACACATATTTATAACACACACATATCCCTTACATACTTTTTTCTCTAGGCTAACACTTAAAAATTACCATTTCTTCTAGCCTCACTTTTTCCTCCTCCTTCCATGATGATCCCCTCCCCTTCTCCAACCTTTACACTCAAGGAGAGCAATTCATTTTCTAAAATGTAAAACATTGTTGCTTCAATGACTCCTCACTGCCTGCAGAATAAAGGCCCAAATTCCCTGCCCTTGATTACAGATGCAGAGCTTTGTGGCTGAGTCCTCTTCACGGATCAATTGTGTCTTCTGCTTCTACTAAAGTCACTTCGATTCAATGGAAGAGCTATGTTTTTGCAGTCGTGGTTCTCTCAGGCCTGGGCACTCTTCAGTAGCCCCTTCCACATCTGGCTAATTCCTTCTTACCCTCAGATCTCACCTGAAGCCTCACTGGGTTCTTAATAAAACCCTTCCTAACAAACAGCCTACCTATCCCTCCTGTGTGCTGTCCCAGCACCTGCACCCACCTCTAATGTAGCAACTACTACACCGCAAGACAAGGGCTTTTACTTGTATGCCCATCTGTCTAGTCTGTAATTCCTTGACTTAAAAACATGGTATGTTTGCTTTGCGTCCCCAGGACCTGGAATAGTACGTGTAGTATCTAGAAAGCACTCAGTGAATATTTGTGCAATTAGGGAATAATCTTATTCTCTCATATTTCCTTAGCCTTTTCATCAAAAAAAAAGGAGAGCTAAGCAAACGGTGATCAAGATGGGCTAAGGATAATAGTTTTAATTATAACAATAGAAAGGTGGGAGAGAAGAAGAGCTAATATGTATTAGTGCTTACTACCTGCCGGTTATTGTTCTAAGCATTCTATTTATATTAATTCATTTAACCAGAAAACCCAAGCCTCTTGTTAAAAATTCAGATTCCTGGGACCATCCCAGAATTACTGAATCAGAATTTCTTAGGGGCTGGACTCAGGAATCTATTTTTAGTAGGTGCCTCATACATTTCTGATGTTAAGTCAGCTTTAGGAATAACTAGCAGTACAGAGCCAAAGAAAGTTCATATGATAGCATGTACACTTTTCATTTTGAAGTTCACTGTTATATAATATTTATTATTCCATGATATTCTATAAATTTGTGAATAATCCTAGTGTAGGCAGAGTCAATGACATTGGTTTCTCAGCCTGTAAAATGGACAAATGTTCTGTTAAATTGGAGAATTTAAGAGGCTTCACAGCAGTGTCTTTTTCTGATCTCTAATTATGACAAATGGACAAATATTCTGTAAAATGGACAAATATTCTGTTAAATTGGAGAATTTAAGAGGCTTCACAGCAGTGTCTTTTTCTGATCTCTAATTATGACATCATCAAGGAAACAAATTGTTTTAGGTAAGCGATGGCTGGTCATTTAGCAAGTAAGGATAAGATTAATAAACTTCCAATTGCGTTAAAGTTAGAATTTGACAACAAATTATATTATAACAAAGAATGATATCCTGCTGAATAATTTACAAAGACTTGGAATAGAAATCCCCAGTGTTTTATCATTCAAAAGTTAATTTCCAACTTCCTAAAACCAAATACAAATTCTGAACAAAAACAAAAACCATGCCAATTTCAACAAGAAAATTCTTCTCTCCTCCTACTATTCTAAACTTTCATTATTTTGCTCTAGGAATCAGCAAACTGGCCATTACTTTACATCTACACACCATTAGAAATATAAAGCAGCACAAAGCATCCTATGGCAAGTACATTCTTAAAATGAATATTCTACAGCTTCTCAGTTTCTTGCTTGTTCCTGCTTGACTATGTATTATTTATGAAGCTTTCATCTGAGAACAGGGAACACATTTTAATATATGTAGCTGTCTGTGAGACCAGTATTTAAGATACCAGCTCGTTTTATTTAGGAAACATCCTAATTACAAAAGTACACCTTTGTGATAATAATAAGTGTTCTACTAAAATAATATTAAAAGGAAGTATTTCTTCACATGTAGAGGGTACTCTCTAGCCTTACTACTGAATATGTGATGTCCCACACCAGCAGCACTGGCGTTCCCTTGGAGTTTGGTAGAAATGCAGAACTTGAGCCCCATCCCAGACCTACTGAATCAGAATCTGCAATGTTAACAAGATGCCCTGGGCCTTGAAAGCGTTGTTTTATAGTTTTCATAAATCATTCGAGTCCCCTGAGTTCCATCTCAATTCTGGCAACCTGTGTGGCCTTGGAGGAACCCACCTGACTCTGAGCTGTGCTATCCAATAGAGCTTTCAGTGAACTTTCTGTGATGATGGAAATGTTCTATCCCTGGGCTGTCAAACACAGTAGCCACTGGTCACACGAGCACTTGAAATGTTGCTATTGAGACTGAGGAACTGAATCTTCAATTTTATTTAATTTTCAATTTATATTTAAATAGTGCCATGTAGCTATTAGTACAAATCTAGAAAGTACCAATAGTATAAAATCCCTTCCAGCTCTAACTTCTTACAAACTAGATCCAGAAAAATGATTTACAAAATCATATTCAGGACTGTATTTAAAACAAATATCTGTTGAGTTCCTACTATGTGTCAAGCACTCAGGCTTCATTAATGAACAAATGGAACAAAATCCTTGTTCTCATGGCTTACAACCTTGCAGGGAGAGAAAGACAATAAAATAAATACAATAAATAAAATGTAACATTATTAGAAGATAATAAGGCTATGGGAAATAGAGGAGAAAAGAAAGGATGAAGAATGGTGGTGCAGTGATGAGAGCTGGTAGCATTTCATGAGGTGCTTGCAGAGAGGAGGCCACCAGGAGAAGCTGACATTGGAGCACAGCCTGGAAGCAGACAGGAGTTAAACATGTAAATATCAGGAGGAAGAATGCACCCAGAGAGAGTAAGAAGCTACTGAAAAGGTCACAATATGAGTAAGGGCCTGATGTGAATGAGAAACAGTAAAGAGTCTCCGGAAGCTGGATCTGAGTGAGCCATGGCAGGAGTAATGGGAGATGGATCAGAGAGGAAACAGCAGGGAGGAGAGGGTCATGGGTCATGCAGGGGCTTCAGGCCACTATAAGTCTTTTAACTTTTATTCTGAGGAGCCACTATAAAAGAGTAATGTGTCAGATCACAGTTTTTAAAACGATCTCTCTGGCTTCATTCTTGAGATCATTCCACAAAGGCTCCAGGGCAGAAGCAGGAGGAATAGTTAGGCTTTTATTGCTGGATTCCTGGTCAGAAATGATAGTGGCTTGGTTCACAGCAGTAGCAGGAGAAATGGTGAGAAATGGCTGGATTCTGGATATATTTTAAAGGTAGAACTAACAATAGTGCATGAAAATTAAGAATGTAGTATGCTAGAAAGAGAAGAGTCAAAGTTGTTTCCAAAGTTTTTGTCTAAACAACTGGAAGAATGGAATGGCCATCAACTGAGATGGGAAAAACTATGGGTGGAACACATTTAGAGGGAAATATAAAGAGTGGAGTATTTGACATGCCTATTACACATCCAAGTAGAGAAGTATTACGCAGAAGGATAAACCAGTCTGGATTTCAATGGAACAGCCAGAGCAGGTGATATAAATTAGAGAATCCAAGGATGTAGAGAATATTTGCTAGAAATTGAATAAGATGACAAGAGCAGTGAGCATAAACAGAGAAGAGAAGAGGACCAAGGCCGTTGAGAGTTAAAACAAAAGTTAAGAAGTAACTCAAAAAAGGAAGAATTAAGAAAGAATCATACAAGAAATATCCAGAGTAGAAAGGAAAAAAATCAAGAGACCATGGTGTCCTTGAAGTAAAGTGAAGAAAGTGTTTCAAAAGGGAGTGATCGATTATGTCAAATACTGTTAAGAAATTAAGTAATGTGAGAGTGAAAAAATTACCGTTAGATTAAGCAATATCAAGGCCAATGGTGACCTTTATAAGAGCAGTTATAATGAAGAGGTAGGGGGAAAGCTTGACTGAAGTGTGTTCAAGAGACAATGAAAAGAAAGGAAATAAGAAATGGGGAATATAGACAACTTTTGCAAAGAACTGGACAGTAAGGAGAGTGGAGGAAAGGAATGCTAACTACAATGGAAAATAGGGCCATATGAGGGTTTTTGTATTTATTTTGTTGTTGTTGTTGTTTTTAAAGAAAAGAGCAAAAGCAGAGAGTTTGTATGCTGATGAGAAAGATCCAGGAAAGGGAAAAATCAGTGATGTGGGCCAAATCTGGGCCAAATCTGGCCCATTGACTATTTTTACAGCCCATGAGCTGAGTGATTTCTACATTTCTAAATGTTTGAAAAGAAAAATCCAAAGAAGAATAATATTTCATGAAATAAGAAAATCACTTCAAATTCAAATTTCATTGTCTACAAATAAAGCTTTATTGGAACACAGCCATGCTCATCATTTACGCATTGTGTCTGACTGCTTTTGCTCATTATGGCTGAGTTGAGTTGTTGTGATAAGGGATTATATGTGACATTTTCATTGATTCCCACTGTTGCACAGAGCTCGATGAATCACAATGATAGTTACTGTTATAACTTAACAGTATTTCAAGTGTCATATATATCGCCATACCGTGCACTTTATTTTCTTATTACGAATGCATAAAGAGATAAAATGAACTTGGAATGTCATGCTTTGAAGGCACAGTGCAGTGTGGATTATTTTGCTATTGAATTAGATGGCAAAGCATTTTGTTATGTGGTAACATGATAGCTATGCTAAAAGAATACAGTATATGTCAACATTACCAGCCTATGCACTTATCACAATACTCCCAACTCACAGGAAAGCAATAGTCAGTCAAATTAGAAGATTTAAAACAGAATATCCCATTACAGCAGAATTTCTTCACAAACGTAAAAAGTAAAATGAGGCTGCAACAAAACTTAATTTTGCAAATGGCATATTTGTTAGACAAGCCAAGAAAGCTGTTTACCAATTGCATATTAATTAAATTATATTATACTGCAGTTGCCAAAGATATGTTTCTAGAGAGAATAAGCTTATTTAAGACTAAGCCTTTTGGTAAGAACACTGCTCCAAAGAGTTGATGAAATTGGAAGCAACATCAACAGTCAATTAATTTAAAAACAAGGCAAATGATTTCAAGTCATTTTCCTTAGCTCTTTACATGTCAATAGATGTACAGATACTAATTAATTGTTGTTATTTTTTTGAGGAGTCAATGCTATTTGAAGTGATAGGAATATTAGCCTCGTATGAATAGTCTGCATGAAATAAACTACAGGCAAGAATATTTTTAAAGACATTGAGAAAACGTAAATTCAGTATAACCTGAAGTGGAATCTGTTAAGATATATTACAATGGATTTGTGGTAAAAATATACGTAGAATAGAAAAAGGTTTAGTTTGTCAAATTCACAAAGCTAGTGAAAATTTAATGTGTTTAAAGGTTAGGATTACTCACTGTTTTATTCATTAACAGGTACTTTATGAAAAATATTCAAATCTATCATGTTATTGAACGAGTACTGTTAACAGTGGAATTAATTTGCTTTCATGCAGTGAATTATGATTAGCTCTGTGCATTTTGTCAGGAATAGAAGTTGAATATACTGACTTACCTTACCACACAGTACACAGTAGTGTGATGGGCTATTAGTGGTAAAATTTAATTGCAATTTTTTTAGCTCAGATCAGTTTGAAATTTTTCTGAATGACAAGAACCACCTTTAACCACCTTTGGAAATTAGATTTTGCTGAAAACCTTATGTTTATTAATGAATTCAACCTAAAATCACAGACAAGACAGCACTTGTATTCAAGAGTTATACTATAGTAAAATCATTTTGACAACTACCATTTGAATCACAAGTAATGTCAAGCTGCTCTATAAATTTCTTGTACTGTTAAAAATTAAAACTAGAAGTAAAATATCCATTCCCACACAAATTTGAAGCTGATATTCTTTCTGAGCTCAAACTACAATTCAGTCAGCATTTTTTTTGAACCCTGATTGCAATGCAACAGAAATTTCATATTTCAAAATTCATTTCAGTCAGTCACAAAGGACCACATATTGTATGATTCTATTTACATGAAATATCCAGAATAAGCAAATCTATACAGGCAGAAAGTAGATTAATGGTTTCTTAGAACAGGGAGGGATGTCGAGGGGGCAGGGAGTGACTGCTAATAGGTGTGGAATTTCTTTAAGAGAGAACTAAAATGTTCTAAAATTAGATAGTAGTAATGGTTTTACAACCCTGTGAATATACTAAATAACATTTAATTATACACTTTAAATAGGTGAACTGTATGATATGTGAAGTACATTTCAATAAAAATGTTTTTAAAAATCCATTTAATTGTGCATCAAGGAGCTTCCACCCAACCTTTGATTGGAAGTAATCAATTTGCAACGTAATGACATTCCAAATGCAAATAAAGAGAAAAATCTACTAAATCCTATAAAGGGCTTCCAAAGATAAATAAGAATATATATACAGGCCAGTAGCTTGATACCAGTGTTTGACAATGCCTATCTGTGTGAAAAGACATTTTAAAGATGAAATATGTAAAATCTCAAGACAGATCAACATTGACAGAAGACTTATTTGCAATTAATACTGATGATAGGGGACACTAACTTTGAACCCCAATTAAGCAAACTGTTATCCCAAAAGAAAAATTCTATTCTTTTTTTTTTTTTTTTTTGCGGTACACAGGCCTCTCACCATTGTGGCCTCTCCCATTGCGGAGCACAGGCTCCGGACACGCAGGCTCAGCGGCCATGGCTCACGGGCCCAGCCGCTTCACGGCATGTGGGATCTTCCTGGACCGGGGCACGTGCATCGGCAAGCAGACTCTCAACCACTGCGCCACCAGGGAAGCCCCAAAAATTCTATTCTTATTAGTAGATCTGTATTACATATAAAAAATCCTCTATTATTTTTATTTTTAAGTTTGTCAATAAAAATGTGGAAATTTGTTTTATATTCTTGGAAGTTCTTACATAATATTCTTGAATTTGTCTCTTGGCCTGCAAAACCTAAAATATTTACTATGTAGCCCTTTACTGAAAATATTTGTCAACTAATGATATGGAAGAAAGAAGATACAGATGTTGGAAACTCGTTTTGAGAAAGCAAAAAAGGGGAGTTCTTATACCACTGGAGAGACTTAATTCAGCCTTTAAAAAAATCTATTAGAAATGATTAGGTACAATGACCTAGCATGAAGGTAGGACTTACAATAATCAAAACAGATTACAGCAAAGGTCAAAGACAACTGGGGGAAGAAATCAATGGTGGAAGCCATGCATACAGTATCTTTGTAAAATTCGAAGGATATGTGAGATCAGTAGTTGAAAATAATATCAAAGAAAGTTTGTGGTCTGATGGCTGTCCCCCTTTTCTGCTAACCACAAAACTGTATCTTTCTAAATGTGAAAAAAATATGCCAACATGGCAATACCCAGAAACAGGGTCAAAAAAGAAGGTAAGGCATTTATAGAAGTAGTGATCTTCAGCTTTATAAAAAGAGATAGTTTAAGATCAAGAATAATGTCAACTTGGCAGTGAAGACAGATGTGTACTTCCACTTAGACGAGAAATTGAGAATTATGCTCCTTTAATGGAGATGATTATTTCTACTTTTGTAACCTATCTAGAATTCATTTTAAAAAATGAAAGAACTGAAAGCAGAGAAGAGTGGAAGATACAGTTTTCATTAAAAACATGGTGAATAATTATGGACTACCATCCATAACTTCTATCAGAGAGGTCTCCAGAGCTTTTGCAAATGCACAGTCGACAGTGGTAGGGCAAGAGACCCAAGAGGGTGAGTTTAAACCCAATTATCTCTATGATGATACCCTACACTGTACTTTGTAGATGTGTGCTATCTACTAAAAAAGTGCTAGTTTGGTCCCTGCAGTGAGCCACAGCCACCCACCACCTCTGCAGGATACCCTCCAATACTAGCAGCCGTGTGGCCGACAGGGTCTTGGTGCTCCAGCCTGGTGTCAGGCCTGAGCCTCTGAGGAGAGAGAGCTGAGTTCAGGACATTTGACTGCCAGAGACCTCCCGGCCTCACATAATATCAATCGGTGAGAGCGCTCCCAAGATTTCCATCTCAATGCTAACATGCTATGCATCAATGCTAGTAAATGGATTAAATGCTCCAGCCAAAAGACAGAGACGGGCTGAACGGCTATGAAAACAAGACCTGCATATATGCTGTCCACAAGAGACCCACTTCAGACCTAGGGACACATACAGACTGAAAGTGAGGGGATGGAAAAAGATATTCCATGCACATGGATATCAAAAGAAAGCTGGAGTAGCAATTCTCATATCAGACAAAATAGACTTTAAAATAAAGTCTATTATAAGAGACAAAGAAGGACACTACATTATGATCTAGGGATCAATCCAAGAAGAAGATATAACAATTGTAAATATTTATGCACCCAATACAGGAGCACCTCAATACGTAAGGCAAATGCTAACAGCCATAAAAGGAGAAAAGACAGTAACACAATCATAGTAGGGGACATTAACACCCTACTTTTACGAATGGACAGATCATCCAAAATGAAAATAAATAAGGAAGCACAAGCTTTAAATGCTATGTTAAACTAGATGGACTTAATTGATTTTTATAGGACATTCCATCCAAAAACAACAGAATATACTTTCTTCTCAAGTGCTCATGGAACATTCTCCAGAATAGATCATATCCTGGGTCACAAATTAAGCCTTGGTAAATTTAAAAAATTGAAATAGTATCAAGTATCTTTCTGACCACAACGCTATGAGAGTAGACATCAATTACAGGAAAAAAACTGTAAAAAATACAAACACATGGAGGCTAAACAATATGCTACTAAATAACCAAGAGATCACTGAAGAAATCAAAGAGGAAATCAAAAAACACCTAGAAACAAATGACAATGAAAACACGATGACCCAATACCTCTGGGATGCAGCAAAAGCAGTTCTAAGAGGGAAGTTTATAGCAATACAATCCTATCTCAAGGAACAAGGAAAATCTCAAATAAACAACCTAACCTTGCACTTAAAGCAATTAGAGAAAGAAAAACAATAAAAACCCGCAAGTTAGCAAAAGGAAAGAAATCATAAAGATCAGATCAGAAATAAGTGAAAAAGAAATGAAGGAAATGATAATAAAGATCAATAAAAATAAAAGCTGGTTCTTTGAGAAGATAAACAAAATTGATAAACCACTAGTCAGACTCATCAAGAAAAAAAGGGAGAAGACTCAAATCAACAGAATTAGAAATGAAAAAGCAGAAGTAACAACTGACCCTGCAGAAATACAAAGGATCATGAGAGATTACTACAAGCAACGATATGCCAATAAAATGGACAACCTGGAAGAAATGGACAAATTCTTAGAAAAGCACAACCCTCTGAGACTGAACCAGGAAGAAATAGAAAATATAAACAAACCAACCACAAGCACTGAAATTGAAACTGTGATCAAAAATCTTCCAACAAACAAAAGCCCAGGACCAGATGGATTCACAGGTGAATTCTATCAAACATTTAGAGAAGAGCTAACACCTATCCTTCTCAGAATCTTCCAAAATATAGCAGAGGGAGGAACACTCCCAAACTCATTCTACAAGACCACCATAACCCTGATACCAAAACCAGACAAAGATGTCACAAAAAAAGGAAACTATAGGCCAATGTCACTGATGAATACAGATGCAAAAATCCTCAATAAAATACTAGCAAACAGAATCCAAAAGCACATTAAAAGGATCATACATGATGATCAAGTGGGGTTTATCCCAGGAATGCAAGGATTCTTCAATATTTGCAAATCAATCAATGTGATATACCATATTAACAAACTGAAGGATAAAAACCATATGATCATCTCAGTAGATGCAGAAAAAGCTTTTGACAAAATTCAACACCCATTTATGATAAAAACTCTCCAGAAAATAGGCATAGAGGGAACTTACCTCAACATAATCAAGGCTGCGTATGACAAACCGACAGCGAACATCATTCTCAATAGTGAAATACTGAAGCCATTCCCTCTAAAATCAGGTACAAGACAAGGATGCCCACTCTCACCACTATTATTCAACATAGTTTTGGAAGTTTTAGCCACAGCCATCAGAGAAGAAAAAGAAATAACAGGAATCCAAATTGGAAAAGGAAAAGTAATGCTGTCACTGTTTGCAGATGACATAATACTACACATAGAGAATCCTAAAGATGCTATCAGAAACTACTAGAGCTAATCAATGAATCTGGCAAAGTTGCAGGATACAAAATTAATGCACAGAAATCTCTTGCATTCCTATACCCTAATGATGAAAAATCTGAAAGAGAAATTAAGGAAACACTCCCATTTACCATTGCAACAAACAGAATAAAATACCTAGGAATAAACCTACCTAAGGAGACAAAAGACCTGTACGCAGATAACTATAAGACACTAATGAAAGAAATTAAAGATAATACAAACAGATGGAGCAATATACCATGCTCTTCATTTGGAAGAATCAACATTGCAAAAATGACTATACTACCCAAAGCAAACTACAGCTTCAGTGCACTGCCTATCAAACTACCAATGGCATTTTTCACAGAACTAGAACAACAAATTTCACCATTTGTATGGAAACACAAAAGACCCCGAGTAGCCAAAGCAACCTTGAGAAAGAAAAATGGAGCTGGAGGAATCAGGCTCCCTGACTTCAGACTATACTACAAAGCTACAGTAATCAAAATGGTACTGGCACAAAAACAGAAATATAGATCAATGGGACAGGACAGAAAGCCCAGAGATAAACCCACGCACATATGGTCACCTCATCTTTGATAAAGGAGGCAAGAATGTACAATGGAGAATAGACAGCCTGTTTAATAAGTGGTGCTGGGAAAACTGGACAGCTACATGTAAAAAAATGAAATTAGAACACTCCCTAACACCATACACAAAAATAAACTAAAAATAGATTAAAGACGTAAATTAAGTCCAGACACTATAAAACTCTTAAAAGAAAACATAGGAAGAACACTCTTTGACATAAATCACAGCAAGATCCTTTTTGACACACGTCCTAGAGAAATGGAAATAAAAACAAAAATAAACAAATAGGACCTAATGAAACTTAAGAGCTTTTGCACAGCAAAGGAAACCATAAACAAGATGCAAAGACACCTCTCAGAATGGGAGAAGATATTTGCAAACGAAGCAACTGCCAAAGGATTAATCTCCAAAATATACAAGCAGCCCATGCAGCTCCATATCAAAAAAAAAAACAACCCAATCCAAAAATGGGCAGAAGACCTAAATAGACATTTCTCCAAAGAAGATATACAGATGGCCAACAAACACATGAAAGGATGCTCAACATCACTAATCATTAGAGAAATGCCAATTCAAACTACAATGAGGTATCACCTCACATCATCAGAATGGCCATCAACAAAAAATCTACAAACAATAAATGCTGGGGAGGGTGTGGAGAAAAGGGAAACCTCTTGCACTGTTGGTGGGAATGTAATTTGATACAGCCACTATGGAGAACATTATGGAGGTTCCTTAAAAAACTAAAAACAGAACTACCATATGACCCAGCAATCCCTGTACTGGGCATATACCCTGAGAAAACCATAATTCAAAAAGAGTCATGTACCACAATGTTCATTGCAGCACTATTTACAATAGCCAGGACATGGAAGCAACCTCCATGTCCATCGACAGATGAATGGATAAAGAAGATGTGGCATATATATATACAATGGAATATTACTCAGCCATAAAGAGAAACAAAATTGAGTTATTTGTAGTGAGGTGGATGGACCTAGAGACTGTCATACAGAGTGAAGTAAGTCAGAAAGAGAAAAACAAATACCTTATGCTAACACACATATATGGACTATAAAGAAAAAAATGCTTCTGATGAACCTAGGGGCAGGACAGGAATAAAGACGCAGACGCAGAGAACGCACTTGAGGACATGGGGAGGGGGAAGGGTAAGTTGGGACGAAGTGAGAGAGTAGCACTGACATATATACACTACCAAATGTAAAATAGATAGCTAGTGGGAAGCAGCTTCATTGCACAGGGAGATCAGCAGGCTGCTTTGTGACCACCTAGAGGGGTGGGATAGGGAGGGTGAGAGGTAGATGCAAGAGGGAGGGGATATATGTATGTGTATAGTTGATTCACTTTGTTATACAGCAGTAACTAACACAACAATGTAAAGCAATTATACTCTAATAAAGATGTTAAAAAACAAATTATCACAATAAAAGAAAAGTGCTAGTTTACTTACAAAATAAACCTATATTACCTGTCACCAGGGATGCCATAAGAGGACAATGATTACAGAATACTAGAGCTAGACGAAATCTTGGCAATTATAGTATTCATACTCCTGAGTGTTTAAAATGAACTTAAAAAATAAAAAATATCAACCAAATTTTAAAAAGTAGATTAATGTAACATACATGTTTTCACAACACCCATTATTAACAAATGCTAACATTTTATCATTCTGCTTCCTATTTTTTATACAAAAAGATAGAACATTACAGATAAAAAGTACTTACCATTCTTCTCTCCTGCTGCAGAATTATGCACTCTTATAAATCTGGCTTATGTTTATTTTTTAATACTACACTAAAAACATATCTTTGAACAACATATCATGACTTTATATGTTTTTTAAAATTTCATTGCATTGAAACTGCTTGAATTCTGAAATTTGGTTGGTTTTTACTTAATATTGCATTTTCAGTATCTATATTTATGTTAATACATATAGAGAGATTTAGTTGATCAAGTTTAAGTGCAGTTGAATAGTGTACTTATGAATATACTAGAATTCACTCATCCATTTCCTAATGATAGAAATTTGCTTCCAATTTTTCAACTATTATAAATAATGTTGCAATACATACCTTGTACATACCTCTCACATATGTGCAAGAGTTTTTTGGGGAACAAGCAGTGTCTAAACGTCCCTTTGCCCCATATACTAACCAGCACTTGGTTTGCATCAGACTTTCTGATCTTGCAATTTTTAAGACCAAATTGTTATCTTGTTTTGTTGTTGCTAATTTGTGTTTTCCTCATTAGTATAAATTGTAATGCGTCTTAATAATGAGTATGAACTTTTTTGTATACATTTACTGGCCATTTATGTCATTAAACTTTGCATTTTCCAAGAGTAACTAGTCTTTTTCTTATTGATTTCTAAGAGTTCTTCTGTATAACGGATAATAATTCTTTATGACTTGTATATTTTATTTTATTTTATTTATTTTTTATTTTTATTTTTTTGCGGTACGCGGGCCTCTCACTGTTGTGGCCTCTCCCGTTGCGGAGCACAGGCTCTGGACGCGCAGGCTCAGCGGCCATGCCTCACAGGCCTAGCCGCTTCATGGCATGTGGGATCTTCCCGGACCCAGGCACGAACCCGTGTCCCCTGCATCGGCAGGCAGACTCTCAACCACTGCGCCACCAGGGAAGCCGTATGACTTGTATATTTTAGAAAATGATATTTGCAGGATGTGAATTGACTTTAACCCTAATTTATAGTATCATTTTCCTCCCTCAGAGATTTTTCACTTAGATGGAAACTTCTTACTTTTAATTTTAATGAATGTATTTTCCTCACCTATTGAAATTATTGTATGGTTTCTCTCCTTCAATCTATTAATGTGATAAATAATATGAAATAGATCTCTCAATGTTAAATAAAGCATTCTGCATTCCTGAGATAATTGATCATGATGTAATTGTGGTTTTTAAAAATGCATTTGCTGGATTTTATTTGCTAGCATTTAGTTAGGATTTTAAAAATTAATGTAAATGATGTAAATGGGACTACAATCTCCTTTTTCTTACTCTTATATTTGTATTCTCCCAGTCTGCCTTTATTTATCAAGCTCATATGAGCTTCATAATATAAACATTTTACAATGTGTAAAGGTTTCACATACATCATCCCATTAATTGACTTTTCCAATAGTCATAGTCTTATAATATAGCAAAAATTGAAACTCAAATATTCTAACTCTAGACTTCCTTTTTACTGGTCCAGTAAGAAGCACTACATTTGAAATAGGTCCACAAAGCACTGCAGGAGATTAATTAATTAATTAATCGGTTTACTAGGGGTGAAAGGTCACTATTATGTTCACACACACACACACAAAAGTGAGGGTTAGTATTTTTTACTGGTCATCTCTGTTCACATAAGTGTATGACTGAAAAGAAGGTAGCTTTGATACATAGATATCTACCTCGAATTAGATGACCTCTAAGGTTCTTTCCAGTAGTGAGAGGTTAGGACATAAATCCATTAAACCACCAGTCAGGCTCTAAATTTACACTTGTCCTGCTCATATTCCATCCACTACCTCAATCTTCTACTTATTGTGCCTTCCTCTGTACACTAAATAGACTGAATATTCCACATATTCATATCTAGCCCATATCTTGGTTATCATAAATACGAACACCAGAATTTGTCTTTAGCTCCCAAGACGTGAAAATCTTTCAAAGTTAGTAGCTCTAAAACCTTTTTTGGGTAATGGTCTAAAAACCAGTAAATGTTATTAACCTAATAACAAGAGATAATGGATTTTGCATAGGATCTCAGGGCATTTATAACCCTTCTGAAGACAATCCATGAACTATTATGACTACCAAGTTAAGAACCCCTATTTGGAAAAAGGGATGCTGAAGTGATGTTGAACAGAAAATACATAGAAAGCTTTTCTTTTCCTTTAAAACGAAGTACTCTCTAAAGTGGCCCTTCCACTCTTACAGTTATATCTGTTTCTTCCCTTTTCTCACCAGACAACAAACCTGCAAGCCAAGGAAGGATGAATGACTTCCCTTTACAGTTCTTCAATCTTATTCAAAGAAAACATTTGAGTAATACAAACCCATTTTCATTCTTCTCACCAGAAACTGAGTAAATAACTTTCACATACTATAAAGTCATCAACTTTTGACACTTTCTCTTTACAAATTTATCAATGGTATACCCAAGGTGACCTGGTAAACAAGTGTTTGCATACCATATAGAAATTTTTAAAGTCTTGAGAGAGTAGGTATGTAGGTAAAACAATTTTTTGTTTTCAGGTAGAATCTACCATAGCATCATATATAAATAGATTATTAATGATAAATAGTCTACAAGATGGCAATGGTTATAAATTATTATGTGAAATGTGTTATTTATACAAAACGCAATGAAGGAATATATATATATATGTATATTTTGGTGGTTGGGGATAGGGTTTTGACTACGGAATTTTTGAAATATCAACCACATTTTTTGCTATAGAAAATATCAAAGTATCTATAAAGTGAGATAAACATAGAAAAAATACCTTATATCACCTCATGAACTAGCTTTTATTTTTTAATAAAATCGATACTTCTGGGACCTCCCTGGCGGTGCAGTGGTTAAGAACCCACCTGCCAATGCAGGGGACACAGGTTCGATCTCTGGCCCGTGAAGATCCCACATGCCGCAGAGCAACTAAGCTCGTGCGCCACAACTACTCAAGCCCGCACGCCTAGAGCCTGTGCTCCACAACAAGAGAAGCCACCGCAGTGAGAAACCCGCGCACCACAACAAAGAGTAGCCCCCATTCTTCACAACTAGAGAAAGCCTGCCGCAGCAACGAAGACCCAATGCAGCCAAAAATAAATAAATAAAAATTTTAAAAACATAAATTAATTGTTTAAAAAAATAAATAAAATAAAATAGGTACTTCCAAGAAAATATGTTAAAGTGTTGGGATACAAAATTAAATCCCATTCACATTTATAGAGGAAAAATAATGAACTGACTTTGAAATGAGTTGTTCTTGACAAGAAGATTAATACAGAGGGAAAAAAACGAGCTAAATTCTTTGCAAACAATTTAAATGAAGTATTACAAACGTAATGGATGTTCTAAACATAAACTATAAAGTCCAACTTTTCTAACTACTTAAATTTTTCTCAAATTGTTTTATAAACAAAGTACTCCTAGATGCTACCCGGTATCTGTGATTGCTCACACTACCTAATTTGAAAATATTTTAAATTTAGTAAACACTACTGGTCTTTAAATCACTTTTGTCCAGCGGTGTTACATGGCAAGACAACTGAAAAACCTGTCATGATACAAATGCATAAGGTTTATATTCTTCTAAAATTTACACAACCCACACATGGAACAAATTTATTTTAAAGATAAATACTTGAGGTTTTCTCATAAATACTTTAAAAAATCGATATGTTATTACCTCCAACTGAAATATTACTGGTTCTATGATGAATAATAGAATGTAATTAGAGGAAACACTTCAGGACTCTGAAATAAACAAATGATGGCTCATATAGGAGAGAGGGGGAACTCAGTTACTCAGCATAAAATCAACAAAGCAAATCTTTGTTTAAGTAATTACTTTATCAGTGTACCCTTACTAAAAACAAAGAAAAGGACAACCACAGTCAAAATAAAACAGCCACTGTACAGTTAAGCCATGACCCCAGGGCCTTTCCCATTAAAGGTAGAGGAAGTGGAACTGACACCCAAAGAGAATACTGTTACAAAAACAATTAGGAGTAAGAGAGTGTAATAAAATAAAAATTAATTGAGGAAGCAAAGGACAATCATTCAAAACAATGCAAAACCATAAGGACAAGAAATGAATAGAGTTATGAAATAATCCTAACTTCCTCTCAGAACTTACTGGTGGACCAGTGAGACCTTCGCCATCTGTGAGAAGGGGAGGGTGGGAGTTCCTATTTGTTTTAAGTAATGACATAAGCAAACTGTTGAGCATAAAATGAGGAAAGACTAAGAACGGCAAATTGAAAAAAAGTAGGTAGCAGAAAATAGCTCAACTTCTTTGATAAATTGATTCTGACAATCAGTAAAATAACAACTATGGACACCTATTCAAAAGATGTTTTCATATTTTTCGGTCAGTGAGTTTCTACATGGTGTCTCTGGAACCAAACAATTAAAACCAAACAAACAAACCCATTGCAGACAGACAAAATGCAAGAGGGAATCAAGCTGAACAGAGGTTGATCATACACTGCTTGAAAGATAAAGACGGCAGCTGGTCCAGAGTTATACAATGTGGACCTCTGAACATTAAAGGCTGCAAGGACTGGCAGGACATTCTGCTAGACCAAAGGCAAAGCACTCCCTGCACCTTTTAAAACCAAAAGCCCAATAAGTGATAGGACAGGAGACAGAACCATTTCCACACTAGCGCAGACCACTGTCATCTCTGCCCTGGACTGCTGCAGACGCCTCCTAACCCTTTTCCCTGCTTCTCTTCCTGCCACCTCACCCCTCAAACACAGTTTATTCTCCACACTGAAGCCAGGCTCTTTTCAGAGCATTAATTATCATTTGACAGCTCTACTAAATTTTCCAATGGCTTATTATTACAGTTGGAATAAAGTACCAATTCCACAGAGGGGCATCACAGCTGTACATGATCTGACCCACATCTCCCTCGATAAGCCATCTCCGACCAGGCTCCCTCCGTTCCCTGTTCGTGAGACACAGCACACCCGTGGGTCTAGCTTTGCAGAGTGATGCTCTGTCCAGCTGCCTGTGGTGCTCTTCTCTGTACTGAGGCCTCTGTTCCACAGACTCCTGCTCACCATTCAGCTCTCACCTCTTTACCTGTATTTGCATACTGTCCTTCCCAGCCCCTCTCTCTAGCCATGGTGACTTGCACGCCCTCCCTCTCTATTTCCACAAATGTAATTTTTTTTTTTTCTTTTTGCGGTACGCGGGCCTCTCACTGTTGTGGCCTCTCCGGTTGCGGAGCACAGGCTCCAGATGTGCAGGCTCAGTGGCCATGGCTCACGGGCTTAGCCGCTCCGCGGCATGTGGGATCTTCCCGGACCAGGGCACGAACCCGTGTCCCCTGCATCAGCAGACGGACTCTCAACCACTGCACCACCAGGGAAGCCCCACAAATGTAATTTTGAGTGTGTATGTGTGCTTGCTCACCCCACCTCACTTGTAGACACGCCCCACCCCTAACTCCCTTCTCCTACTCCCCCTGTACATCAACAACCACTTTTTAGATACTAGCCAAGTTCCAGCTTTCTCTACTCCGATAAACACAGCTTTCTCTTCCCAGAGCCACTTAAGTCAACAATCAGCATCACACAATGTAATTATAAACTTTCCCTAATATTTGCTGGACAGCTTACTTTTCACCTATTGAATTTCTAAACTCGCTGAGGATGGATCATAGACTACACTGTCTCTTGTCATAGTGATCAGCATAGCTCTAAACAAATATTTTGTGCTCTGTAAATGTTTTTAAGAGAATAAGAATGCTCTAGTTCCCCCTCCCCTTTGATTCCCTTAAACCTACTGAGTACTAGAGAACAGATCTTCTACAGTGTGACTACAGTGAAAGAAAGGAACGTCTTGTCCACTTGAAAAGATTTCTCTACATAAAGGTCTCTGCAACTCACTAAATATCTAGTAGAACTTTTTTGGTCGTGTGTTTTTCCAGAAGTGGTGATGAGATGATTAATAGTAATCCTTCCATCTTGTCTCAGCTACAGTCTTATGAGCAGAAGCATACACTTTATATGTGACTGTGCAGGGTTAAGGGTAGGGTTATGGTCCCAGATCAGCGTCCTTAACCAGCCTGTGATGAGACCTCCTGCTTTACCTTGACCTCATTAGCACCCTGAGCAAACCAACAAGGTTTTGTCCAATCCATCTAGACTATAACAAGCCAAAAGAATCCAAAAGTTGCAGTGATTTTTTTAACATCTGAATCTTATTGTATTAATGATACAAAACATCTTATCATCACTAATAGAATGAATAATTGTGAAAGCAATGTATTAGAACCAGCTTTCTTATTTTTAAAAATCTTTGTTCAGCATTTAGTGACACTGGGTCTCTAAGGTCTATGTTCAATTTATTTTGATATATTGCTTGAAAAAGCACCACACATAGACACAGAGAGGCAAAACAAAACAAAACAAAACAAAACAAAAAAACCCTGTTGCCTGGGCTTACTAAATCATTATACTTATTTTTACATCTCATCTACAAAGTATTCAAAGATTGTTGATGAAATTCAGCTAGTAGATGTACATCTTCCCTAATGTCAATCAACTATTCTTGCAGCTGATCATAAAGTGCTATTTTTTAAACAAGTGGGTCAAAACTCTCTGAAGCAATTCATTTGCGTAATTTTCAAGCAAGATTGAAAATTCTATTTCCAAATTTTGTAAGTTTGTAGTGATTTTTAAAGAGAAAAGTATATCTGGACAAACTATTTTTCAGAAATCCTAAAACCTAAAAAAAAAAAAAAAAAAAAAAAGGAAGCAAACTCTTGGGAAAAGAATTACTATTGTTTCAAATATTTTCTTTTCAAGCATTCCTCTAAACTCTCCCTTTATCCTAAGGGTGAAGCCCTCAGTGACTCACAAAGTGACATATTAAAAACTAACAACAGAAAAAAGGTAAGCTCAAGGGACATCTATTTTAGGTTGATTCAAACTAAACCTGAAATACATGAATTTACCTGAATGACTATACTTAGATTTTTACAAATCAAGATCAGCAAATAATCTTCTTGTAACACACAAATAAACTCGAGACGTTCACTCACACTCACACACACACACACACACAGAGTTTTAACATAAAGCACCAGCACACTGAACACACAGAGTATTTCTTTTATTTTTAGGAGCCTATTATTTTCAAAATGTTTCTTTCACAAACAATCTTGAGGAGGAAAAATGGTAATATAAGAAAAAAAAAACACTAAAGTTAATAGTAAGACTAGTTAAAAGCAGGATTAAATTAGAACTCTTGGGATTGTACCTATCATTTCCCACCAAGGGCATCTCTAGCAGAAGAATAACCCCCCCCCCACTCTCTATGGAACTAATGAAAGAAACTCACTTTCCCTACCGAGGTCATATGCTCATACAAACATGGTACACTAAGATCTAGCCATATCCAAGTCATTTCTGATTTGACCCAACAGCTCTACTTAGACTTAAACTAATAATAAACTAAACTGTAAACATTAGGAAAAATGGCATTATCAAAGGAAACAAAACACTAGTGAAACACTATGATCAATTGTTTTATTTTACCTGCTGTTTTAAATTGTTAAGCAACCAGAGGAAAAAGCTGCGGTGATCTAACTTGCCTCTTACATCTTGGAGATTCAGGAACACTGAATATGTCCAATAATCAAGTGAGGAAATAAGGCAAGAATCAACACCACAAAAAGGGAAGTAATTTGCTAGGTAGCCTATAATTAGCCTCTGAATCTTACAGTAGAGAATATCATTGAGGCAAACAGCTTAGAAAGATTTAAAATGGGATCAGTCATTCACATGAATGCATAAGCACAGAATTTAGTTACCTCAGCTGGGGGAAAAGAAAAAGGCCCATCATAAAAGCAATACACCTCCTTTGTTTCAGGGTGCACATATCCTCAACAAGGAAGAGATTTCTGAGCACAACACGTTTGGTTCTGGAAACGCAAGGCTTACCTATTTGAGAGGACGCTAATCAAATGATAAAATCAGCCAAACTGGAATATCATAAACAATAAAAAACCAACAGTGGGTCAATTTAACAAAGGTTAACTAGGGTGGTTAATTCTTAGGTATCATTAAATATAATATAATTTCTGTATAGAATATCCCTGGACTACAAAAACTATCTGTTACATCAACTCTCTTTATTCAGCAAGGTATTCAATCTTTTCAAATAATATTTTAACCTCTAATGAAGCTAAAGTTTTGATATAATGGAAATTACATTATGTAGAATAATTTTAAGTGGTGTTAATAATTAGAAGCTGACCCTGATCTCAAGATATTTCAGTTACAATGGAATTATCTAAAATATTTAATTTTAAAAGGGAACAACTTTTATGTAAGCTTTACTTAAAACTAAATGAAGCTTTATTGTTAAATTATTCAAGGATAAAGCATAAAAAAACCCCACAACACCAAAGTAGAAAATCAATATAGTGATATGAATAGGAAATATATAATTAAATGACTGAAAAGACATGAAATTTTTTTTAAAAAACAAATTAAAATTCAGGCTCAAAACCTTTACTACCTAAATTCACAACATTCCTGATTTTTGTCTGAAGTAGTGTGGTGGATTAAAAATATGGCCCCAAATTCTTTTACATGTTCACAAAAAAAGTTGAGGTCTAAGTCTCTTCCCCTTGAATCTAGGCAGCCTATGACTGCTTTGCCCAGGTGATGTTGAGTGACTTCCAAAGTTAAGACAGAAAAGATCACGCAGCTTCCACTTGGCTTACTTGAGACTCTTGCCCCAGAGGAAGCCAGCCTCCATGTAAGAAGCCCACTTCCCTGAGACTATCTTGCTGTCAAGGCCACATGTAGGCACTTCTGTACACAGCTGCAGCTGAGTATCCTGACAAAGGCCAGCCAGCATCAGCTGACAGCCAAGTGAGCAAGCTGACATCTGACTACAACTGCATGAGAAGCCCCAAGTGTGAACTGACCAGCTGAGCCCTTCCCAAATTCCTGACCCACATGCCATGATCAAAAAAAAAAAAAAAAAAAAAAAAAAAAAAAATGGTTGTCTTAAGTTCCCAGGTTCCGGAGGAATTTGTTAAGCAGAAGACATAGTAACCAGAATAGGTTTTATAATTAAAGAAGCATTTCAGTGATAGGTGGGATGCCAGGATAAAGACTCAGGCCATAGCATTCTGTTGCATTAAAAATTTAAATCTATTGTGAAATAAAATATCAAAAATTCAGGTTCAAAATCCTACCTTATTTTTCCTACTAACCTAAACTTACTATAATTTACTGTCAATCATTCACTCAGTCTTTTAACAAATACTTATTGAGCACCTATTCCATTCTGGGCTTCATGCTAAATGCTAGTTATAAAAGCAGCTCAAATAATAGTGGGGAAGGGGAGATAATCAAACATCAAATAATCACACAAACATATAATTACAAAAGGGGATAAAGATACAATGACTGCAGAGTAAAAAGGACTCTAAAAGCATAAACGGCAGGAATGATTCAGTCTGGAGACTCAAGGATGGCTGACATCTGAAAGAAGAGGAAAATTAACAGAGAGAAGGCTACACGCCTGATACACGTCTGATATAGAGCTGGAGGGACAAAGAGACTGAAGAGAGCAGAGGCCAAACCTCATCATCAGTGTTATGAACTGGAATCTTTTTGTACAGCAATGGGAAGGTCTTGTAGGTGTTTAAGCAAGATAATGAAATGTTGAGATTTTCATTTTAAATACCACCTTGGCTATCTATTCTCATACTCTGTATACTGACAACTAGCATCTGATTTATTAATTATTTATAGACTAACTACGTAAGTCCACTACACAAATACTCATTTCATGTGTACAATATGCCAAGAGCTAAGAAATCAATCAAAAACAATGAATAAGGTTTCTGCATGCATCAAGCTTTACAGTCTAATGGGAGCATAGAGCAGGAAACAGGTGATTTAAATATAGTGAAATGAGAAGAATCTTATAGTGAGTCAAAGCGTTGTCACAGAATATAGAAAGGATGCTTAATCCAGATATAGGGGGTCAAGAAGAATTCTCAAAGGAAGAAATGTCTAAGCTAAGACTAGAAGAATGAATCAGTGTGAAAGAGGCAAACAGAGTTGGGGGAGTGTGGGAAAAAAAGTAGACCCCCCCCCCAAGACAGAACCTAATGTCACCAAACTAAAGGATCATAATTAAGAGAGTCATAGAGTGCTCAAGGAACAAAAAGAAGTTTAATATGGCTAAAGGCTTAGGGGGGCACTTGATGAGAAACAAAGTTAAGAGTGGTAAACAGGAGTTAGATCACTCAGGCACATGTGAATCATGTTTAGATTCTATTCTACAAGCAACAGCAGACTGAAAGGCAAAGAAGGGGAACGCTAAGACCAGTCGTGCATTTTGTAAGACAATGCTGACTGTAGTGTGAAGGACAGACTGGAAATGGTCAAGATTGGAGCACTAGGACCAAGCGGGAAGCTGTGGCTGGAATCCAGGAGAGAAATGGTGGAGGCCTCAGCAAATGCCAGTAGAAATGAAGAAAAGTAGAGTTGAGAAAATATAAAAATAATTTCAGGAGGTAGAACTGAAAGAACTAGGTGATTAGTTAGATCTGGGGGGTGAGGGAGAGGAAGAATTCAGGGACGATGCCCGAGTTTCTGGCCTGGGTATAACTGATGGAAACACGGAAGCCCAAAGGAAGGGCAAAACTTTAGGGGTGTGGGAAGGAAGAGGAGGAAAGGGAGATTTCATCCCGAGAGGTTTAAGGTGGCTGTGGGTAGTACATGCAGGTGGCAATGTCGAGGAGACAAACAGCTACCTGGTACTGCAGGTGAGAAGAGTCATCCAGGCTAGAGACAAAGATTTGGAAGTCAAGAGCATATAGGTGTTACCTAAAACCATGGGAGTGGACGACATGACCCCACTACTAGTACACAGTGTGAGGAGAGGAGAGAGAGGGTTTAATACAGGACCATGTAGACACCAACATTAAGAGATGGTAACATAAGAAAAAGCTCAAACGGAAACAAAAGGAATGGCCAAGAGAATCAGGAAGAAAACGTCCCGTTTTCTGCCATTAAAACTTAACAGTAAGTCAAATCATAGCTCCTCTACACTCCTCTTGATTTTCGTACACGACGATGAGGCTGACTTTGGTAGAAATCTTCCTCTGGATCTAAATTTGGGCAAGAGACTTCCACTTCCTCAAAACATGTAATTAAGTTTCTTCTTGGACTGGAAGACTTGTGATTCTGTACAATATGGATATAAACTTAAAAGAAAAATGAAATAAATATATATTTAACCTATAAATAAGATAATAAATGCAAAGACTGTAAAAAGACCTTGGGTTTTAGAGCCAAATGGACCTGAATTGAAATCCCACCTTTGTCATTTCCTAGCTGTGTGATTTAGGGCGAGTTATTTAATCTCTTTAACCTTGAATTTCCTCACAAAACATTCTGCTACCTACAGTACAGAAATTGAGCTGTTCCTGTTTTCTTGAACCCATTCTAATCAGAAAGCCAACCCCACCAGTGCCAATGAAAACAGCACTGTTCACACTTACAAATAATCTCCTTGTTGGGAAATCCAGTGGTCAATTTTAATCTTTATCCTGCTGAAACTATCGGAAGCATTAGACAAAAATGATTATTCTTTCCTTTTTAAAACATCACCTTTGTTTGGCCTTTGGGTAACTACTCTGCCTTGGTTTTCTTCTTGCCTATCTGGCCCTCTCCCTTTCAGACTTTTTGCTGGTTCTTTCATACATCCCAGACTTTATATATCAGCAAACACTGGTAGGCCCAGACTCAGTCCTCAATCCTTCCCTATCAACTATCATGCCCCAGGTGACTTCATCTGGTCTCATGGCTTTAAATATCACCTATATGTCAAAAATATTCAAATTTACATCTTCTGTTAAGATCGCTCTGCTGAATGCCACACACCAACTGCCTATTCAACATCCTATTATGAATGTCTAAATACCTTTTCAAACTTAGCATGAACTCCTGATTCTCCTTAAAGAGACAAACCCAAAGAATGACAAACCCATTCTTCTAATTGCTTGGGCTCAAAACCTGAGTTATCCTGGACTCTTTTTTCTCTCATCCCACACCCAATCATCAGCACATTCTGTCAGCTCTATTGTCACAATATATTCAAAATTCCACCAGTGCAAACCATATTCACCTCTATCACCCTAGTCTGAACTGTCACACCTCCCCTCTGGCTTACTGCCATCGTCTTCTAACTGGTCTTTTTACTTCCATTCTTGACTCCCATAGTATATTGTCCACAGAGAGCCAGAGTACTTTCTCATAAAGGTAAAGTCATATCTGATTAGCTTAAAATCATCTTACAGCTTCCGATCTCATTCAGAGGAAACGCAAATTCTCTATGGCCTTAAAGCCCTTTCCGATCAGCTTTTCCCACTCTTCCTGCTGGTTTCTTCTTATCGCTCACCACCTCATTCCCTATGCTTCAGCCGCATGGATCTTTTTGCCATTCCTGGAACCCCCCCAAGTATGCTCCTGTCTCTGGAACTTTATACTTGCTGTTCCCTTAGATATCCTCACGGTTTGCTCTCTCACGGCCGTCAGAAAGATCTCTGCTCAAAAGTCACCTTGTAAAATAAACCCTCCCTGACAACTCCTAAAAACACTATAAATATATAAAGAAGAACCTCCTCCCCAATATTTCTTATCACCCGTCCCTTGTTTTTCTTTCTCTATAGCCCTTATTATCTCCTAATATACTAAATAATTTACTTATTTTATTATCAACCTCTCCCCAGCCTAGTATATAAACTCCATGAAGTAAGGGGCTTTATCTGTTACTGTTCTCTGTATCCCCAACACCTCCAACAGCGTTTCATATGTAATAAGTATTTAATATGTAAGGGAATTAAAATTAAATAATGAAACGTGTAAAAATGCTTGGAATATAGATGTTCAATTAATGGTTGTTATTATTTGTGGAAACTCAAGTGTAATTACCCAAAATTGATAGGGCAAATAGTACTGATAACGTTGAAAGAGAATATTATTCTAGGAATTTATTGTCCTGCAGACACTGAATTTTTGTTTTAAGACAGAACTTGATTTGGGAAGGTTCATTTCGTTTATCACATAAAACCCTTCTGACACTGAATTTAAACAAAAAAAACTAATTCTTTGAAAGTATCATAACTTTAAAGATTTGCCACATTGTCATGAATGATCCAAAACAAACAGCAAAATTATGTTTTCTTTTAAGCAAAGGTAATAAATATTTTGAAAGAAGCAAAGTATTAACTAATATTCTATTTATCACAATTACAAAGAACTCTGAGAAATATGTTTATTAAGAAAAAAGTAATGAGTGGATTTATTACTTTGAAATAAACATAATAGGAGGAATAGTAATATGCTTACTAAAAGGTTAACTGGTATTCCAGAATCGGCTTAAGAAAATCCTCCCAGAAAGGAAGCAGAAGAGGGGAGACCCACAGCTGTCTGAGAACTTAAAGGAAAGCTTACTTATGCTTGGAAGACAAAGCTTGGAAGAAACACTGCCAACTAGTCTCTAAGATGGCTCCTGGGGGGCATTTAATACATTTATAGATTATCTCATGGTCCTTGCCACGCAGGTACTCAATAAATGTTTGTTAAATGCGTAAATGGTACATTAACAAATGAAAAAGTTAATTATAGGAAATTATGACTCAAGTATCTGTCTACAACCCCATCACAAACTCTTAATGAAAAGCTGGGAGCTGAAGTCCTAACGTTCTCCTTTTGCCGTCTCTCACATGAGGAGTAAGGAAGAGCCTTCAAGTGTAAACGCTGAGCTCTATCTACTCTAGGAGAAAAAAGAAAAAATCACCACTGTAAAGGTTTCAGTTGACGCATGAGGTAAGTAGTACTAGTCATGTTATTTGAGATCTTGTAGGCAATGGAGCACAATGCAGGGTTTCTCCACGTGGCATCGTCATCTCCAGATGCTGGAAGCGACGGGAAGGAAGACACCCAGGCAGTGCCTGGACCAGGTCCTGCTGGCCCAGAGATGAGCCCTTGATAGGGGATTGATTCCTCTGCAGAAATCAAGTGCTACTTAAAATCAAATTTTGAAAAGTAAGAGAAAAAAGAAATTATTAAAGAGAAATGAAGAAATTATTAAAAGAGATATCATTAAAGAGTCAGAAGAGGAAAATGAGTAAGTGCATGAGTCAGGAAGGTATAAAAGCAAATGTTACCACAGCCCCCCAATACGCGCACACACACACACACACACACACACACACACACACACTCATTCTGTACACACAAAAAAAAGCTTACATATCCCTGAATTCTCACTTTTCAAATTCTCAGAGTGATTTAACAGAGTTCAGTCTCTTTTATTCTTCACATTTTTAAGACTACCAAAATCACACCTGGCATGATAGGATCTGTAAATCACCTGTGTGAAGACGGCTGCATGCAAACTCCATATTGAACAGGACAGATTCTAAAACTACCCAAGTTGTTTTAAGGTTTAAAGGGAAAAAGTAGGTTACACTTTTACCCATAAAAGTCTGGATGACTCAGAGTTTAATAATAGGATACAGAAGCTTTCATCCCTAGGTCACTGATTCGAGGGTGACTATGGTAGACAGTCATTCTAGGACATTACCATCTAGCAGCTGTTTTGTTCACAAACTGCAGAAGAAATGTGTTGCTTGTCTCTATTAATACTCATTTGACAGGTGTATACATTCCAAGTCATGCATCTGCCAATCGCGAGCACTTTGAAGCAGAGTGATGAAAGCTGCAACAGCCCTTACCTTTAGAAAGCCCTTAGGATGCCCAATTCTCTTCTCTCTTTACGTAAAGGACTAAATATTAATATTTCACATCTTAACAGATTTTACTGTCTCAAAGCAAAATCATAAAAGAAAGATACCTGTGGAGGATTTTTTGAAATGAGCGCAATATCATTCTATGAAACAAGGAAAGCAACAATCTTTCCTCCTAGAAAACGTGGTAAAGGCCAAACCAGCTGAGGTCAGTACTCAGAATGGCCCTGCGACCTGCAGGAGACTGCAGACATCCCTGGGACTGTGCGCTCTAAGCCATGGTCATACGTGCACACACAGCTTACTAGGAAACGTACTTCTAAAATTTATGTACCAAAGATTTATGTACCCAGGCAACACAAACCAGTTAAACTCCCACTACCTCCGTCATGGTACTCTACAGCCTTTAAGTAACTCCCCTATGTAAGTGCCAAAGATTATAATGTATCAGTTCAGTCCTCCACCATGGCAACTGGAAACTGGATGGTACCTATCGGCCAGTAAAGTCATTCCACTAAGAAGGATTCTCCAACAGCCCCAGTCACAGTGATAACTGCAGAAGAATTATGTTTTGAAAAACTAAAACTATTATTTTTAAAACACAATCTGGAGGTATTTAAGTCACCACCCTGCTATGTCTGCAATGAAATAATGAAGACACCTATATCTATCAGCCTTTGCCACATATTCAGTCCAGGGCACTAATGGAAATAAGATTTATGATCTAAAAACCTGCATTCCTGTCTTCCAACTTTGTACCTTCTTTGAAAGAACTCAGCATCTTCTTTTAGAAGAATATTAATTTAACCAGGCAATATTCCAACTCACATTTAGTATGCATTTTTAATGTTTGCATAAAATGCTTAACAGGGACTCTGCTTTGTTTTCTTAAATGATGTTAAATAATACACTAACTATTTGGCACAGATCCAAAAGATGATGAAAAAAGTCACTAATAACTTTTTATTTCAAATATATCATTTTACTTTAAAAGGTCTTAAAAGAGTCTTGCACGTTCAAGCTTGACAGATTTACTTCTGTCAAAACCAAAATGCCTTATAAAATGAGAAAGAGGGCACTCTCCATGCCCTTTGACCTAGTTCAGTAATGCAACAAAACAGTTGATTTGTTGTCAAACTAGGCCTGCAGTTTGATTTTGTTTTGCTTTAGAATTGGTGTGTCATTACAGATCATGGTCTGCAATCCCATTTCATTGATGAGGAAATTAAGACACAGAGAGGTTAAGTGATGTGGAAACACAGACTCTAAGTAGAAGGGACCTAATCATTAACACAGATCAGAATTATAACCACAGGCCTAGTTTTATCCAAGTGAAAGAAATGCCATTTTTGTATAAGCTGAAAGTTTGTTTAAAAACTCTTTAATTCTAAGTTTAATAACAAACTTAGCAAACCTATTATTTTTGTCTACTTTAAGTCTTTGTCTTTTGTCTTAAACATCGAGAATCTCAGAGTAGAATTCAGTGCTCAAGCAGATCACCTCCTTCTAGCCGTGGTTTCTGGGGGCAGTTTCATCCTCTCTTTGTCGCTCAGCTCTTCATAAACTCAATAACTAATTAGTTGAGCATCTGTATGTGTCAGACAACATTCTAGGTGCTAAAGCCACAGCAGGGAACAAATCATGTGAAAACTCCTGTCTTCATGGAAATCAACTGCATAAGTACAAGGCAGAGAATTTTATCACTCGGGAGAAAATAAATAGCTGGAAAGGAGATCTAGAGTGGGGGGTGAGGCTCAACTTTGGGTGACCACCAAACAGGTGGTCAGTGAAGGTCACACAGGTGACATCTGCATACAGACCTGAGAGGGAGAAGGGGAAGGAGTAAGCAAGGGAATGGGGGGTGGGGGGGACTCCAGGGGGATAGTCCAGGCTCAAGGAACAACACACACAAAGCCCTGAAATGGAAGCATGTCTGGCCTGCATGATTCATCTTTTTGTTGTTGTTTATTATTTCAAATAAAGTGCATTTTTTCTTTATTGAAATTCTGCCAAATACTTCAGAAGAAGGTCAGGAACATACATACAATCCTAAATACTGCCGACAACCTTCAGATACTACGTTACTTCAGAGGAGCTTTTCCCAGTTGTGCATGGCAATGATTCTTCACTCATCTTGCCACCCTCCACTCCCCACCATTCCTTCTCTTTCTCCACTGGAGATCAAAACACTGACTTCCTAAAACTAACTTATGGTGGCAAAAAAAATTTTGCTTTGGGGAAAGGGCCCACCTTAAAGGAATCAAACTGCAGAGTACCCCAACCTATAATGACCACCTCCCTTGAACTTCTAAACCCACTGCATCTGTATCCAGCCCTTAAGAGGAAGTGCTACATGATATTGTTACTCCGCTTACATCTTATTATATGCTACCTTGTATTGTTCTTGTGTACACACCTTGTATACACACAAGGGGACTTCCTTGGAGCAGGGCCCATACCTTGGGAATGTCTGAATCCCACCACAGGGCTTTGCACATGGATGGCACCGGTATCTGTTGGGCTGTTTGACAGTGCTGTCATAGAAACTGACACGATGGGCAGCAGGCTTTCCTCCTTTTTCAAGCATCTGTCTGCCGATAACGCATGAAAGAGACATCATAGTCTCTCACAGGCGTTTGGATAATCTCAGCCATCTTGGCCAAGTCACTGTTTGTGTAACATTCCATTCTGTCTAAATTCCCCTTTGCGTTTGCCGTTGGGCACGTTACACACTTTCAGTCTAGACACAAGCATGGATTAGCCACAATACACAGAGCAACTGCACCATGTGAAATCCTCTTCAGTTCACTTCAGCCAATGTTATTCAACACTATTATGGGAAAGGATACCAACATGAAACTACCAGACACAGGGGCTATAAAACCCTGTCCATACAGTCTAGCCGGACAAACAGACACATATGGAACAACCTCAGCGCATGCAAGACATGCAGAAGTATTTTGAAAGTATACAAGCAGTGGCCTGGAGGGTGAGGTAAGGCTTCACGGAAAAGTTGGCACCTGAACAGCCAGAGTTTTGAAAGATGAATAGGCGTCGGACAATCAGACATGGGATCAAAGGGCATTCCGGATTGTGCAAAACACTGGCAGAAACATAACAGACTGAAAACTGTGGGAAGGACGCATTCACCACCAGGGAAGGAAAGCCGGTCTACTGCACTCTTAAACTTTCCAAGAAGAAAAACAAGTTTTCAAATAAGGAGCTGAGGAGGAAAGTTTCACCAGCACTTGTTTTGTTAAGCCTCTTAGCCTTGCTTTGCTTTGTTTCGCTCTTTCTGTTTTGTTCCCTCTCAGAGAAATAAAGCACTCTGCTGGCATAAAACTTCAGTGAGAAAAAGTACTTCAACTTAACTGAGAAAAAGGAAACTGAAAAGCGGACCAGGGCCGAGGAATAAATAAATTAGCAACACTTTTTCTGGATTATCTAAATGGAGCAAAATTTCAAATTCGGTATCATTCATTGCAACTCTTCTCTCCACCAACTCAATACATATTTATTTTCTGCCCACTATTTGTTAGTTTCTGGGATACCAGGCCTCTGAGGCACTCTCATTGCCCTCCTCTTTGAGCAAGCTCCTTGCCTGCAATCTAATAAAAGAAATAGCAGAAGGCAAGTCACTTGTACCCTGTTCCTTCTATGGTTGCCAATCAAAGCTCGAAGCTCAAGCAGAGTTAAATTCCAGTCAAGTTAACCAGCGAAGACAAACACACTTAAACCAACAACCGAGATGTAAGAAACTGACAGAGGTCCTCCATAAGGGTGTTCATCACCTCTTCCTGTGAGCAGGGAGCTGGCGAGCTGGACTTCCTGGCCACTGATTTGGAATGCTGAATGGGGGACAGGGGAGGGACAGAGGGGCTGAGGTTACCTGGGAGCTCAGGTAGACTTTGAGGCACTCCTCGCACACGGCCTTCTTGCAGCAGGGCAAGGGCTTGATGGGCTTGTCTTCCAGGCACACCCGGCACATCAGCACCATGAGGGGCGCATAGGGATCCCCGACCCCACCCAGGCCAGAGTAGGGTGGAGCTCCCAGCAGGCTGGGCACGGAGAACGGCTCGGGCGCCAGGTAGAACTCCAGCTCGATGCTGCCGCCGTCGGGGGACAGGGTGTCCGCTGGGAGCGACAGCCGGGGGCTGGGGAAGGAGGAGGGGGTGCTGGGAGGGTTGGTCACCGGCGGAGCCCGGGGTGGCGACGCGGGCAGCGAGAGCCGCTCCGCCGAGGGGACCTCGGGCAGGTCGTTCTCCACGCAGAACACGGAGCAGAAGACTTGTCTCTTGGCGGGGGGCGGGCGCCGCTGGCCCAGCACGTCCAGGACCAGTCCGTCTGGGGCCCCGACGCGGGTCCGGGGCTCCGGCTGCTCGCCGGGGGGCGCCTCCTGCTGTTCATCCCCTCTCTCGCTTCGGTCCCTCGCTTCCTCCTCCTCCTTTGCCAGCTGCTGTTGCAAAGCCTGGGGGTTGAGGGGCCCGGTGTAGGCCAGTCCTGCGGGTTGCGCCGGTGCCTGGTTCTTCTTCCAGCTTGGGGCCCCCCGGCTTCTCGCGGGCTCCGGGACGCTCGTGTCCGCGCAGCCCGAGTCGCTTCCGCAGCTGTCGCCGCTCGGCTCGGCGGAGGAGGCGCGCGGCCCGGGCGCCCCGGTGCTGTCCCCCGGCGGCCTCGGGGGCTCGGGGTGGCCCGTGGCGCCGCCAGGGGGGGTCCGCGCCTCCAGGGGCCCGCCGCTGCCGCTCACCGTGCTCTGCTCCTCGCCCATAGCCGCCCGCGGCCGAAGCCGCCGCCGCCCATCCAGCCGCCGGGACCCCCACCCGGCGCCGGCGGGCAGCGGGGGCAGCGGCTCGGCTCGACTCGCGGCTCCGCTTCTGCTTCCGGGTCCCTCCTCCGGGGCTGGGACGCCCCGAGCTCCCTCAGGAGAGCCCGTGCTCCCGGGCGGCGGCGCTCGGGGAGCCCGGCCCGGCCCGCTGCTCCTCCTCCTCCTCCTCGTCCTCCTGGTTCTCCCGCGCGGCCGGGCACCGCCTCGGGGGCGCCGAGGGCCGCTCGCTCTGGCCGCCGGCGCGCCCGCCCCACATGCAGGTCGGGGCGGCGCCGCGGCCCCCGGGAGCCCCTGGAGGGACAGAAGGGTCCGGAGGGAGGAGGCCGTCAGTCCCGCGCCATCGCCGGTCCTCGCTGGGGGCCGGGCGGCCGGAGGGCGGTGGTCAAAGGGTCGAGGGGCCTGTGGCGCCGCTGCGGCGCGCACCAGGAGGGGCAGCCGGAGCGCGAGCCAGCCGCCGCGGCCCCTGGGGGAGAGGCCGGAGCGCGCGACCTCCCGCTCCCGCTCCTCGCGCTTCACCTAGCGCCCTCCTCACCGCCCCTCACCCCACCCCTTTGGCACACACCTCCCCACACGTACACACGCGCGCGGTCACCGCGCACTCACTCACGCACACCCCGAGTGGGTGTGATCTCAGACCAGGATGCGCTCTCGCCCCCAGGGTTCACGCTCGGCCTCCACTAAACCCTCCAGAGCCGGCAGGCTGCCCTTCGGGCTACGCTTTGAGCAGAACTTCCTACAAAACTCCTCTTTACTGAAAGCTAGAACTAGAAAACCCTGGCTAGTTAGGATTTTGGTTTCGCTTGTTTCTCTTGCGTTCGTCCAATTTTAAATCCTCCAAAGAGGGAGTTCAGAGAATTAACGCTAGGAATTATTAGTTCAAAATGCTGTGTATACAACTCTCTGCTCTCTGCTTAATGAGGTAGGAAGGATGTTGAAACCCACAAAAGTGCCAAAAAGCACGTTTAACCTACTCCTTTAACTAGAATCCTTATGAGAGCTGGTAAATAATGAATTTAATATTTATCCCCCTTTCCTCCTTTTCGATGTCCTCATAGGAACTTTTTTTTTGTTTTAACCCTTTGAATATTCCAAAATGGGTAGCATTAAGGTAGTAAGATGGTCTGGCCTAATTAATAAACCGGATCGTTGGAAATAATGAAAAGTTTCATTAGCACAACCATATTTATCCCCAAAACCGTTTCCAAGACAACAATTATAGTTGAGCCAGAGCTTAATTATGTGTTGATCTATCTTTATTTTACAGGAAGTATTAGTCACCCAGACTGGTGCATGTTAGTTCCCTAAAGCCAATGAAAACATTTTTGGGAAGCCAACCTTTGTTTTTTTCATCGAGAGGGAATTCAATTTACACATTCATGTAATAGGAAGGAGCTGTGAAGTGTGTAGAAATTTTTATCTTGAAGTTGATATTGGGTTGTTCTAAAATATTTTCCAAATCAGATAACAAATGCCAGAAAGATGACTATGCAGTACGAAGACAGGAGGGTAACACCAAAGAACATGTCCATCATGTATGTCTGATGTTCAGCGGCACCACAAATGGATGAATCTAATCAATTAGTCTAAATGCCCACCTCATTGATCAGTCTGACCCAAGAATGAAGAATTCTTACTTGGAAGATTAAATGCTATTTAGGGATTTTTTTTTTTTCACCTTGGCTAATTGATTTCCTAGTAACGGTTATTTTTTCCCCAAATGATCCTAGTGTTTATTGTTTTAAAGGCAGGGACAAGAGGCCTACATGTTTGTGTCTTTTTTTTTTTTTTTTTTTTGCTGTACGCGGACCTCTCCCCCTTGTGTTTTCTCCCGTTGTGGAGCACAGGCTCTGGACGCACAGGCTCAGCGGCCATGGCTCACGGGCCCAGCCGCTCCATGGCACATGGGATCTTCCCAGACCGGGGCACGAACCCGTGTCCCCTGCATCGGCAGGTGGACTCTCAACCACTGCGCCACCAGGTAAGCCCTGTGTCTTTTTCTGTATACCATCTGTTAACTACTTTTCTATTCTTTCTAAAGGGATATAAAAGTAATCCGTGTTTTCTGGGTGACAACAGTGAGAGTAAGACCAGAGTAACCATAATGGATACAAAAAAGTATATCTCCACAGTGTCTCTAGGAATCAAACCCCTCAAGGTCTTCCCATAGTTTGGGGACTCCCTCCTCCACACATATTTGCCGTAGGTGTTCCAAGAACTTGTTCTTGCAGTGCCCACCATTTTGTTCCTTATCCCTCAGATTTGGTTCACTGAAAGTGGCTTTCCTCGACACTGAATCAAGTCACTGGTGGGATTTTTGAAGGCTGCCCTATAGCTCTGCAGCCCTTCTCCTTACCATGACTTCCTCCCCATGGGATTCATCTGGTGTTTGTGAAAATAGAACCATGGCATGCCATATCTCCAGCCTCCAGACAGACTCAGACTTGCCTCGATCCTGGGCCCAGCACCGCTGGTGTTCAATCTGGGACCCATGGGACACCAGTAACATGGAATTAAAATGCAAAGTTAATATGGTGATCCTACTGTCAATTTCCCCTAAAATGAAACACATGAAGCACCTATGATAGTTGTACTGATAGGATTCATTAAAAAAAAAATTGGTTGAAAATATAGTTACTGTAGCAAAACTTTCACTTATCCGACACAAGCTTAATATTCTCAAAACTCAGACCATCTGCTCCATGTCAGGCTGTATACAGTTGTTAGTACAGTATAAACGCTATCACCAATATTCTGTCACTACCAGTTTCAACTTTCAATGTTTTGTAATTTGCAATGGGCTGTGCACATTCCCTAAAACCAAGACTCGAATACTGAAGACAATGTCAAGTTTGAGAATTGTCATAGTCAATTACTTTTGGTCATTACTGAACGTTATTTTTTCTATTACCAACTTTCCTATCCTGGCGTTTAAGCGTGACTTGTTTTTGCTTCCCTGGAAAATTTTTATTCAGACTTCAATTCGATAATTAAAGAGCCTAGATTTATTAATTTATTAAAAAGTGTTATGAAAACTCAGAAAAGCTGTGAATAATTTTAATTTTACATACTAAAGGTAAAGCGGATTTCTTCATAACTGTTGTGGAGAAAAAATACATAATGTTTAAATACCATGAAATAATTATACAGCAAATACCTGACTTGTTTTCCTATCAGTCCTTCAACTATCAAATATATATGTGTGTGTGTATATATATATATATATATATTTTTTTTAATTCATTTCCTGAAGAGGAATGAAAACAGTGGAATGAATTTCTAGCTCTGCTTCTGAAAGACACAGTGAAATGTTGGTCCTCATTCTCCTATTTTCTCTCCTCTTCACCCATGGAGGGAGAGAACCTGGAATCATTAAGGAAAAGGGGCATTAGTACAACACAATTGTTTTGCTTATTTTTCCACCCAAATTTCCTAAGGAAAATCCAAATGAGATAAGGTTAAAAATAAAATGAAACAGTATATTCCTTCAAATTATAAAATTAAAGCCCAAATGCTTTGAAAACAGAGGAAACCAAGAATAAAAAGGAAGATGAGGAAGGAAAATGAAGACAAATGGAAGGGAGGAAGGGGGAAAAAAAAAAGGAAGCAGAGAAGGAGAGACGGAAGGAGGGAAGGAAGAAAGGAAGGGAGGAACTTTATTATCCACTACCCAAAATAACCACTTAAACTACTTTAACATATTGATAAACTTCATTCTACTGTTTATATCTGTGTGTATAAAAAAAATATCAAATGATATATGCTCCTTTTCCTACATTTTTAAAATTAGTAATATATCCTGACCATTTTTCACACTATTAAGATATCTGTATATCATCATGATTTGTGACAATATAGAACTTTACTATTTAGATGCATCACCATTTATTTAACTAATTCCATTTTATTTAAAAAAAGTAGATTATTTATGATTTTAAGAAAACATACATTTAATATATATGAATATGTATTATAACCTTTGTGTACATTCCTAATATACCATAGCATAAAGTCCTAAAAATTAAATAGCTGCTCAAAAGAGTAGATGTAATTTTGAGGTTTTGGCACACATATCAGAGAAACTTAGCACCAGTTTATAACCCCATTAACAGTGAGGGTATGAGAGAGTCTACATCCCTAATCCTTCTAAGGAGATTTTAAAAAATTAAAAATGCTGTAAATAACATGTTACTTTTAAATTAATGAGCACATTCTTTTAGATAAAAAGGGAAAAATCAAATATTAACTGTCAATTCCCTTTGGATATATATAATTTAGCATCGCATGTTATGGTTCTCTATTCCTGAGGTTATGGTTCTAACAGCTTTCCTTCCTCATCTTTTTAAAAAATTTCCTCATTACCTCTTCTAGTGACAGTAATGCTCTAAAAATACTCGAAGGTAACCTCAGTCATAGGTAATACTTCTAAGTCTATGATACCAATTCCTCATTTCCTAAATACAGGTGCACCTAAATACAGGTGCACTTATTTGAGTGCCCCAGACTCATTCCCAAATGAATACGGTGCCAAGGAAACCCCATCTTTCAGCCCTCACTGTGGAAGCTCTTTGAATTAAGTCAAGAAGAGATCCACTAATAGTGCAAGATCGACTCTTCTTGACCTGAGAAAAGCCCATTCCCTCCTCACAGAAAAAGTCACCTTGGAGTTTAAAGGCAACTTAGAGTTTCTACTATGGTGGCTTTGGTTTACCAGAAAGATGTCAACCCTGGCTCTGCATCTAGAAATCCCTGGTCTCCTCTTCCCAAGGTACAGAGTGACACAAAGAGAGAGATGCATTCTGTTCTCTCTGTTTCCCCGCTTCCCTTTCTGAAAGGGGTGTCAAGTCACAGCCTCCTCCTGACAGGCTTTGTTTATAGCAGGAGTCAGAAAAATTTACAGCCTGGCTCCTCCCTGGCCCTGAGACTGGAATGCCTCGTTGGTTCGGTAAGCAAGAGCAAGATAAATCTCTTCTTATACAACTCTCAGTACCCAGTACCTCCTGGCTGAGTAATTCACAGTAAAGGAAATCATTTTGTCCAAACTAAAGGGTAATCAAACATCAATGTAACAGAACTGAAGATGCACTTTTACAAAATGACACTTTAATTCTGAAAAGAGTAGAGATTTTCTTAGCAAAAGGAAAAGCAAATCTCTTCCAAATTAGGGAAGAAGTAAGAGGCAATTTAGAGAAAATTTATTTAGAACAATGGCAAAGTGCTTACAAAACTATGTTAAATGAAAAAAGACAAGAAAAATCTAATATATATGATTACAGCTGTGTTGGGATGTATATGATAAAATAAGGACAAAAGTAATAGGAGTTATTGTATAAGGGTGATGTGGTTATGATTTTTTTTTCATTTCCTAAAATTTCTAAAATATTATGTTGCTTTTATAATGGACAAAAGAGAAAAACAAGATTTTTTTTTTAAAGAGTGAAACAGTTTCATCCTAATGAACAGGGAAATAGATTTGGTGTTAATAGACGTTATTTGCATGTACACTCGTGATAGTTAAGGTAAGCAATTCCTCCCATTTGTGTTACAATTCAGTCCAACAACCATTTCCTGAAAGTCTATTAGATTCTGTGTCAAACTTTGGAAAATTCAATTTACTAATTTGTTCCCCAAATTTTCCTTCATTTTTAACTTCATAACATCTATGAAACACTAAGCTGTCCAGAGCCAGAGCATATCTTAGCTATATGTGGAAGCCCAGTTCCTAGCATTCTACACATATTTAGTTCTCAACAAAACATTTTTAAAGGAAAGAAACCATGAAAAAATGATCTTCTATAGTGACTTAATTGTTATATAAAACTATGGTTCTCAAATTGTGTGCCAAGGGGCCTTGAGGCACAGCAGTAAACTCCTAGTTTCTAATTTATTAAAACTCTTAGGATATTTAGAATTCTTCAGGGAATCATGGCATTACCTGTTGGACACCATGTAAACTACTGCTGTCGAGTTGTTTGAACCTAATTACTATTAGGAATTTCTTTTTGCCTAAATTAAAGGGCACCATGAAAAATAACTGAGACACGAGGGTGCCACAATCTGAGAAAGTTTGGAACCTCAGGGTGGAAACCACAGGTATAGAGCAGAAACAACAGGATCAAGATGCTAACCTCTTAGAGATTTATATTTTAAATGTATGAGACACCTATGTCATAAAGGATTAACCTTGCCTAAGAAAAGTTTTGGTCTTTGCTGCCAGCTCCTGGAAGGTAAGTATAGGCCCTGACTACAGGAATGAGTCTCTCTGTTTATGTGAGGACCTTAGACCTCACATAAACCATGCCACAGAGTCTTTGCTAACAATGTCATGTATGGGGTGGCGGAGGGTGTCCTTGGGTCACGTGGTATCAGCTTGACCTCTGGAGGGGCTGGGAATTAAGCTGAGCCACTTGCATGGTCTGCCATGTCTACATCACTGACTTCCCATAAAAAGCCTGGATAGCAAGGTTTGATGAGCTTCTGTGGTTGGCAAAATTCCATGCATGTTGTCACACATCATTGCTGGGAGAAATAAGCACTGTCCACACAACTCCACTGGAAGGAGACAACTGGTGGCCCCATGACCAGCCTCTCCTGGACCCTGCCCGTACCTTTGCCTGTTACTGATTTGAATCTGTGTCCTTTCATTGTAATAAACCATAGCTGTGAGTAGACATTTTTGCTGAGTTCTGAAAGTCCTTCTAGAGAATTATTCAATCTGAGGGTGGTCATGGGAACTTCCTGAAATACACCACTGCAAAAATGGAAATCGACTAACTTTTGTGAGTTTCCATTTCCCCAAGCAGAAAGATGTCATTGAGAAGGTACGGTATCCACTAAGGCAAGAATAAGACAAGTTTAATATAAAAACAGAATAAAAGAAAATTCATGACCTTGTTCTTGGCACACAAGAAAGTTGATTGTCTCAGAAAATATAGATAATTAAGTGACCCTTTTAATTTATGAGGTGCTTGAAATTCATTTTGACATTTCACTTGACAAAATCTAGGAAAATATTAAATGATTCTGAAATGTTCTAAGCTGACAGTTTAAGCCATTCAGTTACATTTATTTTTAAATTATGGCAAATAATTTTATCTATTTATCCCTTAACACACTTGCTACCAAGTTGGAATGGGAGAACCCAGCTGCTTTTGGAGGATGTTAAATACCACAAGCTGTTTCTCAAACACTGTGGAATCAATAAAGCACAAAATATTTTCTCAAATACTTTTAAAAAATTTCTCAGCATGTATCTTAAAAAGCTTTTTATTCACAAATTCCTAACTCATTTATATTTTATTTTTTCTTATATTTATAAGACTTTGGAGTTGTTATTATAAGCCTTATGAGAATAATGCTTTATTCCGTAATTATATAATAGAAAAAGCACAAGACTGGGTAATTTAATATCTGTATTGTAGTCGTATTTTGCCATTGTCTATTTCCGGGCCTCAGTTTTTATTTCTGTAAAACGGGCAGATTGAACTGGATGACTCTAAGGTTCATTTCAATACTAAAATTATCATTTTCAATTTAACCAATAGACATTAATCCCTATTTTGTGTACACAGTTGTGAAATGTATAAGGTGTATAAATGGTGAATGTAACTCAATCCATGCCTGGATGGTATAGAACCGTAAATTCAGGATTATGGGAGTTGCAATGCAGGGGGGATTTCTGCCTTGGTGGATCATAGAAAGTTTTATGAAGAGCCTGGAAGATAAATTAGATTCTTACAGATGGAGAAGTTAGTGAGGATAGTAAACATTTCAGTAGGAGGACTAGATGAGCAAACATGATGGCAGATCACATATGGTGCCTTGGGTGGCAGCTTGTGGTCCTGGGTGTCTGATCATATGTGATGCATGGAGAAAGGACAGGAGGCGAGGCAAGAAAGATAAGCTGGCACAAAATTATTTAGGGATTTGTACTGGATAGTTCTATTTGTCCTCTTAGATCCACTCTCTGCTGTTGTCTACCCTCTCTGCCTCTGGAGGTTGAGGCATAGGGGCACACATCAATGTCCTCAACCACCCTCTGCCTTCCAAAGCTGCTCAGCCAGGGGAAGGCACTGGCAGGTGACCAGAGAGTTGGTGTGTTTATTTTTCTAGCTCTCCATCTGCCAGTTCCCTGCATGCTGCATGCTGTCTGTGCCCCTCTATCAAAGGCCATAGGTGCCATCATCTCTGGGTTCTGAGAATTTCTTCCTTCAGATCAAGAGGAGGTGTGTTAGTTTCCCAGGGCTGCTATAACAAAATACTGCAAACAGGAAGTCTTAAAATAACAATAATTTATTGTCTCATATCTGGAGACTAGAAGTCTGAACTAAAGCTGTCAGCAGGGCCACGCTCCCTCTGAAATCTGTAAGGGAGAATCCTTCTTCGCCTCTTCTAGCTTTTTGCGTTTGCCAGCAATCTTTGGCATTCCTTGGCTTGTAGAAGCATCACTGAAATCTTTGCCTCTGTTATAAGAAGATGACATTCTGAATGAAGTACAGGGAGTTAGTACTTCACATATCTGTTTGAAGGACACAATTCAACTTATAACAGGAGATAAGGCTCCCCGCAGTTGCTAATACCGAGGTACTGTGCTATCTCTTATGCAAGTCCTAAACCCTATCCACACCTTTGTAATTGGTCCCAGGACTAAGCTCTACTATGTTACCCAGTTGGTTTGTACAGTCTGTTTTCTTCAGGGATTCTGATTGTATAGATTCGAGTTCTCTGACAATGACTGGACCAAGAATTTTGTTTTGCTTTAGACAGTGGGATATATTTAATAGTTTAAGTTCTGGGTTTAAAAAAAATAGATACTGTAGCAAAGTCAATATGCAATAGAGGAAGGAGAGCCAGGGGACAAGACATGACGTAGTAGCTTATTGGTATGTTGCCATGTTGGGTCCCGATGGGGTCTGAAGTGGGAAGGGGCACCAAAGGCTTCCTGCATCCCAGAGTAAAATCCGAAGTCTTCCTTAAGGCCTTTCATATGGTTTCACCTTTTCCTACCCATGACCCTCATCTCCCCCTCATTCATCACACAGACTCTCACTGGCCCTTTGCTTTTCCTCAAATGTCCCAGCCATACTCTTAGCCCAGAGCCTTGATCCATATTCCCTCTGCCAGGAATGCTTTTGCTCCCTGGCACAGGCATGACCCCCTCTCACTTCCTTCTGGTCTCTGCTCAAAATGTTCCTCTTCCAATAGAGACCTTCAATAACGGACTTTGGTAAAATACAGTCACCTTCATATACCTCAACCCCAGTCGTCTCCAACCCTTTATTTATTTTTCCTTACTGTGATCACCAAGTGAGGTAGTATTTATTTCTTTATTTGTTAATTATCTCTCCCTCCTTAGAATTTAAGCTCCGTGAGAAAAGGGATATCTTCCGTTTGTCTCCTATTCTGCCCCAGTGGATAGAACTGTACCTGGCACAACAAACATTCATTAATGGCAGTCACCATTAGAGGCAGAATCTGTGGGATATGGTATAGATGTAACGTGGTGAAAAGGATGACCAAAAGGAACTGAATATGGCTCCAAAGGGTGTTTTTTCCTCTTAGGTAGACCTGATTTCACACAAGTTAATTTTAATGCCTTTCAAAGACGGGAATGTGTGGTAACCCAGTTTAGTTATTTTTTCATTTTACATTAAAAAAAAGTTTCTTTTATTTTCAATGTCATTTTAAAAGTTCTAACGTTAGTCATTGAAATCAGTAATTCTTACGAGAAATGTGAGTAAGTTGTGACTCATAAATACATTTTTAAGATTGTGCTTCCGATTTGTATGCTGTTATTCTATTATCAGATTCTATTGATATGATTCTGTCTGTGGGTTGTGGCGGAAAGTTCTAGTGCTTTTTTTCCCCTTTCCTTTAACTTCATGTAACAGTCTTACTATGCCTATGCCTCACCAGCTGACTCAATGCTCCCTTCTTTACATCAAATAGTCAAGTTAGAGAATTCGTCAATATGTTTAACATGATTATCCAGCTTGCTCTGTGATGCATGACATTTGTTACTTAATTACTTGCTTCCAGATTTAGGCATGACTAAGAGATATTGTGAAATTACAACTCAACAATGCTTTATGGGACAGGTGTTCCCACACCTAAGAGACTATCCAGCATTGAGCCAGCACCTTGCAAAATGGCCTCAAGCCAGCACTTCTCAAAATGGCGTCAGTGGATGAAATTCTGCAGGCAGATGGAGACGCGATCTGTTGACCTCTCATTGTCTCAGTGAGTCACGAATCTGCAAAACCTCTCAGACTCTGGGCTCTAGAGACTATTTATGCTATTATTTTAAGAATCCTTTTAAATTCATAGGGACTATGAAGTAATAAAATTAGGGTAATTTTAAATTTACTAGTGATAAATAACTGTCAATGAACTTGAATCAAACAAGACTTAAGGGCGTCCCTGGTGGCGCAGTGGTTGAGAGTCTGCTTACTAATGCAGGGGACACGGGTTTGAGCCATGGTCTGGGAAGATCCCACATGCCGCGGAGCAACTGGGCCCGTGAGCCACAACTACTGAGCCTGCGCATCTGGAGTCTGCGCTCCACAACAAGAGAGGCTGTGACAGTGAGAGGCCCGCGCACCTCGATGACTAGTGGCCCCCGCTTGCCACAACTAGAGAAAGCCCTTGCACAGAAATGAAGACCCAACACAGCCAAAAATAAAAAATAAATAAATTAAAAGAAGGCTCAACATTAAAAAAAAAAACAAGACTTAAGTCAGGGAAAAGACCTTCTTTTTTTCCCACTAGAAAATATTATGATTAATAAAGTATTTTAAAGTCTAGATAGAATTCCTACTTTTTATGTTCACTAAAATGCAGCAGTGAAGACTCAGAGTATATAATCATTCACTTTTTAATGTATAATATTCATTTGAAAGACAAATAAAAGTTAAAACTAGGAACTTGGAAATTCAAGTTTACTTCAATTGTTTACTGAACAGTTATGTTAAAATCAGATTATGAAGAAGTCAAAGTATATCACCATCCTGGCTACGGAGGATTATGACTGTTGATTTTATGCCATTTTTCTCTAATTCCAAAGCAGCCAGATTATTCTTGCTAAGGTTAGATTTGGAAAAATATTGTGAAGTGAACAATGTGTGTGTTGGTGTACCTTGCCTTGCTCATGGTGTAAGTGGTAGTACCTGGAAAATAATGTTGCCTGCCAAATTCATCTGGCAAGACTCAAAACATTCCTTTATCATTCCCTTCATCAAAACTTAACCTTACCTCTGTCCAGTTCCCTCAGACCTTTGTGTTGCCCTCAAAATGACAAGGGGTAATTATTATCATTAATAATATCACTTATCTATAGCATGATTCACAACATATTTTCACATGCATTATCTCATCCGATTCTTCAACTTTGTACAATAGGAATGTCTAATACACATAAACCAGCAAACTACCGTCCGCCACTTGTACAGCTTTCAAGCTAAGAATGGTTTTAATATTTTTAAGGAGCTATAGAAAAAAATAAAAGGGGCCATGAAGCAGAATGTTGCCACAAAGTCTACAATATTTACAGTCACTTTACAGGTAAAGTTTCCCTATCTCTGGATCAGCATTATAACATTCATTAAGAGATGACTAAACAGAGACAAAGCTGCATATAGGTTAAAAGCTAGAAGCCTTTGATTTTAAATCTATTTTGAACAATGCCAAGAAACTAGTGTGCTCTGTCTCTCCCTTTCTTTTTAAATTTTATTTATTTATTTATTTTTGGTTGAACACAGGCAAATTTATTTTGTTTTGATAGCTATCCCTTTTAATATGTATTAGAAAATGCATACTTAGCACATCAAACCCATGGTTTCACAGTAATCGCTACTCAGGATGAAATTGAAGTAGATAACTATATTAGACCTAAGACAACCTCAAGAAAAATATTGAGTAAATAGTACGGGAAGGAAATTTGGAAGTATCTGTTAAAAACAAAAATATAAATAACCTACGATTCTGCAATTCAACTTGTAGGCATCAACCCTCAGTAAATTTTCACACACACACACACACACACACACACACACACACACACACACACACACGACGCTCCTGCGAAGTATCCTATAACAACAAAAACAGAAAAGTCTTCCTATCACATGAGAAATGGGTAAATAAAATGTGGCAGAGTCACATCATGGCAATCTACATAACAATTACAAAGGATGAACTGCATCTACACTTAGCAACATGCTAGATCTCAAAAACATTGCTAAGCAAAGAAAGAAAACTGCAGAATGATTCAATATACCATCTGCATTAAACACAGTATTTTCAATAAACTCCCTTTCTTTCTCTCTCTCTCTCTCTCAATTTATTTTGCTTAGAAAGGAGTGAGAACAAGTACTCCCTTCTCACTAACCACAGCCTGAGACCCTGCTGACCTCATCCTCTTTACTTATCTGTCTCTTTGAATCTGTAGTACGGTGAAGGCAATGAAATAGTAGGGATAAACAAGACAAGGAGAGAAGAAAGGATGGGCATATGGGAGAGTTGCATTATTTTAGAACAGGAATAAAATAAAAATTCCAAAAAATAATAAGAGCACTACTTTCCCTTGCTCTCCCTGAATTCAAATGTATCATGAGGGCATGGGCAATTAATAAGAAAGATGAGAAATAGAAAGATGAAGAATGAGTACTTACTGACACTTATTTTGTACCAAGAAATTTAGGATGTGTTTTTCTTTTTTTAACATCATCTAACTTAATTCTTAATTTATCCACTATTATCCTATGTATAACAACTACTCAGGAATCCTCTCTGATTCTTAGCAGCTCAGGAAATAACACAGCCCTAAAGACATCCAACAGAGGAATAGAGTAGATAGAGTTAAGAATATGTAGTGACATACCACAGAAGTATAATCCCTAGGGTATGATACAAATAGCTCTTATTGGACATGCAACATCAGGAAACTTTGTCTAATGCCCATTTGTGTTAATGTTTAAATCACGTAATCATTTGGTCTTCAATTTCTAATCTGCAAAATTAGAGGGTTTATCTGGATACTTGAATCTGTTCCATCTCTAAGGCCTGTAAGTCTGAAATGCCTCCACTGGCTAAACTGTAGAGAATTACATCCTTCCAAGTCCAAAATATACCATTAGTTAAAACAATAAAATGTTGCAAGGGAATTGTATCATTGTATCAATTGTATCTCAATTGTATATCAATTGTATCTCCTGAAGGCTCTGAAAATAAACTGAGATTGAGTTCATAGGAAATAAAACTTTTTGAAATACCTACTTTCTTTGACATTTTAGACACTATTATTGGACTTTTTCTCCTAGAGACTTAATAGTTCTATATGATTTTAAAATTTCAAAAACTGACAATCAAGTTCTGCTTCTATAGTCATGTAAGTTCTTAGGGGACTGACTCTCCCTCATATAGCCGATATAAACTCTGAATCAAAACCAAAAATAAAACAAACAACAGCACACAGACCAAAAAACAAAAACAAAAACAATTACTGAAAGCTCTGGACAGTGAGCAAAAGCAGGCAGATTCTGGAGGAGAGTCAACCTTGAAAGAAGGAATTGGCTCAGGATGAGACTCCTGTTTCTATAGCTTTATCCATAGGACAGACCATGGTCTGTGCTGCACAGGGTGGCAGGAAACATGTTAGAAAACTCAGAAGTTTGAATGAAACTCAAGGTTTGAATGACTGGAGGAGAGTTTGGACAACATCAGCTGCCAGAAAGTAAGGGGGGAATCTCATAAAGAGAGAGGCAGTAGGCTAAGCCACAGACTCTATGTATTAGTTCTGCCAGAATCTCTGGCTGACTCTGAAACACACATGAATGGGGCACACTGTAAGCAGTCCAGCTAAGGATAAAATAGTTACAATGAGATGAAAGCTGCTACAAAGAGACAACATTTGTAGTTTAAATCCAGCCAAGTTAATTGCATGTTCAAACAAAACGAATAAGCAGTTAATAAATAGCTAAATCCAAATATCATTAAATATCAACAATTTGGAGAAATATAGAGAACTGATAATCCTACAACATATCATTCCCAATGTCCAGCATACAATCCAAAATTATTTGACATGAACAACAAGGAAAATATGACCCATTTGCATAAGACAGAACATCAACAGAGAGCAAACACAAAATAACCCAGACGTTGGAATTAGCAGACAAGGACATTTAAAGCAGATATTATAATTATGCTCAATGAGGTAAAGGAAAATCTTCTCATAATGAATTTTAAACTCTCAGCAAATGTATAGAAACTACAAAATAGAACCAAATGGAGATTGGTTCAAGATGGCGGAGTAGAAGGACGTGCTCTCACTCCCTCTTGCAAGAACACCAGAATCACAGCCAACTGCTGAACAATCATTGACAAGAAGACACTGGAAATCACCAAAAATGATACCCAACATCCAACGACAAAGGAGAAGCCACAATGAGACGGTAGGAGGGGCGCAATCACAATTAAATCAAATTCCATAACTGCCAGTTGGGTGACTCACAAACCAGAGAACACTTATACCACAGAAGTCCAACCACAGGAGTGAAGGTTCTGAGCCCCACGTCAGGCTTCCCAATCTGGGGGTCCAGCAATGGGAGGAGAAATTCCTAGAGAATCAGACTTTAAAGCCTAGTGGGATTTGACTGCAGGACTTCGACAGGAATGGGGAAAACAGAGACTCCACTCTTGGAGGGAATGCACAAAGTGGTGTGCGCATCAGGACCCAGGGGACAGAGAAGTTACCCCATAGGAAACTGAACCAGACCTACTTGCTAGTGTTGGAGGGTCTCCTGCAGAGGCAGGGGGTGGCTGTGTCTCACTGTAAGGACACGGTCACTGGCAGCAGAAGTTCTGAGAAGTACTCCTTGGCATGAGCCCTCCCAGACTCTGCCATCAGCCCCATCAAAGAGCCCAGTTAGGCTTCAGTGTTGGGTCGCCTCAGGCCAAACAACCAACAGGGAGGGAACCCAGTCCCACCCATCAGCAGACAAGTGGATTACAGGTTTACTGAGCTCTGCCCACCAAATCAACAGCCAACTCTACACAACACTAGTCCCTCCCATCAGGAAATTTGCACAAGCCTCTTAGACAGCCTCATCCACCAGAGGGCAGACAGAGAACCAAGAAGAACTACAATCCTGCAGCCTGTGGAACAAAAACCACATTCACAGAAAGACAGACAAGATGAAAAGGCAGAGGGCTATGTACCAGATGAAGGAAGAAGATAAAACCCCAGAGAAACAACTAAATGAAGTGGAGATAGGCAACCTTCCAGAAAAAGAATTCAGAATAATGATAGTGAAGATGATTCAGGACCTCGGAAAAAGAATGGAGGCAAAGATCAAGAAGATGCAAGAAATGTTTAACAAAGATCTAGAAGAATTAAAGAACAAACAAACAGAGATGAACAATACAATAACTGAAGTGTAAACTACACTAGAAGGAATCAATAGCAGAATAACTGAGGCAGAAGAATGGATAACTGACTGGGAAGACAGAACGGTGGACTTCACTGCTGAGGAACAGAATAAAGAAAAAAGAATGAAAAGAAATAAAGACAGCCTAAGAGACCTCTGGGACAACATTAAACACAACAACATTTGCATTATAGGGGTCCCAGAAGGAGAAGAGAGAGAGAAAGGACCCAAGAAAATATTTGAAGGGATTATAGTCGAAAAGTTCCCTAACATGGGAAAGGAAATAGTAACCTAAGTCCAGGAAGCGCAGAGAGTCCCATACAGGATAAACCCAAGGAGAAACACACCAAGACACATAGTAATCAAATTGGCAAAATTAAAAAGTTATTGAAAGCAGCAAGGGAAAAATGACAAATAACAACAAGGGAACTCCCATAAGGTTAACAGCTGATTTTTCAGCAGAAACTCTACAAGCAAAAAGGGAGTGGCATGAAATACTTAAAGTGATGGAAGGGAAGAACTGACAACCAAGATTACTCTACCCGGCAAGGATCTCATTCAGATTTGATGGAGAAATCAAAAACTTTACAGACAAGAAAAAGCTAAGAGAATGCAGCACCACCAAACCAGCTCTACAGCAAATGCTAAAGGAACTACTCTAAGTGGGAAACAGAAGGGAAAAAAAGGACCTACAAAAACAAACCCAAAGCAATTAAGAAAATGGTCATAGGAACATACATATCGACAATTAACCTAAACATGAATGGATTAAATGCTCCAACCAAAAGACAGGCTAGCTGAATGGATACAAAAATAAGAACCATATATATGCTGTCTACAAGAGACCCACTTCAGACCTAGGGAAACATACAGACTGAAAGTGAGGGGAGGAAAAAAGATATTCCATGCAAACGGAAATCAAAAGAAATCTGGAGTAGCAATACTCATATCAGATAAAATAGACTTTAAAATAAAGACTGTTCCAAGAGACAAGGAAGGACACTACATAATGATCAAGGGATCAATCCAAGAAGAAGATATAACAATTATAAATATATATGCACCCAACATAGGAGCACCTCAATACATAAGGCAACTGCTAACAGGTAAAAAAGAGGAAATCGACAGTAACACAATGATAGTGGGGGACTTTTACACCACACTTACATCAATGAACAGATCATCCAAAATGAAAATAAATGAGGAAACAGAAGCTTTAAATGACACAATAGACCAGATAGGTTTAATTGATATTTATAGGACATTGCATCCGAAAACAGCAGATTACACTTTATTCTCAAGTGTGCATGGAACATTCTCCAGGATAGATCACATCTTGGGTCACAAATCAAGCCACAGTAAATTTAAGAAAATTGAAATCATATCAAGCATCTTTTTTGACCACAATGCTATGAGATTAGAAATGAATTACAGGGAGAAAAACGTAAAAAACACAAACACATGACGGTTAACAATACGTTAGTAAATGGCCAAGAGATCACTGAAGAAACCAAAGAGGAAATCAAAAAATACCTAGAGACAAATGACAGTGAAAACACGATGATCCAAAACCTATGGGATGCAGCAAAGGCAGTTCTAAGAGTGAAGTTTATAGCTATAGAAGCCTACCTCAGGAAACAAGAGAAATCTCAAATAAATAATCTAACCTTACACCTAAAGGAACTAGAGAAAGAAGAACAAACAAGACCCAAAGTTAGCAGAAGGAAAGAAATCATAAAGATCAGAGCAGAAATAAATGAAATAGAAACAAAGAAAACAATAGCAAAGATCAATAAAATTAAAAGCTGGTTCTTTGAGAAGATAAACAAAATTGATAAACCATTAGCCAGATTCATCAAGAAAAAGAGGGAGAGGACTCAAATCAATAAAATTAGAAATGAAAAAGGAGAAGTTACAACAGACACCACAGAAATACAAAGCATCCTAAGAGACTACTACAAGCAACTCTATGCCAATAAAATGGACAACCTGGAAGAAATGGACAAATTCTTAGAAAGGTATAACCTTCCAAGACTGAACCGGGAAGAAATAGAAAATATGAACAGATCAATCACAAGTAATGTAATTGAAACTGTGATTAAAAATCTTCCAACAAACAAAAGTCCAGGACCAGATGGCTTCACAGGTGAATTCTATCAAACATTTAGAGAAGAGCTAACACCTATCCTTCTCAAACTCTTCCAAAAAATTGCAGAGGAAGGAATACTCCCAAACTCATTCTATGAGACCACCATCACCCTGATACCAAAACCAGACAAAGATACTACAAAAATAGAAAATTACAGACCAATATCACTGATAAATATAGATGCAAAAATCCTCAACAAAATACTAGCAAACAGAATCCAACAACACCTTAAAAAGATCATACACCATGATCAAGTGGGATTTATCCCAGGGATGCAAGGATTCTTCAGTATATGTAAATCAATCAATGTGATAAACCATATTAACAACACTGAAGAATAAAAACCATATGATCATCTCAATAGATGCAGAAAAAGCTTTTGACAAAATTCAACACCCATTTATGTAAAAAACTCCTCAGAAATTGGGCATAGAGGGAACCTACCTCAACATAATAAAGGCTATATATGACAAACTCACAGCAAACATCATTCTCAATGGTGAGAAACTGAAAGCATTTCCTCTAAGATCAGGAACAAGACAAGGATGTCCACTCTCACCATTATTATTCAACATAGTTTTGGAAGTTTTAGCCACAGCAATCAGAGAAGGAAAAGAAGTAAAAGGAATACAAATTGGAAAAGAAGAAGTATAACTTTTACTGTTTGCAGGTGACATGATAGTATACATAGAGAATCCTAAATATGCCACCAGAAAACTACTAGAGCTAATCAATGAATTTCATAAAGTTCCAGATACAAAATTAATGCACAGAAATCTCTTGTATTCCTACACACTAATGATGAAATATCTGAAAGTGAAATTAAGGAACCACTCCCATTTATCACTGCAAGAAAAAGAATAAAATAGCTAGGAATAAACCTAACTAGGGAGACAAAAGACCTGTGTGCAGACAACTATAAGACACTGATGAAAGAAATTAAAGATGATACAAACAGATGGAGAGATATACCATGTTCCTGGAATGGAAGAATCAATATTGTGAAAATGATTATACTACCCAAAGCAATCTACAGATTCAATGTAATCCCTATCAAATTACCAATGGCATTTTTTACGGAACTAGAACAAAAAATCTTAAAATTTGTATGGAGACACAAAATACCCCGAATAGCCAAAGCAGTCTTGAGGGAAAAAAACGGAGCTGGAGGAATCAGACTCCCTGACTTCAGACTATACTACAAAGCTACAGTAAGCAAAACAGTATGGTACTGGCACAAAACCAGAAACATAGATCAATGGAACAAGGTAGAAAGCCCAGAGACAAACCCACGCACCTATGGTCAACTAATCTAGGACAAAGGAGGCAAGGATATACAATGGAGAAAAGACAGTCTCTTCAATAAGTGGTGCTGGGTAAACTGGACAGCTACATGTAAAAGAACGAAATTAGAACACTCCGTAACACCATACACAAAAATAAACTCAAAATGGATTCGAGACCTAAATGTAAGAGCGGACACTATAAAACTTTTCGAGGAAAACATAGAAGAGCACTCTGACATAAATCACAGCAAGATCTGTTTTGAACCACCTCCTAGAGTAATGGAAATAAAAACAAAAATAAACAAATGGGAACTAATGAAACTTCAAAGCTTTTGCAAAGCAAAGGAAACTACAAACAAGACAACAAGACTACCCTCAGAATGGGAGAAAATATTTGCAAATGAATCAATGGACAAAGGATTAATCTCCAAAATATATAAACAGCTCATGCAGCTCAATATTAAAAAAACAAATAACCCAATCCCAAAATGGGCAGAAGACCTAAATAGACATTTCTCCCAAGAAGACATACAGATGACCAAGAAGTACATGAAAAGCTGCTCAGCATCACTAATTATTAGAGAAATGCAAATCAAAACTACAGTGAGGTATCACCTCACACCAGTCAGCATGGCCATCAACAAAAAATCTCCAAACAACAAATGCTGGAGAGGGTGTGGAGAAAAGGGAACCCTCTTGCACTGCTGGTGGGAACATAAGTTGATACAGCCACTATGGAGAACAGTATGGAGGTTCCTTAAAACACTAAAAATAGAATTTCCATGTGACCCAGCAATCTCACTACTGGGCATATACACAGAGAAAACCATAATTCAAAAAGACATATGCACCCCAATGTTCATTGCTGCTCTATTTACAATACAGGTCATGGAAGCAACCTAAATGTCCATCAACAGATGAATGGATAAAGAAGATGTGGTACATATATACAATGGAGTATTACTCAGCCATAAAAAAGAATGAAATTGGGTCATTTGTAGAGATGTGGATGGATCTAGAGACTGTCAGAGTGAAGTAAGTCAGAAAGAGAAAAACAAATATCATATATTAATGCATATATGTGGAACCTAGAAAAATGGTAGAGATGAACCAGTCTGCAGGGCAGAAATTGAGACACAGATGTAGAGAACAAACGTATGGACACCAAGGGGGGAAAGCAGCAGGGGGTGGGGGTGGGGGGGATGAATTGGGAGAATTGGATTGACATGTATACATTAAGGTGTATAAAATGGGTGACTAATAAGAACCTGCTATGTAAAAAAATCAATAAAATAAAATTCAAAAATAAAAAAGAACCAAATGAAAATTCTACCTGAAAAATACAATATCTGAAATTTAAAAATTCACTGTATTGGCAGAATAACAGAATGGAGATGACAGAGGAAACAGTCAGTAAAACTTGAAGATAGATAAAATTTTTTAATCTGAAAAAAAGTTTTTAAATAGCAAGAGCCTCAGGTACCTATGAGACAATACCAAAATACCTAATCTGCAAGTAACTTAAGTCTCAGAAGGAGAAGAGAGGTTTGGTGAAACCTCTCTCTTAAGAGAAAATTACTTAAGGAAATAGTATCCAAAAATTTCCCCAATTTAGTAATCAACTATTTCAGCAGTCCTCAAGCAGGGTAAATAAGAACCCTGGCTCATTATAGTCAAATTGCTGAAAGCCAAACATAAGAGAAAAAATTTCAAGCAACCAGAGAAAAATGACATGTTACATACAGAAAAACATGGCTTCAAATGATCACTGACTTATCTGAAACTAAGGAGGCCAAAAGGTACTGGAACAACAGTACCTTTAACCTTTGAAGTGTTAAAACAACAATAACAACAATAAAACAAAACTGTCAACCTAGGATTGTATAACCAGTGAAAAGATCCTTCAAGAATAAAGGTGAGGGCTTCCCTGGTGGCGCAGTGTTTGAGAGTCCGCCTGCCGATGCAGGGGACATGGGTTCGTGCCCCGGTCTGGGAAGATCCCACATGCCGCAGAGTGGCTGGGCCCGTGAGCCATGGCCGCTGAGCCTTCACGTCCGGAGCCTCTGCTCCGCAACGGGAGAGGCCACAACAGTGAGAGGCCCCTGTACCGCAAAAAAAAAAAAAAAAAGGTGAAATAAAGACATTTCAGAGAAAAGAAAAAAGAGAAAAAGTTACTAGCAAATAGTTACTAGTTACTTCCTGTACTATGAGTAGTGCTAAAGAAAGTTCCTCAGACTGAAAGTTCCTCAGGCTGAAGGGAAATGATACTAGAACAAAATCTCTATACTAGTGAAGAAATTAAGAGCAGCAAAAATGCGAAGTATTATGTAAATTAAGTACAAAATATTCTTTCTTTTTTTTTTTTGCGGTATACGGGCCTCTCACTGTTGTGGCCTCTCCCGTTGCGGAGCACAGGCTCCGGACGCACAGGCTCAGTGGCCATGGCTCACGGGCCCAGCCGCTCCGCGGCATGTGGGATCTTCCCAGACCGGGGCACGAACCCGTGTCCCCTGCGTCGGCAGGCGGACTCTCAACCACTGCGCCACCAGGGAAGCCCCAAAATATTCTTTCTTTTTAACTTTGTTAAACTACATATGAATATTTAAAGCAAAAATATAACATTGCTTTCTGAGAAATATCTTTTGTTTTGAGCCCTTTTTCATTTTTGGTTTTAAAGTGTCCTATATTATAAGGTAAAAGTGTCCACCTTTACTATTTCTATTCATCATTAGATAGGAAATCCCAGTTAGTTCAATAAGAAAATGAGGGATATTAGGGGGAAAAAAAAAATTAGTTTGCCTTTATTCACAGATGACAAAATTTTTACAAAGAAAATTCTACAGAATCTAAAAAAAAGTTTTTAGAGGTAATGAGCATATGTAGCAATGTCATAAGATACAAGGTTACTATATAAAATGTTGTATTTTTATGTATTAGCAGCAAACAATTAGAAAATGAAATTAAAAATCATTTTAAATAGTGTCAACATAAAATACTTGGCAGTGAATTTAACAAAAAATGTCAAAGACCTCTACATTGAAAATTACAGAATATTGCTGAGGGAAATTAAAGAAAAGCTGAATAAATGGAGAGATAAAACATGTTCATGAATTGGAAGACTCAGTATTATTAAGAAGTTAATTCTCCTCAATAGATCTATAGACAATACAATTCCAATCATAAACCCAAAGTCTTTGTTTTGACTAAAAATTAACAAATTTATTTAAAAATTTATATGTAAATGCAAAGGATATGAATATCTAAAGCAATCTTGGAAAAGAAAAACAAAATTGGAGGACACATATTGCCTGACTTCATGACTCACATAACTTCATGACACTTCATAAATCAAGATGGTGTGGTATCGGCATAAGGATAAACCAACAGAGTAAATGAACAGAACGAACACCTCAGAAATAAGCCCATGATTTATACAGTCACTTGATTTTTTACAAAATCCCCAAAGCAATATACTGAAGAAAAGACGGTATTTTCAATAAATTGTGCTGGAATAACTAGATATACATTTGGAAAAAATGAAATTTGACCCCTAATCTCACGTCATACACGACAATTAATTGGAAATGGCTCTTAGACCTGAGTACAAAAGCCTTAATCATTGGACTTTTAAGGAAATCATAGGAGAATATTTTTGTGACTTGAACATAGGCAAAGATTTCTTAGATTATGAAAAAACAATAACTATAAAAAATGAATTGCTAACTATCAATTTATCAAACTTAAGACTTCTCATTGAAAGACACACATGAGCCATCAAATTGAAGTCTGGGAGAAAATATTTTAAAAACATGTATCTGATAATAATAGACTGGTATCCAAGTTGTAAAAATAACTCCTATGACTTGATAATAAGAAGGTCAAACAATCCAATAAAAAGTGGGCAAAGAATTTGAAGAGAAAATTTCACAAAAGAGATATATGAATGACCAATAAGCACAGGAAAAAGTGTGTGCATCATTGGTTGTCAGGGAAATGCAGATTAAAACTTCACGGAGATACCTCTACATAACCATGAGAGTGGCTAGAATTATAAAGACTAATAATAGTAAATGTTGGTGAGGAAGTTGCATGAGTGCAATTCTCATACATACTTGCTGGTAATGTACAAAGGTGTAACTACTTCATAAAAAGTTATGTCAGTTTACTATAAAGCTAAACATTTTCCTATTTTATGACCCAGTACTTCCAATCTTAGATATTTACCCATGAGAAACAGAAACAAATGTCTAGATAAGGACTAGCACAAAAGTGATCATAAGAGCTCCATTCATAATAGTCAAAAACTTGAAATAAAAAGGATTGTATTTTAAAATCTATGGCATATTTATATAAATTTAAAAAAACATAAAGAATGAACTATTGATACACACATTAACATAGATATATTTTTTAATATGCTAAGTGAGAGACACTTTACACAAAAAAGTACCTACTGTATTATTTCATTTACATGAAGTTCTACAACAGGCAAATCTAATACATAGTAGAAAACAAATCTGAACACTAGTTGCCTTTTGGGATAGAGGAAGAGATTGCTTGGGAAGAAGCATGAGGAAATTTTCTAAGGGGGTGGTAATGTCTTGGTAAAGGGTTGGATTATACCAATATATACATTGGTCAAAGCTCAGAAATAAAGAAGTGACTGTAAATAAATTTTGAACTCTAAATAGGCAAGCTTAAGTATTTGAGGGAAATGTATAAATGTCAGTAATTTACTTTGAATTGCATCAGAAACATAAGAGCAATTAACAAATGGATAGAAAGGTGGCTAGATAAACAGGTATGTGATAAAACAAGCATAATAAAATGTCAACGGTAGAATCTAGGTGGTGGGTACTGTTATATTCTTTCAAATTAGAAAAGTTTCATAATAAAATGTTAGAAAAAAAATCATAACCAGGAATTATATTGTGGGAATGACCAAGAGTTCATCTTATTTAAGATTCTTGAGTTTACTTAAAGGCACTTTGGAAAGTCTCTTTATATACCAGGCATCTACTTGAGGGAAAATTAAATTCCATATTAATCTACAGAATCTTAAAGTTAATTCTAATGGTATTTTTCTAAAATTATTAACAAACTCCTCAGTAATTTACAGGTAAAAACAGAATGAATGTTTTATAAAAGGGAGAGGAAAGTGCAAACAAGATGCTATAGACGGCATGTTTGTGTCTCTTCAAAATTCACATGCTGAAATCTATTCTCCCAGTGTGATAGTATTTGGAGGTGGGGCCCTCATGAATGGGATTATGAAAGAGACCCTAGAGAGCTGTCTTGCCCTTTCTACCACCTGAGGTTATAGTGAGAAGACAGCCATGTATAAACCAGGAAACAGGCTCTCACCAGACACAGAATCTGCAGGTGCCTTGATCTTGGACTTCTCAGTCTCTGGAAATGTGAGAAATAAATTCCCATTGTTTATAATCTATGATATTCTGTTATGGTAGCCTGAATGGACTAAGACACTAGGCCTAATTGCTTTGTATAGAAATTTAGACTTAATCCAGAAATTTAAGAAAACTTGAGAAGATGGGCTCTGGGAGAAGTGTGTCCAGACAGGCTCCCATAAGAAGAGAAAGCACAGAGCCCCTGATAGGCATTGTCCAGTAACAAATGTCTTCTTGCTGTATTTGGCTAGCTACAGGAATTTAGACATGAAAGATATTCTGTATTTTTTAAATATAAATGTTTTAATATTTGCATCTGTGCAGCTCCTTTGACCACTTTCCAGGAAAAAGGAATTTTCCAGCTATTACTAAACTATCTTACTATTAGCCTTGAATCAGAAGACAATGAATGATCTACTAAACAGATGGCGTAGGCCCACAGCACATCTCCAATGCCTGAGCAGTCACAGGAGCATTTTCAGTGGAATCAAACCAACATTCACCAGGGTGCTGCTACTGACTTTAGATACATTTTTTTCTCCAAATACATATTTCCTGGAAATTGTTTAACTGTATTACATTGCATTTTAGTATTTATCAATAGCATCCTATTGTTAGTTTTAAGGAAAGAAAAGTTTCATGAGTTGGAATAATTGTGTTTTTGGCTAAGCAAAGAGTCCCCTTATTTTTCCTGTCCTCTCTAGCTTGATTTGAAGTTATTCTTGGGTTGTATTAATATTCGCTTTCACAGCAAAAAGATTACAACTTGCTGAAGACTCAGATGATGGTTAGCATTTATAGCAATAAAGTATTTTTTAAATTTAGGCACATACATTAATTTTTTTAGACATAAAGCCATTGCACACTCTAGACTACAGTATAGTGTAAACATAACTTTTATATGTACTAAGAAGCCAAAAAATTAGTAGATTCTCTTAATTGCTCTACTTGCTTTATTGTGGTGGTCTGGAACTGAGTCGGCAATATCTCTGACATACGCCTGTATTGTCCTCTCAGTAGTGAATGTGTGTTGACTGTTTGATGGTGGTCCATGCAAGGGGAGATGCCCTCTAGACAGCTGGAAATATGGAGCTACTCTGCTCTGAGGAACAGGGCATTCAGATTGGGATGATCACATAGGGATGAAGCTATGGGGAAAAACTCTCATGGACAGTTGGGTGCGGAGAGAAAAGAGCAAAGAGGCCTAGTCAGGAACTCTGTGGAGGTAAAGTAGGAGAGGTAAGAAGCAGAATAGGAGCAAACTCACTTGGTATAAGAGAGCTGTTGGGAAGGGGGAAGTAGGATATAAAGGAGGCTAGGATTTTACAGAGTAATTAATAGTGAATTGGCCAGAAGAAATAGTTTCACTAAAGCTGTGGGATCAAATCATGATTACAAAGAGTCTGGAACAGGGAGAGTGTTTAGCCATATTTTTGGCATTAAAAATTCCTTCTTTACTTCCTTAGCAAGCAAAATATTGAATAAATTATTGTGATTTAATGGACTAAGTTGTCTGACCTGGTTTTCCAGAAGGAACATCCACACAAATATATTTCTATTTCCTTAGATTTATTGGTTCCAACTGTAATTGTATCTGGATGTTCTCCATTTATCTGTGCTTTATTCATTTCCTTTCCTGATAGCCTCATACTTTTTACTGCCTTTCCTTTTGCCTCTAGACCACTCCTGAAGTCATTTTAAAATGCCAAGTGAGGACAACCTACAGAATGGGAGAAAATATTTGCAAATGATGCAACAGACAAAGAATTAATCTCCAAAACATACAAACAGCTCATATAGCTCAATATTAAAAAAAAATAAACCAATCAAAAAATGGGCAGAAGATCTAAATAGACATTTCTCCAAAGAAGACATACAGATGGCCAATAGGCACATGAAAAGATGCTCAACATGACTAATTATTAGGGAAATGTGAATTATATTAGAGAAATGTGAATCAGAATGGCCATCATCAAAAAATCTGCAAATAAGGAATGCTGGAGAGAATATGGAGGAGAAGAAACCCTACTACACTGTTGGTGGGAATGTAAATTGGTGCAGCCACTATGGAGAATAGTATGGAGGTTCCTTAAAAAACTAAAAATAGAGCTACCATATGATCCTAGTAGATCTGTTATAAATACATAACCAACAAGGGCCTACTGTATAGCACAGGGAACTATATTCAGTATTTTTTAATAAGCTTTAAGGGAAAAGAATATGAAAAATAATATATATATATAAAATAACTTTGCTGTGCACCTGAAACTAACCTGAAATTAACACAACATTGTAAATCAAGTATACTTCAATAAAAAAAAATAAAATGACAAGTGGGATTGATACTTAATGTAGATAGAAAAGGAGGTAAGATATAGTAGATAACATAGCTCCACCATCACCTTAAGAAGGGGAGTGGGATGTGTCTACTGAAGAGCTACCCAACATATGTTGGGATGCCCTTGAGAAAGTGACTAGGAGGAGAGCAAAGCTTTCCGGGAATATTAGACCCTTGGAATGAGTGTGAAAAAACTTTGTACCTCTCTTTGAAGCAATTAATTTATCAGTCCAATCAAGTTGGGGTTCTAGTGCCAAGTCTGTCATGAGCTGGTTAGATGAATTAGACAGTCATTAAGCTTTCACTTCTTCAGTTCTCACATTTGAGTGAAGAGGGGTTGGACAATGTGACCTCTAAGGTCTCACTGAAATCTAACATTTGGTGATTCCTTGGGGAAGAAAGCTGGAATATGCCAAAATAAATAATAAAATAAGTAAGTGGAAAGATCAGCCTGCTAGCTTTCCTATGTAGATAGAGAGCTCACTGAATAATCTTTCTTTTTTTGGTTTCCACATTTCTAGATCACTTAATAATTTCTTAATTACTCAATTATTTTCATTGAGAAATTTCATATTTCTTCTCTTTTCTCCCAGATAAATAAAACACATAGCACACTAAAAAGAATCCTCAAAAACAAAAGGATAAGATAAATGCCTAATAAAATTTCCCAAGTTTATTTGTAAGTTTATTTATTGTTTAAGACCAAAACTTCATAGTCAAAAGAAAAGGGAGAATTGAGACAAGAACTGATTTTGGTTCCTATAAGGATAAGCGGAAAAAAGATTCCACAACTGATGTGACATAGTATAGAGAGACACTTGTTTCTTCTGTCTAAGCCCACAAACTAACTGTGAGAGAAAGACCTGCCTCCCTTTTTAATTAACGAAACCCCTCCTCCCTTTCCTAAATAGCTTGTAATTCTTTGATTACTAGTAACATTGAAAGTCTTAGCATATCTTTATTCACTATCTGTAGTTCTCCTATCATAATCTTTGGTTATTTTTCGATTTATTGACATGTATTTTAAAGATATTAAACTGTTTTCTACTATAAATATACTAATTTGCATTGTAGATCAGCAATGTAATGATAGCTAATCACATTTTATTTTATTCAAAAATTATTTCTTATAGGCACCCATGATTTTATTGGTGCAACAAATCAGATATCAGCCTATAGGTCAGTATTCATAGGAAATATCTCTAAAGGTCTCATACACATTGTGTAGCAAGTTACAGTTTTCAAAGCCTTCAATTACTAACTTGAACCAGTAGGATTATAGCACAGTATTTTCACTGCAAATCCAGTTAAGCTGGCCTCTTCTGTCTCCATATACCTCATAGCATCTTCCCAAATAATCATGTTTAATGTGTTATACTTACTCTGTGAAAGCTTTCCAGCAGGCAGAACTTTATTCTTCAAGAATTTAGAAATACTAAGAGTGCCAGAATTTCAACAGGAACCTGAGAAAAGTAAATGAAAGAGAGGAACCATCGCAGGCAATGAGGGCAAAGAAATGGAAGACATTTCTACAGATGCATTGTCTTGACTTTCTGTCAACTCTAAAATAGTCCAATAAAATGAGAGCATAGTTTTAGAACTAGAATTGTAAAATCAGAATGAATAGACTTTGCTTAGTTTTATGTTCTTTGTAAAAGCTTTTGGAGAAATCTAAAATGATAATCTAATTTACTGAGAGTTGCAATCACATGAGAAGAGGAGGCATACTAAGAGGAATTTTTTGTTTCATAAACACTGGGCAATATATTTTTTATGCTATAATGAAATTAAGAAATATTTTCATAGTATTACATGACAAACAAGAGGCAGATGAAAACTATAACCAAGAAACAAATGAATTATAGCAGAAATCATTAAATTAACCAGCTGTTCATTCTAATATACCAGTGAATGTTGGAATAAATTAAGACTAAGTCACTGTATTACCTAATTAGATTATGTATAATTCTCAACAGAACAGCTTATCATTTCCCTCTTTTCTTTTTTTATTACTTGAAACCTTATTAAGCATTGAACATTGGTAAGAAAATAGAGTGGTGATATTACAAGGTCCATTAAGAATGAGTTTCACAATATTAATAATTTTAAAATATTCTAGGAGATAATCAAATTAAGCAATTAAATATGATCAATCTATATGGATACATGAAATGGCTCAGATTTTCCATGTAATTGCATTTCTCTTTTCTTTCAGGCAAAAATTTGAGAATTAGATTTTTTTTTTTTAAAGCCTTTAAGGCTTCCGGGAAGATGGCGGAAGAGTAAGACGCGGAGATCACCTTCCTCCCCACAGATACACCAGAAATACATCTACACGTGGAACAACTCCTACAGAACACCTACTGAACGCTGGCAGAAGACCTCAGACCTCCCAAAAGGCAAGAAACCCCCCACGTACCTGGGTAGGGCAAAAGAAAAAAGAATAAACAGAGACAAAAGGATAGGGACAGGCCAGCACCAGTGGGAGGGAGCTGTGAAGGAGGAAATGTTTCCACACACTAGGAAGCCCCTTCGCGGGCGGAGACTGCGGGTGGCGGAGGGGGAAAGCTTCAGGGCCACAGAGGAGAGCGCAGCAACAGGGGTGCGGAGGGCAAAGCGGAAAGATTCCCTCACAGAGGATAAGGGCCAACCAGCACTCACCAGCCCGAGAGGCTTGTCTGCTCACCCGCCGGGGCGGGCGGGGCTGGGAGCTGAGGCTCGGGCTTCGGTCGGAGCGCCGGGAGAGGACTGGGGTTGGCGGCGTGAACACAGCCTGCAGGGGGTTAGTGCGCCACGGCTAGCCGGAAGGGAGTCCGGGGAAGAGTCTGGACCTGCCAAAGAGGCAAGAGACTTTTTCTTGCCTCTTTGTTTCCTGGTGCACGAGGAGAGGGGATTAAGAGCGCTGCTTAAAGGAGCTCCAGAGACGGGCGTGAGCCGCAGCTAAAAGCGCGGACCCCAGAGACAGGCATGAGACACTAAGGCTGCTGCTGCCGCCACCAAGAAGCCTGTCTGCGAGCACAGGTCACTATCCACACCCCGCTTCCGGGGAGCCTGTGCAGCCCGCCACTGCCAGGGTCCCGGGATCCAGGGACAACTCCCCTGGGAGAACGCACGGCGCGCCTCAGGCTGGTGCAACGTCACGCCGGCCTCTGGCGCCGCAGGCCCGCCCCGCACTCCGTGCCCCTCCCTCCCCCCCGGCCTTAGTGAGCCAGAGCCCCCGAATCAGCTGCTCCTTTAACGCCGTACTGTCTGAGCGAAGAACAGACGCCCTCCGGCGACCTACACGCAGAGGCGGGGCCAAATCCAAAGCTGAGCCTCTGGGAGCTGTGAGAACAAAGAAGAGAAAAGGAAATCTCTGGCAGCAGCCTCAGAAGCAGCGATTAAAGCTCCACAATCAACTTGCTGTACCCTGCATCTGTGGAATACATGAATAGGCAACGAATCATCCCAAGTTAAGGAGGTGGACTTTGAGAGAAAGATTTATGATTTTTTTTCTCCTTTTCCTCTTTTTGTGAGTGTGTATGTGTATGCTTCTGTGTGAGATTTTGTCTGTATAGCTTTGCTTCCACCATTTGTCCTAGGGTTCTATCCGTCCTTTTTTTTTCTGTTTTAAAAAAAATTTTTTTTCCTCTTAATAATTATTATTTTTTAATAACTTTATTATATTTTATCTTACTTTATTTTATTTCACTTTATCTTCTTTCTTTATTTATTTACTTCCTTCCCTCCTTCCTTCCTTCCTCCCTCCCTCCTTTCTTCCTTTCTTTCTTTCTTTCTTTCTACTTCTACTAATTCTTTCTTTCTACTTTTTCTCCCTTTTATTCTGAGCCGTGTGGATGAAAGGCTCTTGGTGCTGAAGCCAGGAGTCAGTGCTGTGCCTCTGAGGTGGGAGAGCCAAGTTCAGGACACTGGTCCACAAGAGATCTCCCAGCTCCACATAATATCAAATGGCAAAAATCTCCCAGAGATCTCCATCTCAACACCAGCACCCAGCTTCACTCAACGACCAGCAAGCTACAGTGCTGGACACCCTATGCCAAACAACTAGCAAGACAGGAACACAACCCCACCCATTAGCAGAGAGGCTGCCTAAAATCATAATAAGTCCACAGACACCCCAAAACACACCACCAGACGTGGACCTGCCCACCAGAAAGACAAGATCCAGCCTCACCCACCAGAACACAGGCACTAGTCCCCTCCACCAGGAAGCCTACACAACCCACTGAACCAACCTTAGCCACTGGGACAGACACCGAAAACAACGGGAACTACGAACCTGCAGCCTGCAAAAAGGAGACCCCAAACACAGTAAGATAAACAAAATGAGAAGACAGAAAAACACACAGATGAAGGAGCAAGATAAAAACCCACCAGACCTAACAAATGAAGAGGAAATAGGCAGTCTACCTGAAAAAGAATTCAGAATAATGATAGTAAAGATGATCCAAAATCTTGGAAATAGAATAGACAAAATGCAAGCAACATTTAACAAGGACCTAGAAGAACTAAAGATGAAAAAAACAACAATGAACAACACAATAAATGAAATTAAAAATACTCTAGATGGGATCAATAGCAGAATAACTGAGGCAGAAGAATGGATAAGTGACCTGGAAGATAAAATAGTGGAAATAACTACTGCAGAGCAGAATAAAGAAAAAAGAATGAAAAGAACTGAGGACAGTCTCAGAGACCTCTGACACAACATTAAATGCACCAACATTCTAATTATAGGGGTTCTAGAAGAAGAAGAGAAAAAGAAAGGGACTGAGAAAATATTTGAAGAGATTATAGTTGAAAACTTCCCTAATATGGGAAAGGAAATAGTTAATCAAGTCCAGGAAGCACAGAAAGTCCCATACAGGATAAATCCAGGGAGAAATACGCCAAGACACATATTAATCAAATTGTCAAAAATTAAATACAAAGAAAACATATTAAAAGCAGCAAGGGAAAGACAACAATTAACACACAAGGGAATCCCCATAAGGTTAACAGCTGATCTCTCAGCAGAAACTCTGCAAGCCAGAAGGGACTGGCAGGACATATTGAAAGTGTTGAAGGAGAAAAACCTGCAACCAAGATTACTCTACCCAGCAAGGATCTCATTCAGATTTGATGGAGAAATTAAAACCTTTACAGACAAGCAAAAGCTGAGAGAGTTCAGCACCACCAAATCAGCTTTACAGCAACTGCTAAAGGAACTTCTCTAGGCAAGAAACACAAGAGAAGGAAAAGACCTACAATAATGAACCCAAAACAATTAAGAAAATGGGAATAGGAACATACATATCAATAATTACCTTAGATGTAAATGGACTAAATGCTCCCACCAAAAGACACAGAGTGGCTGAATGGATACAAAAAGAAGACCCATATATTTGCTGTCTACAAGAGACCCACTTCAGACCTAGAGACACATACAGACTGAAAGTAAGGGGATGGAAAAAGATATTCCATGCAAATGGAAACCAAAAGAAAGCTGGAGTAGCAATTCTCATATCAGACAAAAAAGACTTAAAAATAGAGACTATTAGAGGAGACAAAGAAGGACACTCCATAATGATCAAGATATCGATTCAAGAAGAAGATATAACAATTGTAAATATTTATGCACCCAACATAGGAGCACCTCAATACATAAGGCAAATACTAACAGCCATAAAAGGGGAAATCGACAGTAACACATTCATAGTAGGGGACTTTAACACCCCACTTTCACCAATGGACAGAGCATCCAAACTGAAAATAAATAAGGAAACACAAGCTTTAAATGATACATTAAACAAGATGGACTTAGTTGATATTTATAGGACATTCTATCCAAAAACAACAGAATACACATTTTTTTCAAGTGCTCATGGAACATTCTTCAGGATAGATCATATCTTGGGTCACAAATCAAGCCTTGGTAAATTTAAGAAAATTGAAATTGTATCAAGTATGTTTTCCGACCATAACGCTGTGAGACTAGATATCAATTACAGGAAAAGATCTGTAAAAAATACAAACACATGGAGGCTAAACAATACACTACTTAATACCTAAGTGATCACTGAAGAAATCAAAGAGGAAATTAAAAAATACCTAGAAACAAATGACAATGGAGACACGACGACCCAAAACCTATGGGATGCAGCAAAAGCAGTTCTAAGAGGGAAGTTTATAGCAATACAATCCTACCTTAAGAAACAGGAAACATCTTGAATAAACAACCTAACCTTGCACCTAAAGCAATTAGAGAAAGAAGAACAAAAAAACCCCAAAGTTAGCAGAAGGAAAGAAATCATAAAAATCAGATCAGAAATAAATGAAAAAGAAATGAAGGAAATGATAGCAAAGATGAATAAAACTAAAAACTTGTTCTTTGAGAAGATAAACAAAATTGATAAACCATTAGCCAGACTCATCAAGAAGAAAAGGGAGAAGACTCAAATCAATAGAATTAGAAATGAAAAAGGAGAAGTAACAACTGACACTGCAGAAATACAAAAGATCATGAGAGATTACTGCAAGCAACTCTATGCCAATAAAATGGACAACCTGGAAGAAATGGACAAATTCTTAGAAATGCACAACCTGCCAAGACTGAATCAGGAAGAAATAGAAAATATGAACAGACCAATCATGAGCACTGAAATTGAAACTGTGATCAAAAATCTTCCAACAAACAAAAGCCCAGGACCAGATGGCTTCACAGGCGAATTCTATCAAACATTTAGAGAAGAGCTAACACCTATCCTTCTCAAACTCTTCCAAAATATAGCAGAGGGAAGAACGCTCCCAAACTCATTCTATGAGGCCACCATCACTCTGATTCCAAAACCAGACAACGATTTCCCAAAGAACGAAAACTACAGGCCTATATCACTGATGAACATAGATGCAAAAATCCTCAACAAAATACTAGCAAACAGAATCCAACAGCACATTAAATGGATCACACACCATGATTAAGTGGGGTTTATTCCGGGAATGCAAGGATTTTTCAATATAGGCAAATCAATCAACGTGATACACCATATTAACAAATTGAAGGAGAAAAACCATATGATCATCTCAATAGATGCAGAGAAAGCTTATGACAAAATTCAACACCCATTTATGATAAAAACCCTGCAGAAAGTAGGCATAGAGGGAACTTTCCTCAACATAATAAAGGCCACGTATGACAAACCCACAGCCAACGTCGTCCTCAATGGTGAAAAGCTGAAAGCATTTCCACTAAGATCAGGAACAAGACAAGGTTGCCCACTCTCACAACTCTTATTCAACATAGTTTGGGAAGTTTTAGCCACAGCAATCAGAGAAGAAAAGGAAATAAAAGGAATCCAAATCAGAAAAGAAGAAGTAAAGCTGTCACTGTTTGCAGATGACATGATACTATACATAGAGGATCCTAAAGAGGCTTCCAGAAAGCTACTAGAGCTCATCAATGAATTTGGTAAAGTAGCAGGATAGAAAATTAATGCACAGAAATCTCTGGCATTCCTATACACTAATGATGAAAAATCTGAAAGTGAAATCAGGAAACACTCCCATTTACCATTGCAACAAAAAGAATAAAATATCTAGGAATAAACCTACCTAAGGAGACAAAAGACCTGTATGCAGAAAATTATAAGACACTGATGAAAGAAAATAAATATGATACAAATAGATGGAGAGATATACCATGTTCTTGGATTGGAAGAATCAATATTGTGAAAATGACTCTACTACTACCCAAAGCAATCTATAGATTCAATGCAATCCCTATCAAACTACCACTGGCATTTTTCACAGAACTAGAACAAAAAATTTCACAATTTGTATGGAAACACAAAAGACCCCAAATAGCCAAAGCAATCTTGAGAACGAAAAACAGAGCTTGAGGAATCAGGCTCCCTGACTTCAGACTATACTACAAAGGCTACTATAATCAAGACAGTATGGTACTGGCACAAAAACAGAAAGATCAATGGAACAGGATAGAAAGCCCAGAGATAAACCCATGCACATATGGTCACCTTATCTTTGATAAAGGAGGCAGGAATGTACAGTGGAGAAAGGACAGCCTCTTCAATAAGTGGTGCTGGGCAAACTGGACAGGTACATGTAAAAGTATGATATTAGATCACTCCCTAACACCATACACAAAAATAGGTCAAAATGGATTAAGGACCTAAATGTAAGGCCAGAAACTATCTAACTCTTAGAGAAAAACATAGGCAGAACACTCTATGACATAAATCACAGCAATATCCTTTTTGACCCACCTCCTAGAGAAATGGAAATAAAAACAAAAATAAACAAATGGGACCTAATGAAACTTCAAAGCTTTTACACAGCAAAGGAAACCATAAACAAGACAAAAAGACAACCCTCAGAATGGGAGAAAATATTTGCAAATGAAGCAACTGACAAAGGATTAATCTCCAAAATTTATAAGCAGCTCATGCAGCTCAATAACAAAAAAACAAACAACCCAATCCAAAAATGGGCAGAAGACCTAAATAGACATTTCTCTAAAGAAGATATACAGACTGCCAACAAACACATGAAAGAATGCTCAACATCATTAATCATCAGAGAAATGCAAATCAAAACTACAATGAGATATCATCTCACACCAGTCAGAATGGCCATCATCAAAAGATCTAGAAACAATAAATGCTGGAGAGGGTGTGGAGTAAAGGGAACCCTCTTGCACTGTTGGTGGGAATGTAAACTGATACAGCCATTGTGGAGAACAGTATGGAGGTTCCTTAAAAAACTACAAATAGAACTACCATATGACCCAGCAATCCCACTACTGGGCATATACCCTGGGAAAACCATAATTCAAAAAGAGTCATGTACCAGAATGTTCATTGCAGCTCTATTTACAATAGCCCGGAGATGGAAACAATCTAAGTGTCCATCATCGGATGAATGAATAAAGAAGATGTGGCACATATATACAATGGAATATTACTCAGTCATAAAAAGAAATGAAATTAAGCTATTTGTAATGAGGTGGATAGACCTAGAGTCTGTCATACAGAGTGAAGTAAGTCAGAAAGAGAAAAACAAATACCGTATGCTAACACATACATATGGAATTTAAGAAAAAAAAATGTCATGAAGAACCTAGGAGTAAGACAGGAATAAAGACACAGACCTACTAGAAAATGGACATGAGGATATGGGGAGGGGGAAGGGTAAGCTGTGACAAAGCGAGAGAGTGGCATGGGCATATATACACTACCAAACGTAAGGTAGACAGCTAGTGGGAAGCAGCCGCATAGCACAGGGAGATGAGCTCGGTGCTTTGTGATCGTCTGGAGGGGTGGGATAGGGAGTGTGGGAGGGAGGGAGACGCAAGAGGGAAGAGATATGGGAACATATGTGTATGTATAACTGATTCACTTTGTTATAAAGCAGAAACTAACACACCATTGTAAAGCAATTATACTCCAATAAAGATGTTAAAAAAAAGAAACCCCACATTATAAATCAACTACACTTGAAAATATTTTTTAAGTGCAAAAATTTTTTTAATTAATTTTATTGTGTGTGCGTACCACAGTTTCAATATATAAATTATGTCAAATTGATTTCATTGTTTTTCAAAATAAAGAATTTTTGATATTTAGGGAAAAAAAAAAAGCCTTTATACTTACATGAGTAGATGAAATAAAATTTCCTTTGTTGCCTGACTTCATATAATCTATTTGTTTCCTAAAGAATTTCACTTTATTCTCCAAAGCTTTTCTGTTAATTATGGTACAAATCTTCAAATAAGGTAGTAGCTAAGCTTCAATAAATTTGAAATTAATTCCTCATGTAATACAAATCCAAAAATAAAATTATATTTGAATAATAAGGAAAAAATTGTAATTTATGGACTCACTCCTATTTCTTATGAAGAGTTTAATACCCAGGACATATTGTCAATGTATCTTTTATATTTCATTTAAAATAATCCAGTGATATCTTTAAAACTGGCCAGGTAATTACAGTTATATTAATCTCAATGTTAGAAATAATTTTTAGATAATATTTTCTCAAAAAAAAATTTTTTTTTCTCCAGCACATGTAAACAATTCTGGGAGGGTCTTGGTGGTCAGTTCTGCTGGGGAATGTATCAGAAACAGGGCCTAGAGTGATGCTTATCTCCTTCACCTCAAATTAAAATAACTCTTCTTGGTCGTTGCTTCAGAAACTTTTTTGTATTTGAGACACCCTTTTGAATACAAAATGTTCAAAATTTGGAACAATTAAAATTCTCGAAACAAATCTGCAAAATTTACAATAAAGCAACCTGCGTGTAACAAGATCCCACAGAGTTTAGAAAAGCATCTATAGAACTACATTACGTCTTTGAGAGCTTACTGAAATATGCCTTTGAGAAAAATTCTTTACTGCTCTAAGCTCTGTCATATACTCACAAAGCAAATTTCATGGATATCCTTGTAAATATATGATTTTTCCTTAAAACCAGTTGGATATTATAATATGCTTTCTTCCTTAGAGCCAGCTTTATATCATCTTGTCAAACTTACTCATCTAAATGTTCACACGGTAATATATGTAGTTTCATTTCTAACAGAAGTGATTTTCCACACTATAAAAAATTTCACAGCACTCTATAAAGCACTGTGAAGTTCCAGTAACTCCATGGAACACAGTGTGTATGGTTGAGAAATACGCTTCTAAAATCTTGTCTGCTATGAGTCCATTTCCTTTTCTCCTGATTTATGCTTTTATACGCCATCTAAATTTCCTATTGTTCTGCATCATTTAATATTTTCCAGGCATGTAGTGAACTTTGCTTCATTTCCTCTTTTTTGTTGCCGTTGAGCAGTAGCCTTTTTAATTCTTTTTTCTAAATCCACTACCAATGATTACTTTTCTTTGGACTAACTCCAACTCTTGTAGCTGGTTTATAATAGATGTAGAAGGGAAATCAAGAAATCCTTGAAATCTAGGCTCCTAGAATAGAGGCAGAGAAACATAGCAGTGTTTGGGCTAAGGTTTTTTCTCCCATTCTTGACAGAGTCTAAAATCTAGACCATTCGAGTGGCTCTGGAGGGAGTACCATTTTGGGGCTGAGAGACTTGGCGGACATCCAAAACCACAGTGTTTAGGAGCATCCTGAGTCATGAGTATGACCCATCTTGACAATGAAACTGTTCCACTATACAAATACCAGCAGTGTCTGGACTCTAATCCTTTCACTCAAGCAAGGGCCATAGTGTATCTTGCTTGCACTGACTGGAAAAAAAAAACTGTGAACAGCTTGAGGTCTGGATGATAGTCAACCTACAACCTTTCTAAAACTGCCAACGAGCTCACTGTTTTTGCAGAATTGTGTCTGTGGACCCACATTTCCATTAGACTGGAGGACCTCCAGGTGTTTGCTTAAGGAAGTCATTGAAATTCAATGCAAATTAAGGCCAGATTTCCAGAAGAAGAAATTCAGCAGTAAGAATTTTCCAAGCACAAGATTTCAAGACACTGTTTAGGTGTTCAATATGTGCTTATAATATGAGGAGTTAAAATAAGTTTTAACTTTTAAAAATACAAGCTACTTTGCAGTTTGGTATAAGGAACATTAGGTTGGAATATACAGAAAATTTTAGGTTCAGGCGAAATTTGTTGATTTAATGGTAATAAGATACCATTACATCATTTCCCAGGAGCTTGTTCAAGATATAATTTTCCACTGAGAATTTAAAAGCAACATATTGTCATATAGAAAAATCAAGAAATATTAATTTGTGTGGAATGTAATAAAGATCAATAAACAAATAATTTTAATTTTAAAATTCATTTTCACTCTACATGGAGCTAGTCAAATGTTACCTAAGAAAGAAGCCCCTATATAAAAAGTTAAAAAACCCTTTAAGTTAAGGGATACATTGGAAAATCAGACTAAATGAGAAGATTAAATAATAAACGACATGCTGTATATGCTAAGTTGAATGTTTACAACTTGTCTAGATATAACATTCATAGAAAAAAACCTATCATCTTCTATCTAGCATCCTCATTTTGAAGATGAGAAAACCCAGGTAGTAAGTGGGTAAGAGATTCACTTGCTGTCACACAGCTCGTATGGTTGAATGGTTGAATTGATTTCTTGGTCCCTGATCTGATGCTAACTAGAGCAGATAATAAAACAGTATTGTAAGGTCGGATCTTAACAAACGGCACCGCAAAACAGAGGAAAGTTTCAAGTGAGCTTTATTAGGGAGCGCTCCCGGGCGAGGTTCACTGGTCCGAGTGAAAGGGGCCAGAGAAGTCGCACCCCGGGCGAGGGTTGGGTGTGGTGAATCTGGGAGGGTGCAGGGTATTCCTTATTTGGTGGTCTTTTCGGGTATCCTGGGGGACCGTTAGTCCCGCCCCTCGAAAGGTGGGAAGGCTGGGCTGGGTTCAAAGTCCCCAGGTCAGTTCCTGGAACTGGGTGGTCCGGAATGTCTCCAGGGCAGTTTCTGGAACTGGGTGGTCCGGAGAATTTTGGTCTGATGCAACCTGCGAATCTGATTGTGTTCCCCTGCCTCGGGCCAGTTGGCCTTACAAGTATACATTAAAAAACAAATTCTTTAACCAATAATGTTAAAAAACAGTTATAAGAGTTATAAATTTGCAGCATTTTGATTAGAGAACATGTTTTTTTACATGTAGGATTATAGTAATTAGCTTCCAATAACATCCTAATTAATATATTCATATGAGTATTTGAGCAAACTTGTAAATATTAGTAATAATGTAGAGAAAACACATAAAAAACTTTATTAGGATAACTAAAACGATCGGTTTCATTTAAAAATGTTAATGTAGCATATTCGATGGCAAAAAAATGCCACTTCTTCCCAAGACATACCGAAGCCAAGACTATTTCCCCATCTGAAATATGAGTTTATTTTCTCTTGAAGTTATTTTGAGATAGAAACAGGAGTCTTTTGAGAAAGAAAATAGGTGCTCAGGAAAAGGCTCATAAAGGCACAGGAAAGATCTAAAGAAAACAGAAAAACATTCAGTTATCCTTTGTAATTGACTAGTTTAAGGAAGCCACTAGAGTGATTTTAAAAAACAAATCAAATCAAGTCTTGCTTTTGCTCAAGAATGTTCGTTCATTGGCTTTTTGAAGCCAAATAAACAAAAAGTCCTCGCCATGGCCAACGAGGTCAACCTGCCTCCTCTAAGATGACCTTTCTCTCCCCCTCCTCCACTGTGGACACCTTGTCTCTTTTTCCCAAAGTCATTTCCTCCTCAGGGCCTATTTTCTTTGCTTCCTGCTGCCTTTCTTGCTGTGCCCCTAGATAACAGCATGGCTGACTCTTGCATGCCATTTAGATCTCTCGACAGATGTCACCCTTGCAGAGCAGACTTTCCTACTATCTAAAACATCCTCCCACACAACTTTGATATCTTTATCCTATTTTATTTTCTACCCAGCACTTATCACTACCTGGAATTAAGTTATCTATTGCCTGTCTCTCCCATGAGAATATAACCTTCATAAAGGCAGAAACGAACACTTATGAGAATATATATGTTTCCACTTATGAAAGAAGAGTAAGATTTCTTTTGCATTTACTGTAATCCCTGCATTATAAGTGCTTTACATTCATTTTCTCATTTTATCTTCAAAATAACGATACTAGAAAAATACTGTTATCATCATCATTTTCAGGTGGGGAAGTCAAAGCTTGTAGACATTAAATAATTTGCCTTAAGTCACGTAAGTATTAAATATTTGGTACAGGATTCAAACTTTGGTCTTTTTGGCTTTAGATCCTGAGCTGAAAACAATATGAGAAATGGAGTTTCAGGCAGATAAGTGACATAATCATTCTTGTATATACAAAGTGAAAGAATTAAAGCAGAATGTAGGTAGCGTGACTCTCAGGGAATAGAATCACAAAGAAATTTTGCACAGACCAGGGGAAAAAAATATTACAAGGTCTATGATAAGCAAAGCTGAAAACATAGTAAGCTCTTAAAATATTTGCTAACTTGATGCAAAAAATAGTTCCTGCTACTATCAAGTCAATTATACTACCATGTCTGAATATAGAATTATAGATTCTTAGAAGTGGACTATGTTTTAAGATCTCCTCATGCCCGGGGTTCCTGCCTCATTGAGGCTAGTATCTAAAATATGAGAAAGAGACTCTCTTCATACATTAAAGATTCCTGGAGTGGATTTTTCTTTTCTTTCTTTTTATCAAATAGATTCTTCCCTCTTTTTACCTGTACTTAATTTTTCTGAACAAAGTTTCTTTTTTTGGTGTTTTTGTGGAGTTGGGAGAACAATAGATCTGTGTTTCCTCATCATAATGCATCTTGGTTATAAATGTCCTTCTACCTGCTAGAACTTCTATCCAGTTCTATTGACAGTAAAGAGACCCTTTGATTACTTAGTAACCAATTCCTCCCTTTACATGAACCGTGAAGGCTTAAGAGCTGGCTGCAAAGTGTTAGAGAATTTCTCTTATCTCTGGAGCAGTTGGGAATTGCTAACTGGTTTCTGGAGTGAGCACGTTTTCTCGATTATCCCTTTGGGAATCTCACGTATTCTGGGATACATCTTCAGAAGACTAAGTCCTGGCAACACAGGACTGCAGTATCAGCTACCAAAGTCACCAAATTATAAGACTAGGATGGAAGTTGAATCCATTTTGGTTGAATAAGTCTGATCAAAGCTAGTCCCTCCAAGTCAGCCTTCTGTGTAAATGCACAGATTATAAGCTAATTATTCTACATGAAACACAATTGGCTCACTTGCCTTTTGATGCTTAAATAGAAAATCAATAGTGTAGACTGGCTCAAATTAACTTCGGTGAACCGGGCTTCCTATGGAATTAATCAAACAACTGTATCTTGTTGTGGCCCAGACATGCTCTCAGGGATTTTTGGATAGATGATGTAGTGATTAAGAGTGGGAGTGATAGAGCTAAACCATGCAGGCACATCTATGCTAACCACAAATATTTCTTTTAGTAAGGCACAGAGTAATTTTTGTCTTTAAAATCTCTAATGAAATCCCTAAAAGCATGGCATATAATTAAATTCAGAGTTTTTCAGGTGATTGAGGGTGTCTGTGTGAATAAACATGCGGTTCAACTGGACCCGCTTAAAAATTCCTTGGTTGGCTTGTCTGTATTTGCTTTTACTGCTCGCAGTGCTTTAAAACGGTCCAGTTAAATCAGACTGTCAAAATGGTGAGGTTCCCTGTTCGACTTACCCATGCCACACAAACCCACGCAGACTGTTATGAATATGCCACATTTGAGAAAACCTCCCGTTTGTGAAAACATATTGGGTCACATTAAAAAGGAGTTAAATGAATCCCTTTTTCAAAAAGTTTTTGGTAGGTAGAAAGGAATGCTGAGGTGACGCCTGTGTAATGGCAGAACTGCAGATGTCTCTTTCTCGTGGAAATATGCTCTGTGGGCTAAATTTCATCATATTGGGGGAGGGGAGAACTATAAGAAGCATGTTTCAAATTACCCTGAAATGGAAGGCTGGCAACTTAAATCCTGACCTTCTGCAGGGTATTTAGAGTGCAGAGCAAGAAGCAGCCCACACATTTTCAAAAGGAACCCCGTTGTGAGCTGTGCTATACCTCAGCACTGCCAGGAATGCCCTCCTTCACTGCTCTACATTGTAGAATGCTGGCAGTCATGTGTGTGACCCATTTATTTTACTGCTACAGCATTTACTGCAGGCACACCTTGTTTAAAAGGTCTCAATTCTGTTGCTTTTTTTACACCTTTATTGGAGTATAATTGCTTTACAATGGTGTGTTAGTTTCTGCTTTATAACAAAGTGAATCAGTTATACATACACGTATGTTCCCATATCTCTTCCCTCTTACGTCTCCCTCCCTCCCACCCTCCCTATCCCACCTCTCCAGGCGGTCACAAAGCACCTAGCTGATCTCCCTGTGCTATGCGGCTGCTTCCCACCAGCTATCCACCTTACGTTTGGTAGTGTATATATGTCCCTGCCTCTCTCTCGCTTTGTCACAGCTCACCCTTCCCCCTCCCCATATCCTCAAGTCCATGCTCTAGTAGGTCTGTGTCTTTATTCCTGTCTTACCCCTAGGTTCTTCATGACATATTTTTTTTTCTTAAATTCCATATATATGTGTTAGCATACGGTATTGGTCTTTCTCTTTCTGACTTACTTCACTCTGTATGACAGACTCTGGGTCTATCCACCTCATTACAAATAGCTCAATTTCATTTCTTTTTATGGCTGAGTAATATTCCATTGTATATATGTGCCACCTCTTCTTTATCCATTCATCTGATGATGGACATTTAGGTTGTTTCCATCTCCAGGCTATTGTTCTGTTGCTTTTAAATGGAATTATATAAGCCAGTGGATTTAAATGCATATGTAGGTGCATTATATAGATGTGTCCTAAATTAGATAAGATGGGGTTTTACAGAAGCTGGAGTGTCTTCCAGAGTGGAGTGTGCACCAATGTCCAGCAAGATGCATGTGAGAGGATAGGATGACTAATGACTCCTCCCGGGGGCCTTGATTCATGGGGAGCAATGAGGATGAGAAAAGGGACGGGTGACTAACCACACCCTTCAATTTAATGACCCTCCATGTAGGACTAGAGTCGGGCCCATAAGGAATGAATCTCAACACTACTAGCTCTGCTCTAAGTAAAATGATAATGATTGGAGAAATAGCTTCAGTTCTCTTGAAATAATTGCTTATAATCCTGAAGCTGAAGGATTTTAGGTTGAAAGATAATTAACAGAAGGGTGAACAAAATTGCCATGTATTTTTGGTTATAATTTCGCTGCTTCTGGACAAATTTCACAAACAATGAAAAGGTTTAAAAGAATGCACCATTTACTAAAGTCATTCCTTTGCGTCCTTTAACATAATTTGCTTATCAGTTGAGTCCTATTGGAGTCATATCACAACTGCAGTTCCCAACCATCGCCACAATCACTGTATTGATGGAATTTAATGGGATAAGATGTCCACGTTGCTCTTTAGGAGCTCTGTTTGGTAACCCCTCACACTTAATTTGGCTTCTGCCCCTTTAATATTACAAATCAAGCTATTTTTCCATCTGGTCTAACATGTCATTTAAGACTGATATCTTCTTATTGATTTTCTGTCTGGATGATCTATCCATTGACATAAGTCAGGTATTAAAGTCCCCTACTATTATTGTATGGCTGCCTATTTCTTCCTTTAAGTCTACTAATATTTGCTTTGTAGGTGTTCCTATGTTGGGTGCATAAATATTTACAAGATATATCCTCTTGTTGGACTGACCCCTTTATCATTATGTAATGCCCTTATTTGTCTGTTATTACAGTCTTTGTTTTAAAGTCTATTCTGTCTGACGTAAGTATAGCTACTCCAGCTTTCTTTGGGTTTTCATTTGCATGGAATATTTTTTTCCACCCCTTCACTTCCAGTCTGCCTGTGTCCTTACATCTAAAGTCTCTTGTAAGCAGCATATAGATAGGTCTTGCTTGTTTTTCCATTCAGCCACTCTATGGATTTTGACTGGAGAATTTAGTCCATTTACATTTGAAGTAATTTACATTTAAAGAAATAGCAAGGTGTGTACACATTGCCATTTTGTTAATTGATTTCTGACTGTTCTGTAGTTTCTCTGTTCCTTTCTTCTTCTCTTGCTCTCTTCCTTTGTGGTTTGATGATTTTCTTCAGTGGTATGCTTAGATTTATTTTTCATTATCTTTTGTGTATCTAGGTTTTTGCTTTGTGGTTACTATGAGGGTTACATATAACAACTTATATTTGTAACAGTCTATTTTAAGTTGATAACAACTTAAGTTTGAACACATTCTAAAACTCTGCATTTTTACTCTCTCTACCATGCTTTAAAATGCTGTCCTATTTTACATCTTTTTATCTTGTGTATCTCTTAGCTAATTATTGTAGTTTCAGCTATTTTTACTACTTTTGTCTTTTAACCTTCACACTAGCTTTAAGTGATTAATCTACTAAATTTACTATATATTTACCTTTACCAGTGAGACTTAGACTTTCATATGCTTTCTTGTTACTAATTAACATCCTTTCTTTTCAGCTTAAAAAAAAATCCCTTTAACATTTCTTGCGAGGTTGGCTTAGTGGTGCTCAACTCCTTTAGCTTTCACTTGTCTGGAAAACTTTTAATCTCTCCTTCAGTTCTGAATGATACCTTTGCTTGGTAGAGTACAAGAGTCCTCCCTTATGCACAGGGGATACATTCTAAGACCCCCGGTGGATGCCTGGAACTGCAGAGAGTATTGAACCTTGTATATACTGTGTTTTTCCCTTAATACATCCCAATGATAAAGTTTAATTTATAAATTAGGCACAGTAAGAATTAATGATAATGAGCAAAAATAAAATAGAACAATTATAACAGTATATTGTAATAAAAGTTATGTGGATGTGGTTTTCTCTTTCTCTCTCTCAAAATATCTTATTGTACGTACTCACCTTTCTTCTTGTGATGATGTGAGATGATAAAACGCCTACATGATGAGATGAAGGGAGGTGAAAGAGAGATGCTAGTGCTCTGGATATGACAGAGGGAGAGTGTAAAGATAGTGCCCATCCTCCCAGGTCTCAGAGAAGGTTTACAGTCAGTCCTTAGATATGTGTTTAATTAGAATCCTGCCCCTCAGGCTGCAGTTATGATAATAAGCTAATAGGCTTCTTCCACAGAAAGACTGAGCTCCTGGATTGGTTGCCTCTAGTGCACTAGGGGAGGTAGCTGTTTAAGAACACTTTCTTCACTGGATACAGCCCTGTAGGACCCATGAGCATAAGCCCCCCTGGCCACCAGAGCCAGGCAAAGTAGAGGTGGTCCCGGCAGCAGCTGCTTTGTTGTGATTTCCCTTTTGTTTGCCCAATGCGAAGGGGTCGCTCTGCCAGTTTTAAGGTTTTTTTCTAGAGGAAATTGTTCCATAGATAGCTGTTGATTCAGGGTTTCTGTGGAAGGAGGCAAGTTCAGGTTCTTTCCAAATTGCCATCTTGAACCAGAATGATCAAGTTATTTTCAAACCCAAATACTTAGTGTTCAAAGCACTAGTTTCATAGAATAAAAAAGACCTAAGTGAAAAGAACAAGCTAACTTTGTTTATTGCTATTTTCCCTCTCAGACAGGAAGAGAATAGAAGACTGTACTTAGAACTGGAACGAAAACAGTTCTACCTGATCCATTTGTAAAATCCTTTGCACTCAACTTGTTTTAGAGCCTAGGTGAGTTGAAAATCCAATATATATGAAGGCTATGTTTCATTTGTTGAGTCTCTGGGATTGTGTCTGCAGGTCCCTAAACATGTAAAAAAACATATGTGATTGAGAGTAAACATAGAACATTGGAAGGTGTGTCTGGAGGGTGGCCAAACATAGCAAAAACATGATTGGCCAGGGGCTGCTTTAACAGTAAGGGCTGCTAGCCAGGTAGATTCCCTTAATAGGGCTATGAACTTGGCCAACATGGGGACTGTCTGGAGCTCAGCATTGTATTTCTAAAGGCGATCAGGACCTTGTGATGACACTCCTTCCTACAGAATAGACTTTGGTTTCATTCCAATCAATATTGAGCCTTATCCAGGAAAGTACTATGTAGATTTATCAAAGAGATTAATTTGGTTTTTAAGTGATTTCTCCCAAACGGGAGACATGTTGCAAAGATTTAAAGATCAGCATAATTACAAGTCTACTATTTTGTTTTGTTATTTGGGAATGTATAGTTTAGCTCTATAACCAGCTCGCCATAATGAGACTATATTTTAAGTATTAATTTAACATCTTTGAAAAGTGGTGAAAGACTTTATACCAAGAGAAGATTTTGGTGAGTTCTTGGCATACGAGGGTACAGAAGATAATAATTTATCTTATTTTCAAGTTCCAAGATCATAACCATATTTTTTTCCCAAACAGATGGGGCCTAATACACTGTTCCTTAAAGGTTACATAACTTTAAAAACAGACAAACAGAATATCTTGGCAAAAGAACATATAACAGAGGCAGAACTTACTAAATTATACTTTCTCATGATAGCACAATGACTTAAACATACTGAAGAATATATTTAGTGAAACAAATTTTTAAGTTTACCGTATCAGTTATAAATAGCATTTGAAAAATAATAGGAGAAACGTTCAAAGGAATTTCTATTAATGTATGCTTCACTTAGAGTTTACAAGCATGAACTCAAAATTTTATTTAAAATATCAGGACTTAGAGACAACTTAGCAAAAAATCATCCATATGCAATCAATCTTCCATCTATACATAGAGGATTTGAAGATGTGCATAAATTAATTGTTTCAAAAGTGACAATGTTTAGACAAATGAACTTACAAGAGCTATTGTTCTGTGTGGTCTTTTTTTTTTTTTTTTTTTTTTTTTTTTGCAGTATGCGGGCCTCTCACTGTTGTGGCCTCTCCCGCTGCGGAGCACAGACTCCGGACACGCAGGCTCAGCGGCCATGGCTCACGGGCCCAGCCGCTCCGCGGCATGTGGGGTCCTCCCAGACCGGGTCACGAACCCACGTCCCCTGCATCGGCAGGCGGACCCTCAACCACTGCGCCACCAGGGAAGCCCGTGTGGTCATTTTTTTTAAGCGAAGCTAATAAATACTCTTTGAATGCATGGGCAAAATTTGATAATACATGATAGGCAGATGGGCCAATTTTTTTTTTTCTTTTTAAGGAACTAACGATTCTTAATAATATGGCACAATATGCTTTAGGAGCCAAAAAAGTGGAAGATGTGAGAGATGTTTCAGGGGTTCAGTAGGAGGAAGGGTCTAGTTTTAGTCAGGAAAAACTTCTGAAATGAATTAGGATTCCAGTTGGATCTTGAGACGATTGAGGGGCCTTCCTAGTGAAGGAATTTAAGTGAGATACTCGGACAAGAGAAGACTTTGCATAGGAACTGCAAAAAAGAAACAAGAGAGATAGAGAAGATGATTTCTGCCTTCCTAGAATTTACATATAAATGAAGGACTATCTACACAGGAAAAACAAAATCCCATGAAATATTTAAGAGTCGTATTTTATGGACAATTCAAATTAACATTATGGACTATATACAATGTTGAGGAAGCATTAGAATGGCAGTATTATTCTGGGCTAAATTAGGGGAGGATTGTGGAGAAAATGGGTTTAGAGTTACAGTATAAAGAGAGCCTTTGGCATGAATTACTTAGACTTAATTCAACATTCTCACTGAATATTTGATCGTCCAGTAAATATATCTTGACTGCTTGTTCTGTTGCAGGTTTCCAAAGCCTAATAAACTGAATTTGAAAGGTTTTTTCCCCTTTATTGTTCCTTATAAATGTAACTTGTAATTGCTACAATGAACCATAATTACCTAAAGTCAGATTAGATGAAATCTAAGTGCCATTACTATCTCCCTTAATTAGGGAAGGCAAACTCAAGGGAAAAAGAAAATGGATCCAGTGATGCTGGCTTTTACTTAAGCGGAGCAAGGACCCTCAAGGGAAGTTAGATTACACCATTCTAATTCTAAGCTTATTAATGCATTACCAAGTTTACCATTTAAAAACTATTTTTGTTGCTATTTCAAAGTCATATCTTAATTTCCTGAAACCTCTAGTTTGACTTTTTCTGTTAAAAAGCCTTTCTTATGTGTGTGCAATGAAAATAAATAGAAAGAGAATGACTTTATGGTTGGAACCAATGACAGGACTTCCCAAATTTAATATTTATGTAGTTATTGTTCTCTTTAATTATATGCCAATTGTTTAATTTTTTCCGGTATTTTGTTTTATAAGGGAAGATAATCCTAACCCAGCTTAGATGGAGGAGGCTGCAGAAATAGCCTTCTGTTTTTGTGCAGAGAAAAATAATTCTGCAAATGTAAAGACTTGCCACATCTGTTTCCTTTTCTTCTAGGTCTCTTTTATTACTGAAATGGTGGTAAATAAATCTCAGAGAATTATATAGATAAACTGCTTCCACCTATCAAGAAAATAAATCCAAAAGCAAACAAACAACCAAAGAGATGCAGACCTTCTGCTTGTGTACTCTCAGAGCATAATTTCCCCACTGTGTCTTGGCACGAGGCAAGATCTTCCTATGCAACCCAGGGCTCCTGAGGGACTGCTAGCGCCAGTCTCAGAAAGCTCGGGACGAGCATTTGAGCGTGTTTTAATATCACTGGGCACTTTTACATTTCTTTCAGTGAACAGGATTTCATTATGGTCAAACAGGGGCTCAAGAACTTTTTCTGATGAATTACTTAAAAGGGGGTAGAGGGAGCAAAGACTTGTCATCTACATATTTTATACTGGAGCTGGGACACAAAGCAATATGATGCCTAAAGGTATAACATTTGCAGTAAGAGAACTCAGAGTTTGAATTATTCTTGCTGCGTGACCTTGGAGAATTACTTGTTTTTTGATTTTAAGCAAAACATTTTTTTTTTTTTTTTTTTTTTGCGGTACGTGGGCCTCTCACTGTTGTGGCCTCTCCCGTTGCGGAGCACAGGCTCCGGACGCGCAGGCTCAGCGGCCATGGCGCACGGGCCCAGCCGCTCCGCGGCCTGTGGGATCCTCCCGGACCAGGGCACGAACCCATGTCCCCTTCATCGGCAGGCGGACTCTGAACCACTGCACCACCAGGGAAGCCCTAAGCAAAACATTTTTGATACAAAACAATGCATGGCAGTTGTAATAAAAATATTCAAACTATATCTAACAAATACAGGATAAAAATGGATAATTTCTTTTTCTCTTTTACACTGACTGCCCAGAGGAAATCATATTTGCAGTATGTCCACAGGGACCTTTTCCTATACATTATACCGTTTTTCCATCATGTGGATGCTATTTATTTTAAGCAACAACAAAAAAATGATTTAATTTATTAGACAGAAATACTTCTACTGAAAATTATGTAATTAGATGGGTGGATTACTTAACCTTTTGCCTTAAGAGTCCTCCACTTTAAAATGAGGATGTTAATTCCTGTTTCAAAGAAGTTTGATAAGGATTCAATGAGTTAACAGAAGCCAAATGACTGGGGGAGAGACTGAAATATGGAAAGGGCTCAGTAATGCTGAATGTTTTACACAGATGTGCTCACTTTCTCTTGTCTGGTTGTACTTCACTTCCAGGGTTCCACAGTGGCACAAACCATGTTACTTATTTATACCTTTCCAAATCCTAGAACAGGTCATGGTTCACAGAATGTGCTTAATCCGTGATTACCGAGTGAATGAAAACACCACAAGTTTAATACATATTGAGATGCTTTGCAATGATTGAGTACATCAAGTTCTTTTTATGCTGAAAGCTCCTCGAAGACACTGTTCTATCCATTTTCTTCTCTTCAGCACATTAAGTGGGTCTTAACCGATACCTGGTTAGCATGCTCCTAATCTAGTCAAGCCCAGAGCTAACCTTTACTTCAGTGGAAAGTAATATGAAGGAGCAACTTCTTTAAAAAAATATTTTGTTTAAATGTATTTATTTTATTTAAGTTTATTTTTAGAGGTTTATTGAAGAATTATTGGCATACGTTAAACCTCACATGCTTAAGTAGAACAATTTGATGACAACTGACATATGTATATATCCTTGAAATCATCACTTAATCAGATTAGTGAATATAACCATCATGCTCCACATCTCCTTTTTTGACGCTTTGTAATATTTCCCCTCCTCCACTGCCTGGCCCCTGAACTAGCAAATACTGAAGGCCCACTATGGGTAGAATGAGAAGCTCACAGCCTCATTTCTCTCAGGCAGGCTGTTATCATTTTAAAACACCAAAATAATCCTCTAGCTCCTCGTGAAATTGCAGATGTAGAATGTTTGTTCGAGGACTACTAAGGAAGGGGGAGCTGAAGCCCGGACCCATGACTCATCTTTGAGAGAAGCCTCAAGGGAGGGAGGATCCACTGACAGTTAAGAGAAAGCCTTTGGGGTCCTTTCTGGTTGGTCCTCAGGATTGAGTTCTCTCTTCTACTCCTCTGGATTCTTGGAGAAAAAAAAATCTTAACTAAGCACAAATTTCTATATCTTTATTTTCATGTCAAAAATTGTTTCATCTATCTAGTCTGGGTATTTATCCGCTGGGATTTACCCTGAGGAATTAGATAATCATCTTCCTCTTTAATTGCTTTTAAACATATCATTTAAATTAAAATCTTCTAGTAAACTTACCAGAATTTCCTGGCAGCCTTTTTGTTTCTTTGAATGAAACAAAGAAACATCAGTTTACCTGCCCAGGAGCATAAAGTCAGTCATATAAGCAGCAGTTACCAAGTCTACTAAGTCCACTATCATATCTTTTATATTTCCCACAGGTCCTCAATTACATGCAATAATTTTTTATTCTGTACAACATGTGTAGAAAGTTTCCATTTGGCAAAATATTATTATATCCGAGACAATATCAGGACTTAAAAAACAATGCTAAATATACATAACATCAATTTTGGCATTTTAACCATTTTTAAGTGTATAATACAGTGGTATTAAGTACACTCATAATGTCATATAACCATCATCACTGTCTATTTCCAGAACTTTTTTGTCATCTTAAACAGAAACTTAAAGCAGGCCTTTATTTTTTTAAAAAAATAATAGACTTTATTTTGTAGAGTAGTTTTACGTTCACAGCAAAATTGTGTAGAAAGTACAGAGATTTCCCATATACCTACATATACTCCCACATATGCATAGCCGCCCCCATTATTAACATTTCTCACCAGAGAGGTACATTTTTTATAACTGATGAACCTACATTGGTACATCATAATTACCCAAAGTCCGTAGTTTACATTAGGGTTCACCCTTGTTATTGTATATTGTATGGGTTTGGACAAAAGTATAATAACATGTATCCATCTTTATAATATCATGTAGAGTATTTTCACTCTCCTGAAAATTCTCTGTGTTTTACCTTTTCATTCTTCCTTCCCCCCAGTCCCTAGCAACCACTGTTCTTTTCACTCCATAGGTTTGCCTCTTCCAGAGTGTCATATAGTGTCATATGACTCCAACTATGTAGGCTTTTCCGATTAGCTTCCTCAGATTTATTTCTTTTTAGGGCTGAATAATATCCCATTGTCTGGATATACCACAGTTTATCTATCCACTCACCTACCAAAAGACATCTTGATTGCTTCCAAGTTTTGGTAATTATGAATCCACTCATACTCATAGCAGTATTATTCACAGTAGCCCAAAATTAGAAGCAACCCAAGTGTTCATCGATAAATGAATGGATAAAAAAAATGTGGTATATGCATACAGTAGAATATTATTCAGTCTTAAAATGGAAGGAGATTCTGACTCGTCCTACAACATGGATGAACCTTGAAAATGTTATAAGTGATATAGTCAATAACTAAAAGACATAATGTATCATTTCACTCATATAAGCTTCCTAGAGTAGTCATTCATAGAAACAGAAAGAAGAATGATGGTTGCCAGGGGCTGGGGAAAAGAGGAATGATGAGTTAATGTTTAAAGAGCTTCAGCTGGGGAAGAAGATAGGTGGTGATGGTGATTGCACGACTGTGTGAATGTACTGAATGTCACAGACCTGTATACTTAAAAACGGTCAGAATTTAAATGTTATGTGTATTTTACCACAAAATTTAAATTTTTGCTGTTCAGCCTTATATTCTTTCTTTTTCTAGCTGTTTAAAAGTAGACAGTATTTTTAGATGATGAGAAATAAAGAGAAATTTTTTCTTATTTTTTTGTTTACTAGCATCTTTCTGGACCTTATTCTTGAACAAAAATGATCTAGTGAGATTTAATCAATTACACTCTGGAAACATCTGTGACGTCTATAATTTTTCCCAGAATGGAAAATCAACAACAGAACCCTTGAGCTCAAAAATAATCTAATCTAACTCCTGAGTTTTACAGACAAGGATGCTGACACCTGGGGGAATTTCGTGACTTGGGGAGATAACATAGATGCTCTCTGACGCTGTGGGTCCACTGGCATTACTGTTCTAACAGAAAACAGGTTTCCAGGCTGTGTACTTCTTGTGGTGCAAATCATATTAGCCAGGAAAACAAAGTACTGACAAATTCAGTAAACAAAACAGCCATTAGGAAAACAGGATTAGGGAAGGGCTCAAAGAAGCCTCCGGGCAGTACATTTTGCATGTTAGAGGCTGTTAAGGCCTTTGATCCCCTGTCACAATACTCAAGGGCACTCAACTAACTGCTCACTTCCCTCTGCTGCAAATTGAGCATAATTGCATGGCATCCATCATAGAGCTCCTGTGAGATTAAATGAGATGGTGCGTTTAGATGATCGGGTACTTTCAGATGGCTCTGTGGAATGGTCTATTCTTGTTGTTTCTGATTCTTTTAGTCTAAAAATGAGCAACCCAGATTCATAGAATGGCTATGATATCACAAACCCCAAACTGTAAAATTATTGTGCTATAACCTTGGGGGTTTTCCCCTTATATATGAATTCTGTTCACCAATTTGCTGCCTTAAATGTCTGGGAAATTGTGCTAAGACATATTATTCTTAGATATTCATTACTTTATTTGAAAGACTTAAGAAGCATTAAACAGTAAACTTATTCAAAATGATTTATGCTTATTAGAAACTTATTAAATTTATTAGCTATGGTAACTTGAGGTTTGCAGGTACAACCAGGTAGTAGACTGTAAAGTCTTTAAGGGAAAAAACATTGTCCCATCTATGCTTCTCTTAACAAGTAGTTGTAGGCGTATGATAGATGGTTGTTGGATGAGTAATGGAATGAATAGAGAAATAATGAACTACCTGTTCATTGCTCATTAATATTGGTATAGCCTTGATTATGTTTTCTAGTGTGTATTTCCCATTCATCTTTTATGTACTATCATTTTAAGTTCTTTCATTAAAAAATTAGTTAAGGCAATAATGCCACAATGCTGGACAGTCTTTAACCGTGGGCTCAATATGTCTGTTCTACCAGAGTAGATTTTATCCTGACCACAATCCTGTATCCTGTGTTGATTAAGAACATGGGTCACCCCAGGCACTGGAGTTGGGGAAAAAAGCAGCTTAGGGACATCCCAGAGTGAGTTGAAACAATGAACTTGCAAAGTATGTAGGACTAGGTCTCAGGCTTAAGGTGACATCAGTGAGTATCAGACTCCTGTGTGGACTGATCTGAAAAAGCTGCCAACTGGTTTTCTTTCTATTGTGAACTTGCTTTCCTTTTATCTGTAGCCATCTTAATTAATACACTTTTTTACATTAATTTATATTTGTCGGAATATTGATTTTTTCCTTTTGCCCCTCACTTTCTGTTTTGGGTCTTTTCCTTTATCATAAATAAGATAAAAGTTTCTTCCAGCTTTGCTTTCTGTCCCTCAAAGCCTGTAAGAATATTCACAGAGTACAATTACTTTGTGAAAGAAATGTTGCAGAAATCGGATGTGGTTTACAATCATTTTGGAGCTGGAGTAGGACCAAGAGTTAGTCATGTATAGAAAAAAATTTTATTTGCTGCTATCTGGGAAATAGCTGCTAAGTCTACTGTTCTCTGTGATTTTTCCAAGAAAGGGATTACAATTACTACAGAAATGAAGTGTATGGTCATATATTACTTCTAGAAAAAATAATTACTACCTACATTTGACAGACAGCCCTGTGTATGTTCAGAAAACATAGAAGCATAATGAAATTAAAAATTTCTAAAAGCCTAGTTGGTCAAACAATTTAACATCTAAACTCTTACGTCATTTTAAAAATAAGAACTTTAAGAATTTGGTTGAGGTTAAGGAAACGGTGTAGAGTCGGCACCTCTGTGACCCTTGTCACATGTCTTGTCACTTCATTGATAAACTCATAGCTCTCTCTTAATTAAGACATGGATTAATTTACTGAAATTATTTCCTTAACATGTCTATTTATATTTCTGTTTTCTAACTTTCCTATTGTCTAGTTTAGAACTGGTCCATCTGAAGAATTTTGTTTTTTATTCCAGAAAATGTTATTTGAATTATTATTGAGTTTCACATTACCTCAGTTAAGCTTCCCTTTGGTTTATGTTGACATCTGATTTATGGGCGATAGCCAGATGCAAGGGCTGCTAATTTCTCAACAGCTTTCTGCCAAGCTCTCATTAGCATTTAGTTAAGGTAATTCAGTGACATACATGTGTATTATCATTTACACAGCACTAAGAAGATGAGTGCAATTGGCAATGTAGGCAATTCAAGGGAATAGTGGAAGAACTCATCCAAAGATATGGAAAATGTAATGTAGGGAAGCGAGTGGCAAAAGGAGGGGGTGCTAACTGATTGTCTTTGATGCAAATGGAGAATTTATGTTGATGGAATCTAGGTCCTAGTGAGAGGCCGGCATGTTCTAAGAATAAGGAGGAGGCCAGGGTAGCTGGAGGGGAAAGAGCAAAGGGAGAGAATAATAGGAGTTGATGTTGGAGATAGGTAACAGGATCACTGTAACGTCTGTATGAAAAATAGACTATTGGCAACAAAGTTGAATCAAGATGAACAAGAGGTGGAACCTAGAAAAATGGTACAGATGAACCGGTTTGCAGGGCAGAAGTTGAGACACAGATGTAGAGAACAAATGTATGGACACCAAGGGGGGAAAACCGCGGTGGGGTGGGGATGGTGGTGTGCTGAATTGGGTGATTGGGATTGACATGTATACACTGATGTGTATAAAATTGATGACTAATAAGAACCTGCAGTATAAACAAACAAACAAAAGAAAACAACTAATACTAAACTTTCTTTGGGTTATTTGTATGGAAATATGTTAATATAAATGTTTCAGACATTACGTGAAATTTCTAAAAATCTTACATGTTCTAGTATAATGTTATAAGTCATAATTCTAGTTATTACTTTAAAATGTATATCTCAGGGCTTCCCTTGTGGCGCAGTGATTGAGAGTCCGCCTGCCGATGCAGGGGACGCAGGATCGTGCCCCGATCCAGGAAGATCCCACATGCCGCGGAGCGGCTGGACCCGTGAGCTATGGCCACTGAGCCTGTGCGTCCGGAGCCTGTGCTCCGCAACGGGAGAGGCCACAACAGTGAGAGGCCCGTGTACCGCAAAAAAAAAAAAGGATAAAAAATGTATATCTCAGAAATAACTAAATTTCCTTGTCAATTGCATTATTATGAACTTTCATCAAATCTTTAACCGTGGTCATTTTTAAGTCTTTTGTCATTTACAGACAGTTCTGGGTGTACTCTGATGCTTTTGCAAAAATGTTCCTATAAAAGGATTTCATCTTCAAGGAATTCATGGAAAAGACTCTGACAAGTACGGGTTTCTGGTAACTGACTATACTGCTGAACTGAATGAATAAGCATTTTCAGAACTCTAATGGAAAACTTATGAATTCATAAAAGTGCTAACAAAAGATCAAGATGAAAAAAAAATTAATTACATGGGACTGAGTGAACTGATGAGGTTGATTATAATTTTTGTGACTTTCTGTTTGAATAAAAAAAAAAAATCCCACAAGGACTCAGAGGCAAAAAATATACAAATCAATTTTCACTGCAAAGTAAAGGAGCTGTTACAGTGGAGGATTACTGGACTGAATGTCAATATTATGACATAGTATGAGTGTGTTTTGTGTTTGGTAATTGCAATCATTGTTACTTTTGTTGTGGCCATCCATTTACAATGCTTGGTGTCAGTTTATTTATCTTTTGTAAAAATAAAATACAGTGTGTGTGTGTGTGTGTGTGTGTGTGTGGAAAAAAAAAAAGATGAACAGGAGGCCATTACAATAATACAGGGTAGAAATGAGAGTGGCATGGATTTACTGGTAAGTGGTCAGATACTAGGTAGGGTTTCAAGGCAGAGCCAACAGGATTTGCTGATACATAAGATGTGGAAATTGAGAGAAAGAGAGGATCCCTTTTATATTTATTGAGTCAGTATATGTGTCAAACATTGTGCTAAGTATCTTGGCCTAGAAAGATAAAAAAGCACAGTCCCTGCTCTTAAGAAGCAGATAACCTAGTACATTTTTTCCCCGAAACATTTTGATAACAACAGTAAAAAAAATAAATTTTATCCTGTGACCCAGTATGCATGTACATATATCTGCATAACTGAAATGGAGGTTTCAAGAAACTATATTTATCCATGTGATGTAAAACTTTAATTTAAAATATAATTTTAGTAATATAAAAATATAGTGTTCTTTTATATTCTATTTCATTAAAAAAAATGCTGGTCACAATCCATTAAATCAGTGGTTCTCAAACATTTGGTCTCAGGAACATTTTACACTCTTAAACATTAACAAGACCCTAAAAAGCTTTCGTTTATATGGCTATATCTTTTGATTTGCCACATTGTAAATTAAAATAGATAACTAAAAAATATTTAATTGATGTAAAAATGACAATAATAAACCTATTATAGGTTAACATAACATTTTTAATGAAAAATATTCTTAAGGAAACACGCAAAAATTAGTGAAAAGACACATTGTGTTACATTTTTGAAAATCTCTTTAATGTATAAGACAGCTAGATTTTCATATCTGCTTCTGTGTTCAGCTGGTTGAGATGTATTGTTTAAATCGAAGTACAGGTGACCCTCGAACAACGCAGAGGTTAATCTGAATTTAACTTACACTCCTTATGCGCAGTTCCTCTGCGTCCATAGATTCAACCATCCATGGACCGTGTAGTATTGTAGTCTTTATTATCGAAAAATATCTGTGTATAAGTGGATCCTCAAAGTTCAAACTTTTGTTGTTCAAGGTTGACTATATATGAAGAAAATCTGGCGTTATACAGATGCATAGAAGAGGGAGGAGCATTTTAATGGCCTTTTGAAGGTAATCGTGGATATGCTTTGTTACACAAAATTCAACGAGTGGTAGTTTCTAAAACGTTATTTGCATCTTGAAATCTGAAACTGTGTCAATGAACTTTTAGTACATTTTCATTTAAATCCATTGGCTTGTCTTGTAATTTAAATAGATCTTTTACCAGTGCATGATTTTGGAATGTCATGCATTGGTCATTTGGAAAATATTGGTTCACCGAGTTACGAAGATTTTCCAGATGGTTTAGACATTTCATTATATAATATCAAAGAATTGCATTTGTTAATATCACCATCCATTTCATCAGTAAAGTAGTTTTGGCCTTGTGAATCCCTGAAAATATCTTGGGACCTCTCTTCTGTCAGGGTTCCACAGATCACGCTTTGGGAACTGCAATGTTAAATTGGTTTGGCAACCCACTAACAGGTGGCAAACCACAGTTTGACACAGAGAACATTCTAAGGCAGGAAAATTTAAAAAGAAAGAAATTTGAAGGAAATGAAAGAATTATCATTGAACTAGATTTTAGTTTTATCCCCACCAACCAAGGTCATGGCTAATAATTGGATGAGAGGGAATTCAATTTAAGTTTATACAATTTCAAAACCGTGTTTTTTCCAATATAAATGCTGTCCTTTTACAGGAAATTGTTGTGAAAAACATTATTTATTTTTCAACAAATATTTATTTAGTATCTACTATAAGCCAGAAGCTATTTTATTATCGGGATTCCTATTATTCTAGGTATTATAACAGGCAAAATCTGCTGTTAGTCCCGTGGTAGCAATATTTTTTTAAAGTATATTAAAAAAAACAAATAAAATAATATTTCAGATAGTATTAAAGTCTATGATGGGAGTATGGAAAAGTAAGAGCAGTACTATCCAGGCCCCATGCTTTAAAGGTCTCCACTTGAAAATAAAGGCCCTTTTGCCATACCTCTGCCCACCAAACAAAGAATCCACAGGACCAAGGTTCATGGTCACCCTAAATCACAATCTCCAAATTCCTCATTCTCAGCGCCTCCTAATGGTGTTTGTATTCTAAGGGGAAGAATGAGCCACAGGTGTGGACATTCCTAGGACAATTTCTGGAAACAAGGGGGCTGGACTGAGCTGTCCATAAGAGCATGAGGTCTTTCTTGGTGCAGGATGAAGTGGAATGGGGAGGAAGGTAGGCATGTGGCAAGAGAATCCATTTATGCTCTGCTTTGTCCTATAAATGTTGAGGATGGGCCTGGATAAAGGGGTAGAGAGACTGGGTGAATGGTTCGGAAACTACTTGTACTTAGGCAGGTCAGTAGGTTACTTTTCAACGTGGACTAGACACACTTGTAGAGGCCCTATCTCATATCATATCAAACATATTTTAAAAGTACATATTAAATATTAATTTTTGCTGTAAAAATTTTAGGTTTTTATAGTTTTGTTTTTCATAGAATTTGGCCATGAGAAACTCATTTAATTTGCAACTGGCTATGGTTTGATTTCTTGGTGATTATTATGTATACTTGGAATTCTTGTGAAGAGGAAAAAATAAACAAATTATTGTGGAAACACAATGCAATTTTCTTGAGTCCTTAAATGATTTTTTAAAACCGACACAATATGTTTTGCAATATTTAATATTTTTATATTTAATATTTTTCAAAATTTATTAATTTTGAATTTGAGGTTTATTTTGTAATAATATTTTCAAGTCTCATGTATTTTCCCAGGTCCTTGAGGAAGCTTATTGTGTTTAATGGATTGAACACTCATAGTATCATTTGATAGCTGAGGGCCTAGAATTAGGCTGTGTTGTCCAGTAGAGTAGCCACTAGCCACACATGCTATTTAAATTAAAAACAAGTAAAATTTAAAATTCAGGTCCTCAGATGCACTAGCCATATTTCTGGTGTCCAGTAGTCTTACATGTGTTTAATGGCTACCATATTGAAGAATGCAGGTATAGAACATATCCATCATCATAGAAAGTTTTTTTGGACGATGCTGATCTGGGCTAATCGTAGCCCTGGAAGTGTGGACACTGATGCTATCTGCAGACTACAAATCAAGTGAGTTATGAAGTACTGAAAAGTCTTTCAACTGGGTTGTAAAGGAAAGGAGTGTGAAGAAGACAGATAACATTTGCAGAATGTTTTGGAGGAAGGTCTCCAAACCAAGCACAAATGAAATAGAACTGAGTACAGAATGAAAAGAAAGCCTGGAGGAAAATGTGAACAAATAAATGGGTGAAAAGGTGATACTAACTGATAATCAAAAACAATTCAAGACTTTGAAAATGAGAACTTGTGGCACGTAGGAAAATGAGAGCCAATGTAGTCAAGGACAAGAAAATCTGATTCAGGTATCTGCTGCATTTAGAGGAAGCAGCAAATTTCCAAGATAATACAGAGGAAATAACAGCAGAATCTGGCAACTGGTTAAGTGTGATAGGGGGGAAAAAAAAGCTTCTAGGAGACAGAAGAGAATGAAGAGATGATTCTACAGAGTTAGTGCAATTGAGAAGGGTCCTGTTTGTGAGACTGGATAAAACTTGGGAGGAAATGGAGACTTGAGTGTTTATTCTTTTCAATTGAGAGGGTAGGCAGAGGGTGTTACCATCAGAAAACAGGAAGAAATGTGGGACTTGATGGGGTCATGGGTCAGCGGGTAAATCATTCACACAAAAAAGCGATGGCTACAGACCTGAAACAGATGGGCTTTCTCAAGGAAGGAAGAAAATAACCAGCAGTCCTTGTTTGGAGGGCACTCAGCTCAGTGAAAGGAAGGAAAAGCTATGCCCAAAGGAATGCATAAGAAATAGTCAAAAAGGGTGAACAGTCTAGAAGAGGAACAGTTCTAAAAGCCAGTAGGAACATCTTAAGGTAAAGGAATAACAGAGAGAACTACAGGTAGAAAAAACTTTGAGATTAGAATAGAAAATGAATTGACTTACACCTGTAACTTCATCACTGAAAGCCTTTCTTATAGTGCTTGAATATGAGGGCAAGGAAATGCCTTGACCCTAGGGCATGAAGGACCACATAGAAAATTCTGGAATCAGGACTTCTCATTGCAGAAAGGATGCGCACACTGATTAATGGGTGACAGCAAAGGGGATATGATTCTGTAAGCCAGTGTTTAAAAGGCAGAGGCATATGTTTACAGTTAGTAAGAACAACTAAAATTTGTAGAACATGGTCTTGTTTCCAGAGCACACTTCTTGAGCACACTACCTCATTTAAGCTCTGATGTGTGTCATGTAAAGGCGACTCTGCTCTTACTTTCACTTCATGCATTGATAATGAAGTAACTGAGGTAAGAAGATGATTATTTGTCTGGGATTATCAGTTCCATCTACTGTGGCCCTACTACTAGTTCTTTCCACATTCCTAAGGCTGCATGCAAGGCTTTGCAACCTATTTCCCTTCCAATTATAACCAGGTTTCACCTGTCTGGTTTTCTTTTTCAACGCACATTCAACTTTTGCTGAATTGAATCTAATCGCCCTAGGACTATGTAATGCTTTAAAAGTTCACCCTTGGCCAGAAAAGAATAAAAGGAAAAGTTTTCAAAGGTGGTTTTCTGACTGTTCCCAAGTCAGAAAATTATATTCTGGGTCAAACCTTATGCCTTATTCCTAGTGTAGATTTTGTGTCTCTCTCATCTTAAAGAAGCTGTTTTGTCACAGAAGGAGAGGGAGAGTATGGACTCCTATTGATAGCAGCAGACTTTGGAGTAATAAGGGAAGCTTACATGTGGTTGAAGCTACACCTTACTAGTAGCTTCCACATAAAAACTGTTGAGAAAAGTATATTTCTTTTTTATTAAGGTATAGTCGATTTACAACATTATATTAATTTCAGGTATACAACATAGTGATTCAATATTTTTATGAATATACTCCATTTAAAGTTATTATAAAATATTGGTTGTATTCCCTATGTTGTACAATATATCCTTGTACCTTATTTATTTTCTACATTGTAGTTTGTGCCTCTTAATCTCCTGTCCTGATCTTACCCCTCCCTTCACTGCTCTCCCCACTGGTAACCACTAGTAACCACTAGTTTTCCCAAAGAGTGTTTCATTTAACAGTAGGACTCCCTAGATATATTGAGAGAGATGGAGAGAGAGAGAGAGAGAGAGAGAGAGAGAGAGAGAGAGAGAGAGAGAGGGAGAGAGAGACATTTGCCTAACAAAGCAGTGAACAACTGAAAAATTGTAAGGAATTTTTGAGCGAGGGAAATACCAAGAACACCTCAAGTGGCAGAAATGGCTGAGACCTTCAGGCTACTGCTTAAAGGATTTGAATGGCGCTAACATGGAAGTATTACATGTTGTAAGTTCAAGATAGAGAGAGAGAGAGAAGGAGAGAGAGAATCATCTAGATAAGAAGAAAAATGATCCATCTGGTTCCATGCGTTTATTTATTTTTTCTGTTTTTGTGTGGAAAAACATTTTGGAATATTTCTCTGTCTTAAACTAAATGCCCACATCTGTGTCAGCTGAAGATTTCCTACTTTCACAATGAACCAAACAAAAGGTGGGAATAAGAATGGAGAGAGAGAAAGTGTTTTTAACAATAAATCACCCTGGGCATGATATAAAGCCTAAACCTTTTAAGAAGTGAAATTTATTTTGAGCAATGCTTATAAGATGGAAATACCAGTGTATTATAATGTAAGTAGTGTGTTTGACCAAAAGAACAATACAAAACAAAATGCAACAAAGCAAAAGCAACCAAGTTAAGAACAAATTATAGAATAATGCTTGTCTCTCTCAACAAATTTTCCTGATTCAATTTTGTATGATAGTTTGTACCTTTCTATTTTTGGCTGTTTAGGGGGTCTGGTCTTTTTTCTTCCTTGAAAGAACCTGACAGGAAATGATTCTTACCACTAAGTCAAAGGAGGCATATTTACATAGTTCCTCATAATGTGACCAGGAAATCCTGTTGTAGAAAAAACGTTGCAGAAAAAGGAGGAAAAAAAAAAATGTAGTCTGCTCATGTTTTCTTAAACTTCGCCTGCTCCACCCCTGGAGCCATTTAAAATACGGTCTCACTTTTTTTTTTTAACCATAGATGTCAGCACCAAAGTTCATATTTTTGGGTTTGCTTGCCTCTTGTTGAAAAACTAAGAAGGCGGAGGTTTCAGACACATTTTCCCATCATTTCTAGGTCTGCCCAGTCTCAACAGGGATGGTTGAATGTCCATGTGCAGGAGAAGGCATTCCAGCTTTGCAGGTTTCTAATCTCTTGCCTGACATGCCATCAGGTCTCCTGCTGACGTCTGTGAACTGTGCATCAAAGGCAGAAAGGATCTAGGCTCTGTGATCTCTCTCCTGAATGACAGCAACACTGCCAGCCAGGAGGGGGCTGTCACTTCAGATTCCACAGCGACTTGAGCAGCTGCAGCTGCTGCCTGAGGGAAAACCAGATGCACCAAGATTTTGAATGTGCTGTCAGGTTTGCTAGGAATGTACAGACTTGTTGCAGTTGTTGTGCAGGATTCTGGTATTTGAAATCTGTCACAAAGCCAGTTCCAATTTGGGTAATAATATGGTAACTCTGAGCACTGGGCGCCATGCACTAAATTTCACTTGACGGTTCACACATTCTTACTGGCAAGTTCTATGAACCCCATGTTATAAATAGGGAAACTCCCCAGCATGTCTAAGGACACATGGTGAGTCAGTTCTATAAATGGTACTCTGGCGGCACATCTATTCTCCAGTAACTTTCAACCATTTGTGTTCTACGTATAACATATTCTATCCTGGGAGGGATGGAGACCATTTGTTACCACCTGGGAATGAAGAATTAGCTAGGTAAATCAATTGCTCTAAGTACATTTTATTTGGAAGGAAACATTATTATTGTAATTCAGAGACAAAACCACACCTTTTATATTATATGTATTTGTCTATGATCCTTATTGGGTATTCAAATGGCACTCATTCTCAAATTCCCTTTCTTTGTAAAGAAGGCAGACTTCTCACTCTCCTAATCAGATTTTCTCTTTCTATAGCTGTTTCCCCAAACTTGCTGTTTTTGTCACTTCAGAAAGTGTGAGCATGACAACTTAACATTATATCAGAGTTCACAGTTTTAAAAGCCACAGTTTTTAAAAAAAGTCCTTGCTCTATTGACTATCTTGATTCTCAACTTAAATGTTATTTGATTTTTTCGGAACTTAGTTGAATTCTTTGATCATTAAGGATTTTCATTAAGCAAAGGCACAAGTAGGAGAAATTAAAGTTCTAATGCGATTGTGATGAACTTCCACTACAGGAGGTTTTACCTCTAAAGAAGAGGACATGGGCCTGTCGCATAAGCAAGGATGCTGTTTGCCTCATTTTCCCTGTGTCTCTGGCATATAGAACAGTGTCTGGCATGAAGTAGGGACTATATAATATTTATCAAAGGAAAGCATGAATGAATGAATAAATTGCAGACTTTCAAGAGGAGCTTTTGATGTTATTCTGGGAAGAAAAAAGAACACTGGGCAAACTCTTCCAGCGATTTCTTTTTTCCTCACCTTTATTAATGTCAATGTATATTGCATGTGCAGAGGGGTTAAGATAAGGCCTCTGCCCTCAAGCCACTTTCATAACAGCTACTGATTCTGGTAAAACAGCTAGCTTCAGGTCCTCAGTCCTTGTAATGTCAGAGATATACCATTATTCCCCAGTAAATATTCTTGTATGCTCATCCCAAGATTCAGAAAACAGGAACTTTGTGGTTTGCATCATAATTTTTATTTGGAGTTTCCTTCTGCTCTAATTCCTTATACCTACTTGGTGTTCTATTAGTATTATTGTTGAACTGAATTATTAAATTTCAAAAGCATATTGTAAAAGACAGTTTCAATAATATTTCCAGATTATAAATAGATTTTTCATTACTTTTTGCTAAGTACGGATGCTTAGAGAATTCCCAGAAGTTCCTTATCACTGAACTCTTTTGCATGGACATTAATAACTTTTTCCCCATCTGTATATTTATTTTGTCTCTCCAGCTTAATTGTTGTGTGTCTTTTTCTGACCCTCAGCTTTCTCATGTAGAAAATAGGGATAATATTTACCTTCTGAAGAGTTAGTAATATTCAAAAGAGCCCATATAAAAACCCTGAAAATTTCTTCACGTTGTAAGTACTCTGCTCAAAGTTGCCGATTATTAGTATTGTATGGGATTATGACAGAGACACTATAAAGGAATAATACATTGACTTTACTCTCAAGTAGCAACAGTCCCAGCACGTAAATAAACAGATCATAATGCAACTGGGTGATAACAATAAATGAATGAAGTGCTTAAGAACATGGTGATTAACTTCATCCAAGGATACTCCATGAAGACTTCCTAGAGAATGGAATTTTGATTTCAGACTTGAAGAATGGGTATAAATGTACCAGTCAAAGAAAATTAAGAGGGTCATTTTAGGCAGTGGTTATTCATGAAATAGAAGTTCATAGTGACCAGAACCTTCAGTGACGGTTCAGCCAAAGTGGAGGTGGGAGAGAGGTGGATGAAGAAGCGGGTAAAGTTTATTGAAGACAAATGTGAAGGAATTTGTATGGTAAGCCAAGGAATTAAATTTAATTTTCTGTAATTAGATCTATGTTTTGGAAAATTAACTCAAGAGGTAATGTGTATGAGAGAATAGTGGTTAAAAGGATGGAGCCTAGAGCTTGCCCTATGACTTTAGGGCAAGTAATTCAACTCTGTGCCTCAGTTTTCCCAGCTGTAAAATGGGGATACTAAAAATACATACTTCACAAAGTTATTGTGAAGTTTAAGTGAGTTAACCTCTGATTAGAATAGTGCCTGGCACATAATAAGTGTTATAAATAAGTGTTGGTTAAATAACCATATAAAATAGAAAGTGGATAGCATGGAGGCAAAACGCAGATGGGAGACAAGTGAGGATCAGGTCTCAGACTTAGACAATCATTTTAGTGGACTGCATAATGCAGAAAGAAATTTGTCTGGTTCAAAACACAGAGAAATCTGAATAAAATGACAATATTTCTTGAAACATAGGTGAGCTTGAACTATCAGTGATTGGGGGCAAATGCACAAAAACACATAGTAGTATGTAAACCAGATCTAGTCCTATTGCTGGGGACTGGGACCAGCAAGAGGCGGAAAGGGCAAGTTTCTGGGCATAAGCACACAGAGAGCTGAAATTAAGCTATCGGTGTAAAGCTAGAAACATTGAAGAGCCGATCAAGCTATGAAAATGGGGCCAGAAAATCTATCTCTTGGCCTGGGAGATGTGAGAAGGACATTTTTATTCTACGTATTCAGTTCCATAGATGGAAAAAGTGTCATGTGCAAAACAAATAGGTATGCAAAGCAATGTGGGGTCCTAATGAATATTGCCTACAAGTTATGGAGATTTTACACTGATGAAATGAACATAAAAAGTGTTCATGAACAACCCAACTATGTGCTATATAGGAAACACACTTCAAATTCAACTCCACGGGTAGGCTGAAAATAAAAAGATAGAAAAAGATATACCATGCCAATATTCATTGTTTAAAAAGGAGTGGCTCTTTTCATATCTGATAAAGTAGACTTCAGAACAATAAAAATTGCTAGAGAATAGGAGTGACATTACATAATGATAAAAGGACTAATTCACCAGGAAGACATAACAAACCTAACTGTATACATACCAAACAACATACATGAAGAAAAAAATCATGAAGCAAAAATAAATAGAGCTGAAAAGGAAAGTAGACGAATCCAAAATTATAGTTATCTAGGATATAGATGATCTGAACAATACAATCAACCAGAAGCTCTAAATGACATATATAGAGCATTTAACTCAACAACAGCAGAATATATATTTATTTATTATTTTTAAAATATTTATTTATTTATTTATTTTTGGCTGTGTTGGGCCTTTGTTGCTGTTCATGGGCTTTCTCTAGTTGTGGTGAGCAGGGGCTATTCTTTGTTGTGGTGTGCAGGCTTCTCATTGCAGTGGCTTCTCTTGTTGCGGAGCACGGGCTCTAGGTGCGTGGGCTTCAGTAGTTGTGGCATGTGGGCTCAGTAGTTGCAGCGCATGGGCTTAGTTACTCCATGGCATGTGGGATCTTCCTGGACCAGGGCTCAAAACCCATGTCCCCTGCATTGGCAGGTGGATTCTTAACCACTGCCTGACCAGGGATGTTGCAGAATATTTAGATTTTGAAAGCTTCCATGGAAGAGTAGCCAAGATAGACCATATAAGACGACAAATTGAAATCATATAGAGTATATTTTCTGATCATAATAAAATCAAACTAGAGAACAACAATAGAAAGACAATAGGAATATCTTCAAACACATGTGAATTAAAGAACACACTTCTAAAAATTCATGGGCCAAAGAGCAAGTTTAGACAGAAACAAAAACAAAAAAGAACAGAATGAAAATGAAAATGCAGCATATCAAAATGCTATATGAGATGTTGTTAAAGCTGTTCCGAAAAGAAATTTATAGCATTAAATGCTTATGTGAGAAATGAAGAGAGTTTTAAAATTAGTAATTTAAGTTTCTACATCAAGAAACTAGAAAAAGAGCAAAATAAATCCAAAGCAGCATAAGAAATAATACGGATCAGAAATCAATAAAATTGAAAACAGGAAAACAATAGAGAAAATTAATGAACCAAAAAGCTTGTTGTTCAAAAAAAAACCAATAAAACTGATAAAACTCTAGTAAGACTGATAAAAATAGAAAGTGAAAAATAGTGATCAACAATATCAAGAATGAGTTAGATGACATCACTCCTTATGCAGCAGCCCTTTAAAAGGATAATAAGAGAATAATACAGACAATATTATGCTCATAAATTTGACAGTTTGGAAGAAACTGACTCATTCTTTGAAAAACTCAAAGTAGTACAACTCAGCCATAAAGAGATAGTTAATCTGAACAGTCATATAACCAGTAAAGAAGTGAAATTCATAATTAAAAAGCTCTTTAAAAAAGATCTCTAGGCCCAGATGGTTTCACTGGTGAATTCTACCAAATGTCTAAAGAAGAATTAACGCCAATTTTACATAATCTCTCTCAGAAAGTAGAAGAGGGGAAAACTTTATAATTCATTTTATGAGGCTAATATTACTCTGATACCAAAACCAGTCAAATATAGTACAAAAAAAAAAGCTACAATTTCTCTTTTGAACCTAGATGCAAAAACTTCAGTAAAATATTAGCAAATGAAATCTAACAATGTATTAAAAAATAATAAACTGTGACCGAGTGGGATTTGTTCCAGGTGTGCAAGGCTAGTTTAACATTTGAAAATCAATCCATGTAACCTACCATATTAACATGTTAGAGAAGAAAACTCATATGATCACATCACTTGACACAGAAAAAGCATTTGACAAAGTCTAACACCCATTCATGATAAGTAAAAGCAAACAAACAAACAAAAACTTAACTCATTAGGAATAGATGGAAATTACCTAACTTGTTAAAGAACAAATAAAAAAACAATCCACACCTAATTTTATACGTGGTTTGAAAAACTGAGCAAGATAGGAAATAAGGCAGGGATGTCTGCTCTCACCACTCTGAATTCAAGATAGTACTGAAAGTACAATATAGTACTGAGAGCAATAATGCAAGAAAAAGAAATAAAATACATACGGGTTAGAAATGAAGAAATAAAACTGTCCCTATTTGAAGATAAAATTATTGTCTATGTAGAAAATGCCAAGGAAACCCCACACACCAAAACCCCTCCTGTAACTAATAAGCAAGTTCAGTAAGGTTGTACAATATAGGAATAACACAGAAAAATTAATGGTATTTCTATATCCTAACAATGAAGATGTAGAAGCATAAATTAAAGACATAATAACATTTATAAACATTCAAAAGAAAATTAAATACTTAGATATATACTTAAAACAGGTACAGTCTCTGTATGTTGAAAATCTTTAAATGCTGATGAAAGAAATCAAAGAAGACCTAAATAAGTGGACATATCCTAGTTGGATTGAAAAGCTCAACATGGTAAAGATATAAATTCTCCTCAGATTGATGTATTGATTCAATAGAATTTCAATCAAAATCCTAATAGTATTATTCATTAGACATAGACCAGTTTATGTTTAAAATTATGTGGGAAGATATAGGACTTAGAATAGCTAAAGCAGTGATTACAAAGAAGAATGACATGAGAGGAATGACTCAACCTAATGATAAGGCTCACCATAGTAATCAAGACAGTATGGTTGGCAGAGGGACAGACACAGATCTATATGACAAAATAGAGAAACCAGAAACCGACTCACTCAAATATGCTCAACTGATTTTTGACAAAGGTGAAAAACAATTCACGGGAGAAAGGATAGCCTTTTCAAAAAATGGTGCTGGAGCATTTGAACATCAATAAGCACAGAAATGAACCTCTACCTACACCTCAAACATATAAAATGTAACTCAAAACCAATATAAATATAAATGATGAAACCGTAAAACTAAGTACATATTTTATATATGCATGTATATGTAAATAATATACCAAGCACATAGCTGAGTACAGCAACTAGGGGAAATCTCAATAAACTTGGTGAATTGTATCAATGTCAATATTTTGGTTGTGATACTCTATTATCATTCTGCAAGTTGTTACCTTTAAGAGAAACTGAGTAAACGGTGCATGAGATCTCTCAGTATTATTTCTTACAACTGCATGTGAATGTATATGTATAACGATCTCCAAAAACCAGTCCTGAAATGGTGAAGCCACAAGGGCCTTGGCAGAGAAAAGAGAGTTGTGATTCCATAGAAATGTTTCCACAAAGTAGGCCCGTTGAGACTCTTGGTTCATGAAAACAGCACTGTTGAAGAGAAGCTTACAGTCAGAAAATTCCAATCACATGAGAAAATGAAAAGGTCAGCAGATGTAATAAATGTAAGATTCACATCTAACAATTTGAGACAGAACAACCTGGAAAAAAAAGTTTAAAAAAAGTTTAAAAAAAGTTTAAAATTAGCTTGTTCAAAATTTTCTAGGAAATCTTGGAAGGGAAGAAAAAACTATGAATCAAGAACAGAATGATAGGGCTTCCCTGGTGGTGCAGTGGTTAAGAATCCGCCTGCCAATGCAGGGGACACGGGTTCGAGCCCTGGTCAGGGAAGATTCCGCATGCCACAGAGCAACTAAGCCCTTGTGCCACAACTACTAAGCCTGCACTCTAGGGCCTGTGAGCCACAACTACTGAGCCCGTGTGCTGCAACTACTAAAGCCCGTGCACCTAGAGCCCGTGCTCTGCAACAAGAGGAGCCACTGCAATGAGAAGCCCATGCACTGCTACGAAGAGTAGCCCCTGCTCGCTGCAACTAGAGAAAAGCCGGTGTGCAGCAATGAAGACCCAAAGCACCAAAAATAAATAAACAAAATAAATAAATATATAAGAAAAAAGAAAAGAACAGAATGACAAGGGGGCTTCCCTGGTGGTCCAGTGGTTAAGACTTCACCTTCCAATGTAGGGGGTGCAGGTTTGATCCCTGGTTGGGGAGTTAAGATCCCACACACCTCGCGGCCAAAAAACCAAAACATAAAAAAACAGAAGCAATATTGTAACAAATTCAATAAAGACTTAAAAAGAAAACAGACCGAATGATATTCTGGAAAAAATTCAGGAGGATTGAAAAATAAAACCAAATGGCCAGTACAGACATAAAAGTATATTTAGTAAAATAACTCTGTGAATAAGCTAAATAGAAGGTTAGACATAACTGAAGAGGAATTTAATGAACCAGAAGAGAGATCTGAGGAAAATAGAAAAGAACAGTTCTGAGATGATGAAGGCTGAAATTAAGGAACATAAAGAAAGTAGGCTCAAAAAACAGACTCTGCAGGATTCGATTATAAAAGGTACGTGGGAAGTGAGAGAGGGGGTTAGTATTGAAGACGCGTCTGAGATCTCTATCTTGGAAGACAGTGGAAATTGGAACTACCTGCAGAATATTTAAGTCGGATGCCCAGCTTTCAGTTATGGGTAAGAGCCAGGGCCTCAGGAGCAAGCAACATGCTGGAAGGACCTTGTTTTACAGAGGAAGACACTAAAGCCCATAAATGTGGTAGAAATTTTCCAAAAGTGGAAAAGCAGAAATTTTGATCTACATGTCAGAAGGATTGATTGCCAGCTAATTTGAGCTTAGTGTGGAATAGATGAAGACCAATATTAAGAATTCAAAGCATTTGTTTTTGCCCAAACTCCTACAGGATCATATGATAAGGTGTGGCATGATGGTTCGGTCACGTAAAAGCTCTTGATCACACTGCAACAAGTGAGTATTTTATCCTGACAAGTAGCTCATTAAAGAGAAATTATTTTTAGAGAATAAGTGAAATAAGTTAGTTGCTTTTGGGTAGCTACTAACTTATTCTTGATAGAGCAGAGCACATTACTAGAGTTAATAATGGTTGATGGCAGGGAAGCATTCACTGCTCAACATATTTTCCTTTTCAGTATTATTCAAACAAAATGGGCTATTTTTGCAAATAATTCTACTGAATTTTAACCAGTAATGAATGAAGGGGATGCCCTCACTTATTTATACATGAATATATTGTGTCAGTGTCAATAAGTTTACAAATTTACTATTAGTTTACTTATTTACTAGATCTTCTATTTTCTAGGACATTGTAATGATAATATAGAAACCTCTGTCTGAAATAATAGAGTTGGAAATCGTGATGCTTACCATAGTGAAATTAACAGAGGTGGCATGTATATAAAATCAATTTGTTTACCAATTTGTTAAAATGTACTGAGAGCTGGAACTCTACTGCCAATAATGTTTAAGCAAACTTTCTGTTTCATAATATACTTGAGCAGTAAAGGGCAATGGTTAAAGAATTCCGGCTTTTGTGGTCAAACACATCTGCTCTGTTGATCACTAGTTGTGCGGTTTTGAGTCAATTAAAGTAGCCTTTTCATGCCTTCATGGGTGGCAGTAGGAGGACTTTATCTCAAAAAATTCTGCTGATTGAATTAACTCCAGCTTGAGATGCACAATTCCTGATAAACTGCTCAAAATAGTGTTAGGTTTTAATAGAATTTGTCATTGCCTCAGTGCTGTCATGATATAGGCAACTATCAATTCTACTTACGAGACAGCTTTGATATGGAAATCTGATTAATAGAGTTTTCTGTATGTGGTTGTTACGAAAATGCAAACTTTAATGATGAGGTTCTTATAAAATTAGAAAATAAGAAAGCCATTTATATTGAGCTGCTGTGTTACAGGACTGTGTAAAGAAATTTCACGTATTTTGTCTCATATATTATTTCATATTTCACATATATTATTTCACTTTATGTGCACAAGAGTCCCATAGGACAGTAATATTCTTTTCATTTCAGAATTGAGATAAGAGAAATCCTGTTTCAAGAGCCACACAGATACTTAGTGGCAGAATCACATTCAAATCCCCTCAAGTCCCTATTTTTACTTTCTTGTAGGAAATATGATTAAGCTATAATATTGATTGAATGGAGATTAACTTTTCCTCATTTTGTTGCTTCCACTAAGTTAACTGCTTGAAGCCGGTCATGATGTAATCTTTTATTCCTGCTGTTGTGTATGTAACTATGCTGGAAATAAGTCATGAAACAATGATTGTTTTCGTAGTTTCTGGTTGATCTCTGATAAACTACCAATATATAGGTTACAAGGTCTGACTGATAAGAGCATAGTTAGATGGATAGATAGATAGATGGATAGATAGGTAGATGATAGATAGATAGACAGATATAGCTACTAGGAAAAACAAGGGCCAGTCTGGCTTGACCACAAATGGGTAAAAGACTAATTCTGATGAGAATCTAGAAACTTGGGCATTTGTAAAGTCTTAGGAATGTGCCCTTAAACCTTAGCAGCTAGGAGAAGTTAAACCAGCAGGAGGATGTAACAGAGGGGAAAATGACTCCACCCTCCACAATTCTCAAACATAGTTTAACATCAAAAAATGACATATAATAATACATTGGTAAACCTTTTAAATACTTGTATATTCAAGTATATGAGTGGACATGCTGTTTTATAAACATGCATAGAAAGAAAGAATTTCATGTTAATAAAATTAGAGTTTGCATTGCATTTGAAAAACATAAATTATTCCATATTTAAATATTTGGATTGAGATCCAGATTTTTTTTTAACTTTTTCTGGATTTATTATATAATTTAGGTATTTTGGGTTTAGCGTTTGCTTATATTGAAAATTTGATAGTTTTAGCTTTGTGAAGGCCGGAGTTTATATTCCAATCTTAGTCCGCCCTCTCCTGGTTACTGATAAGTATAAAAGATTCTGAATTTTCTCAATGGATTCCAAGATTTGTGTCAACATTTCTATTTCTGTATTTTTATAATTAAATTTCTGAAACGTGACTGTAAATCACCACATTTGATAGTTGACGACTGACCAGTTTACCTGAAGTACAGTGTGTGATGATCAGGAACCCATCTGTATGCACCAGGAACTTCTAAGAAGCTTCCTTTTGGGAGTCAAGATGCTTTGAATCTCAGGGGTCAAATGGGAACACCATAAGGGAAGAAGAAAGAAGGAAGAAAATGGAGGTAATTCAGTAGTTGCTATATGTCAAATGAAGTACTAGGTATTTCCCAGCCATCTGGGAAATCTGGGAGATCAGTGGTTGCTGATTTGACAAAAAAGGAAATTGAGGTTCAAAGAGCTTAAGTGACTTTCTCAGTATCACATAACTGGTAGAGCCAGGCATATGATGCTTTGTTGACTCCAAATCCTGTCCTCTCTTCACTAATACATAATAAAAGGTAGAGAAGCAGAAAAAGAGTGACCTATGGCAGAGAAGAGTTAGTGATTTATTTATTCAATTACGCATTTAATGAGCACGATTCAATTTGTGGATTGTGGTGTATATATTGTTAAAATAATTTAAACATACTCTAATTTACAATATTTTAGTGGGCAGTTAGATTGAGCTATAAATAGTGTCAGATGTCAGATAATCTCTTCATTACATAGTAATAACACAAACTAACAAGTAAGAGCAAGTAAGAACAAATTGCATTCTTCTAATTCTTCATTTTAACACACACACACAAATTGTGTTTTTCTTATCCCCCAGAGGAAAGGGAAGGAAAGAGACAGGATAGAAAGAGGCTAATTTTTACCTAGTGCTGACTACCTGTAAGTGTTTTATGTATTTTGTTTTTATTAATTGTCTCAACAACCCCGTGGTGTGAGGCATTGATTTTTAATTATCCTGATAAGATAACCACATATCCTGGCTTGCTAGATAGTCCTGGTTTACTCTTGTTGTCCTGAGATAACTATTACTAGCGCCTCCTTTCACTCTTAAAAATATCCCAATTTGGACAACGTACTATATGTCCTTCTAATTATCTCTGTTCTGTACTTGTAGAAACCAAGACCCAGAGAAGTTAAGCAACTTGGCCAAGGTGGTCAGTTTGTAAGTTGCCACGTAAGGACTGGGAGAAAACTCTGCCTGACCCTAAAACCCATACTCTTCTTACTGTGCCAAGGTTGTGTCTGTCACAACATCTTCCGAATTTCTTCATAGCCTTTTTGACTCTCTCTTGCCTATTGAGGCATATGATTTACTGCTTATCTTGTAGGCTTTATAGGATAAGTCCTAACTGCCATTAAACTTTCCACATAAAATATAATTTCATCTTCAAAAGGAAAAACAGATCTTGCTGATAGGACCACTCATGGATGCTAACAGCCTTTTTAAACTGCTTCCTCCAGTTGCTTTGTAAAGCCATCCCCATACAGTGCTTAACTAGGTCATATCAGAAGCTTCTTGTGGTATTGAAAGACTGTATTATCTTTATTTAATATTCTGCCCTTTCTCTAGTGCTCTATCAGATCAAAGTGTTAACCTTGTTGAGTAATAATTTTGCTAATGAGTTCCTGGTAAAATTGTGTCATTATTAGAGAAGAGAGGATCATTTGAATTAAAACTATCAATGCTGGGGTCAAATGTCAAGTAAACCAGATCCTTGAAATTTATCCTCAGGAAAGCTGTCCACGGGTGAAACATGCTGTATGAATATAGGGTGAGGGGTGGAGGGTAGGGAGTAAGTTGAAGCCAAAATGTGAAGCACAGCAAGAACGCCCTTGGGGGAAAAACGTACAAAAAGTCAGCTTCGGGGCTGTATCGGAGGTGTGTACCTAAAGGGAAGTGGTTTTACCCCCTTTTGCTTAAAGGTAGTTGAGGGTGGGGGAACTGAACAGCCAGATAGTAAAATATTATGCTTGATACAACTCATTAACTTTAATGTGACTTAACACATTTCTTCTCCCAGGAGTATTTTGTTTTCTTTTCTTTCTCCCAGATATTTAAAAAATGAGAATATAGACAGAAATTTCAACATAGGTTGACAGCCTAGACACCCTTCCATGAGGGGTCTGCCTGCAAAGTCTCAATGCAGAGGTGAATGCTATTTTACCTGGCAGTTGGTGGGGTGTCTCTCAGGACTTAAAGAAATATTATGAATGACGATTTTAAAAAGCTGCTCCCTTTCTGGGCTCTGTTCTTGACATAAAATTCCCAATTATATACTATATTTTTTTCTCTCTCTCTCTCTCTGCTTAAAATAACATATACATAATACAAGTGTTATCATAAACGTTCTCACATTTGTGTGAGAAACACTTTTGTGTTTTATGTGGGGAGAAAAGGAATATTTGGTGCATAATGAGGGAGAAGGAGAGAGAAATGTTTCAAAATCTACACTTTGTACCGAGAAAAACCATCCTGGATTTTGCAAAAGCACTTCTACAAAGTCAGCAAGCTGAGAAGCTCTCGAATTTTTGCAAAGTCCACCTGGAAGAATTATTTACCATTTTATCAGCATCTTCTTTCTCATCTTGGCTTATTAGGGATTGCCAAAATGTATTACAAAGTACGTTAAAAGAAGCCTCCCTTTCTTTTTCTACTCACATATCCTTGTGTCTAGCCTCTTAATAGCCCATAATCAGGTGAGTTGTTTATGCTGCTGTTAAGTGAAGACGGCCTTATACTGGAGGTACCCTGGTGTGTTGCCATGGAGATGCCATGAGCACTGATTGAGCATGAGGATTTTGGGCCACACTGTGGAAATAAGCATAGAGAGAAGACAAGTTGAGATTTTCTTTAAAAGGATCCAAAATAACATCAGTTATACTCATACCTTTCTTATGCAACAGATACTTCCTTTAAAGAGTTTATTTTTCATAAAAAAAAAAATCCTGTTATAGATACATTAAAGAAGCCTGATAGTTATTGTTGGCTAATCTGGAAACAAAGAAAATGAGGATTTTTGTTGTTGCAGTTGTTGTTAGTGATAACAATACCTACTCCCTGGTTATATTATTTTAGTATAATTAAATACTATAATATATGTCAAGCATTCAGCACGGCTTTTAACAAGCAGGCAGATTCCTGAAGCTGCCCCTTAAGACTCCCATTCCCTGGTTATTCAACCAAAGACTAAACTAGACATTGCTCTATAGAGCAATCTAGGAGAGACTCTACAAATGTAATTAAGGTTACTAATCAGCTGACCCTAAAATAAATTGTCTTGGGTTACCTGGATGGACCCTGAGAAGCAGAAGAGAAAGGTAGAAATATCAGTTACATCAGTTAGAGGGCTGTGACAGAAGAAGTCAGAGATACCTGAAATGTAAGAAAAATTCAGTCCAACATTTATGAGCCAAGGAATGTGGCAGCCTCCAGAAGCTGCCCCTGGACAACAGCTACCATGGAGACAGTTACTCCAGTCCTACAACTGTGTGGAGCTGAATTCCAATAACAACCAAGTGAGCTTGGAAACAGACTTCTTTCCAGAGCTTCCAGAAAGGAATACAGCCCTGCTAATGCTTTGATTTCAGCACTGTGGGACCCAGAGAAGCTATCTGACTCCCAGAACTCTAAGATAATCAATCTGTGTTGTTTTAAGCAGCTAGATTTATGGTAATTTGTTATGGCATCAATAGAAAACTAATACAGGCACTAAGGAATGAGCAATGCATGTCTTTCCTTTTCTTCCTCTTTCCGCACTGCCCCCATCTTCCAATTAACATTGCTCTCTTCCTCCATTATTGGCAATTTGTTGTTATTACATACTGTACTTGCAATCAGAAGGAGTAAGAGAAAAAGAATGCTGCTCTCTCTCTCCCCTTGTCTTGTTCATCCTCATCTCCTCTTCCCCCAGCAGGTTCAAAGTGATAGATATGCTGTAGTGGCCGGAAGTATGACCAAGATTATTTAGGGCATGGGGGAAGAAACATTTCACTGTTTCTTTACATAACCCTCCCCACCCCCGTACCCTGTTCTTAGGTTAAAGCAAATTTCATGAATTAAAACAAAGAAAGAAAAAGGTGAAAGTGTCTTAGGAATAGGCTTATTTCTAATGTAGTACTTGTTTATTTTTGTAAAACATAGTGGAGGTGATTGAGAAAGTAGCAATCATGAGTTTGTAAGAAGGATAGAAATCTATGAACATCCTCATCAAGGTCAGAGTCATTAGTGCCCAATGTCTGTCTTACCATCAAGATTTCCTCCTCTTAATGGGTTGATATTCAACATGTGAAGTGCCCAGCTCCACTATAGCATCATATAATAGATGACATCCTCCCAAGCCAAATGCATCCCTTAGATAAAAACAGTTGATGATAGAAGGTTGTGATGTGTTTAAGTGGGAAGTGAAATGGATCTGGAAAGTTAAACCACATCCTGTACGACCTTAGTGGAGGTCTCTACGTTAGGGCCTCCCTAGAAACCAGTCTGTCTTGGTTGGGTGCTCTCTTCAGCATATTCAGCATCTCAGGTTTAAATGAGTAGAGTTTTTTCCAGATGAACATCTTGGGAATAGAGGATATTTGCAAAATAGCAAGCATAATTTTGCACCATAAAGTCTAAGCTGGTCATAGAGGAAAGTAGACTCCCAGGCTGAAAGTGATCACTTTGGGGTAATGAAAGTTTACACTTGACATATGGAAGGTGATCAGAAGATATCAATGTATAATGTGAGAATGTACAGCTTAGAATAAAGTCAAGAATTTCCTGGAACTGAACTTTTTATCATCATCATTAATTATGATATTAAAAATACTTCGTGGTTGTGGGGAGTTTTAGAATTTATTTTAAAAATTCTCTCTTACAAAACCTTCTCACAGGAGCACTGTGAGGTAGATATCATTATTATTTCCACATTACATATTAAAAGAAGCAAAGTCTCAAATAGTTACAGCACTCCAAAGGTCATTTATTAAGAAGTGGTGAAGATGAGATTCACATTAATGCTTTCTAATCCCTACCTTCTCCACAAAGGTAATTGGAGAAGACTAGTATACAGTTCTTTTTCCTCCCCCATTTAAAAAAATTGTTGTAAAATATACATAACATAGGGCTTCCCTGGTGGCGCAGTGGTTGAGAGTCCGCCTGCCAATGCAGGGGACACGGGTTCATGCCCCGGTCCTGGAAGATCCCACATGCCGCGGAGCGGCTAGGCCCGTGAGCCATGGCCGCTGAGCCTGCACGTCCGGAGCCTGTGCTTCGCAATGGGAGAGGCCACAACAGTGAGAGGCACGCGTACCACAAAAAAAAAAAACAAAAAAAAAAAAAAATATATATATATATATATATATATATATATATACATAACATAAAATTTGCCTCTTAACCATTTTCAATTGTACAGTTCAGTGGTATTAAGTACATTGATATTCTTGTGCAACCATTATCATCATCCATCTCTAGAACCCTTTTCATCTTCCAAAACTGAAATGCTGCACCCATTAAATAGTAACTCCCCATTGTCCCCCTTCCCCCATTCTGGCAACCACCATTCTACTTTTTGTCTCTAAGAATTTGAGGTACCACATATAAGTGGAATTATATGATGATTTATCTTTTTGTTACTGAACAGTCCTTTTTAATTCAAAATAAGAATTCTAGGACTCTTGCAGGTCAAGATAAGCTAAGAAATGTTTTTTGTTTTTTGTTTTTCAGGATTCTTGACTTGCCAAGTGATGTTCTCCCACCACTTCCAGTGAATCATTTGCAGACTTCATGTTTCTCATTCCTGTGGGCTCTGATAGGCTGGAGATCCTGGTTCCTGGGGGATGGAGTGTGAGGAGGGTTCCCTACAAAAGATACAGTAAATGACCCATTGATCCTGAAACTGTAAACTGCCGCCTGGTCACTTAGGGGTTCTCATGCTAAGGGACCAGGAGGCATAGAAAGGAGTACTACAATTGGCAGGGAAAATTGATCTGTCCTCTTTCAAGAGGCAATGGAATTGTTGTTACATATGGAAACAGGGAAAATTATGTCTAGAACTCGGATTCACTGGAGTGTTTCTTGGTACTGTCAGGCATGGTAATAACTTGATGGACAATTGCAAAAACCAATGCCTGGCAAAGAACAAAGAACCAAGGGCATAGACTCCTCAGTGGTGAAGGTCTGGGTCATCCCACCAGATAAGCACCCTAGGCCAGCTGAAGATGAGGCAGAAGTGAGGGAAATCTAGAACAGACTAGAGAATAAGGAGATGATGAATACTAATTACAGCCTGATTACCAGTTAGTATTTCTCAGCTACCTCTCAAGAAATCTGTGACAGAGTGGGGCTCAGTGTGAGGTATGAGCAGATCTGAGAGGTGCAAGGAGTATTACAGCAGACGCCTTTATTGGCCCCCGCCTTGTCTCCTTGGTCTACCTCCAATCTCAGCCATTGCCCAGGTGGGTAGTTTTGTATGAGCTCATGTTCAACTTGTGCTGGCAGCTGTTCCATCTTAAGAGTATACTGTATACGTTTGCACTTTCAGGGTCTTCTCTAATGCCATGGCATCCTACTTGGCCCTTGGGTAAGGGTAGCTCAGAAGTGCAGGGGGAGTTAGAGTGCCCCCAGGGACAGCTCTCATCCAAAAGGTGATGATGGGAACCAGTAGATGAATGCTCCAGATTCCAGTTCTCTGAGTAGTAATTCCAGGGAGGCATTTTCTACCCGTCTCAGAGTATCAGTGATAACAAAGTCTCTATAGCCATTTTTTTCTTTTCTTTTTTTTTTTTCCTACTTCCTTGGAACAACTCCCCAGTTAATGACCTACTTCCAAGTCCTTGAATTCTTCCAGAAAGCAAATGAGCAGAAAAGTGTTTGCAGAAATGACATTAACATTAGGATCCATCAGAAGATGAACTTGAAGGATAGCTCCCATTAGCATATTTAAGTTTAAGCATGTATCTTTCAAAATGTATGGCTAAATAATCTATTTTTTGGGAAGGATTTTTGCACAAAAACAATTTGACTTTCGTTGTCTTAATACTAATTATTATCATTTGTAGTTGCAGATGGTAAATCTGTACAATTCTTTTATAAATTTTTTGGTGACACAATGAAATTTAAAAGCATATCTGTATATGTGACTCAAGATAAGGTGTTACTTATCACTTGTTCAGCAACTACTTTTTACTGGGTATTTTTTCATAACTACCTTATGAACTGGGTGGACATTATTAACTTCTAGATTTATACCTTATGAAGATAATATGCCTTAGAAAAAGTAAGTTTCTTTCCCAAGATCACACAGATGTTGAATGGCTCAAACAGGATTTAAATCTAGGAATTTCTGTCTCCAAGGTCCATGTTCTTACTATCATATCTTAAAAGAGGTTATTAGGAAACCCTAAAATGAATTTTCATAATGCCTGGAACAGTTATAATCAGACCTTGTATTTTCTAACATAATCAGAGCAATTATAAAAACAAAATTTTGGATATGCATAAGAAATAAGAGAACATTAAACAGTTTAATCTTTATCAGGTAGTTGAAGGTATTAAAATATTAATAACCAGATATTAGTTAATAAAACTGTATACTAATATGTTTAGTAGCATTAAAATTTTACATAGAGTCACTCAGTGAGATAAAAGTATATTGCAAATATGATAACTAAGATAGAGAAATGGTAAATGTTTGGTAGACTTTCACCCAAAGAAAGTCATAGATCTTGGGCAATAGGTCACCTGGGATTGTCACTCACATTTAAATAATAAAAAAACTCAACATCTTGCTTTGTGATTATATTTGATTTAAGGAATCAAATCAAAAGATGGAAACTAGTGGGCAAAAGATAGACTCACCATACTTAAGAATCTAAAATAATCACAAAAATAAACATAAAATTTTCCTTTGAGAGAGAGGTATATAGAGTTCACAAGAAGGTTCTGCCCCAGCTAGAGGAGGCTTCCTTTGAGGTAGCTCGAAGGAACTTTGAGTGAGATCTCTTTCAGTTATCCACTGTTAGGTAAAAAATTGGCCCAATTTGGTGGCGTGAAACAACCATTTATCTTGCTCATAAGTTCTGGGGATGATGAATTTGGTCAGGACATAGCAGATATATTTTTTTGTTTCTGCTCCATGGTGTCTGGAAGCTTAAATGGAATATCCAAAGGCCCAGTGTGTGTGTTAGTGGGGGGGTCGGGGGTGGGGGAGGGTGGGAGGTGGATTCTAAGGCTGGGAATCAGAGCCTTCTAAGTGCTCAGTCACCCAGCTGGCTGTAGCTTGGGACTTCTTTTGGGACTTTTGACCAGAGCACCCACACGTGGTCTCTCCATAAAGCCTGGACTTCCCCACACATAATGGCTGGGTTCTAGTTCCAAGCTTCCTGAGAAAGAGAGAGCTAGACAGAAGCTATATGATGGCGTTGTTTCTACTACATTCTGTTCTCAAGGCAGCCACAAAAGCCAGCCCAGGTTCAAGGGAAGGGGAAATAGACTCTTCCTCTTTATGGAGAAAGGCAAGATTCTGGAAAAGCTCACAGGGGACAGGAAGTATTGTTAAGACCATTTTTGGTGAAGGCTAACGTATCACAGATCTGAAGAATGAGTAGAAATTAACTGAGCTAAGGAGTGGGTGTGAGATAGGACGAAGAGGAAGAGCATTCTAACAGAAGGAAAGAGGACCACAGAGGACTTTCACACCTGGAGAGAGGAGTGGTACTATTTAATGAGACAGGAAACACCAGTTCTGATGGAAGATCAAGTGTAGAGTTTTGCTTTGAGATGATTTTAAACACTCAAATTCAAATGTCAGTTCACAGGGCTAGGAACTCAAAGTATTCATCAGACTATATCAAATAGATTTTCCCATGGTTCAGTCTCCACTTATAAGCTGAAAACTCCAACCTTCCTTAAATTACTCTGGCATATCAAAAGTTTCTCATTTAGTCCTTCCTTTAACCAATAAGTAAATATTGAGCACCATAAGTACCAATTACTGTTCGAAGTACAAGTGATACTGTTGGGAAGAAATCAGAGTTCCTGTCCACATGGAATTTATATTCCAGTGATATAAGTTCAACCCATAGGCGGTCAACTCACAGAGAGATAACTATAGTCATCGCTTGGTATCTGCAGGGGATTTGTTCCAGGACCCCCCTGAGATACTAATATCCTCAGGTGCTCAAGTCCCTTACATAAGATGGTATAGTATTTGTATATAACTTATGCACATCCTTCCATATACTTTAAATCATCTCTAGATTATTTATAATACCCAATACAATGTAAATGCTATGTAAACAGTTGTCACCATGCTACAAATTCAAGTTTTGCTTTTTGGAATGTTCTATAATCTTTTCAGAATATTTTTTTTTCTCCCGTTGCAGAGCACAGGCTCTGGACACACAGGCTCAGCTGCCATGGCTCACGGGCCCAGCCGCTCCGTGGCATGTGGGATCTTCCCAGACTGGGACACGAACCCATGTCCCCTGCATCAGCAGGCAGACTCTCAACGATTGCGCCTCCAGGGAAGCCCTTTTCGGAATATTTTTGATCCACATTGGTTGAATCCTTGGATGCAGAGCCTATAGATAAGGAAAGCTGACTGTATAAATAACTGTAAGTGCTATGAGGAGAAAAGACAAGGCATATATGGTACTAGAGAGTGACAGGTGGCAGTCATTTTAGACTTTAAAGGGAAGATACCTTTAATAAAATGATATTTAATAGCAGCCTGCTGGTGGGGATGGTGGGGGAAAGGCTATCTTTGACCAACTGAGCTGCTATATTGATCCACCTGAGCAGGATTCTGACTTGGAAGTGTTCAGTCATGACTCCATAGACAAGAGCTTCATCCTATTGGTTCCTCAGCCAAGCACATACTCCAAATGTCTGATGACTTGATTGAAATGGAGTGCCCGCATGCAAGTACCAGTGGGAAGAATGTTTGAAGCAAAGGGAGAGGCAGTTGTAAAAGCCCAAGTTAGGTGTGCTCCTGATATATCTGAGAAAGAACAAGGTAGCCAGTTTGACTGGAGAGAAAGTGGTAGATGAGGTTGCTGATGTATCCAGGGAGCAGCTCATGGAGGGCCACTTAGTCATGGTAAGGAAGGTTGACTTTATTTTAAATACAATAGGAAGCTATCAACAATTTCAGGTAGAAGAATGACATGATCCTAAATATATTTTAAATGGATCTGTCAGGCTGCTGTGTGAAAACAAGCAGGAGGGGTTAAGAGTGGGAGCAAGGAAGCTAGGAAGGAGGTTATTGCAGAGATCCAGAAAGAGAAAACAGTGCTTAGATCAGGCCGATGGAGGCAGAGATACTGAGAACAATCAGATTTGGGATAGAGATTGAAGGTGAAGCCTACAAGAAACCTCCTCTCTTCCAGGTCATCTTATAGCATTGCGGTTTCCATCCACCCTGCCACATTCACCACCTGGAATGAGCTGGTTTGATTCACTTCCCAGGCTACTGTGCTCCTATAGCTCACCTGGTCCATAAAATGCCCTCTCCTATCATATCATGTGTTGCCTCACCAAAGGGGAGAGAACATGCTTCCTGCCTCTCTGACGTGACTCACCGTGCTTGGTCCCAGCATGTGTGCCTTGTCTCTCTGTTTCTCGAGTGATTTTTTTTTTCCCCCATGATGCTTCTTGATCTCTTAAGCAAAAGGATGCTGTTGACCCCATCCCTCTGCTATCCAGGCAGTACTGGATATGTTGTGTTGAGGCACTACCTAATGACAGCCCATTCCCCAAGAGTCCCTGAGGTAGTGTGGGCAACAGAACATTGAGAATCTGTGTGGTACGGTTATCTTTAAGCTCTGGTACATCAGTTAATGATTTTCACCATTGTAGGAATCTTAGAACTTTAAAAAGTGAAACCAGCTTATGGTGAATTGTACAATAAGATTCACTGTCTTATATCCGAAGGCATTTGTTCTTCCTTTTGTAATGACACTCATTTATTTAATACTTAAATATTTACTTGCCTTTGCCTTCCTTTGTGCTTTATCCTGAAAATTGTCTTTTAAATCTGTAAAATGCCTCAAGCTTTTTTGGAATCAAGAAAGGAGTCCAATATTAAATGAACAAATGAATGAATATTTAAGTAAATAAAATACTTTGTCTCAGCTTAAAATGAAGACCTAGAAAAAAGAAACAATTATTTACCTTACAGAGGAAAGCTTCATGAGGCATCTTAAAGCTTATTTTCATGTGTATGAAAGGGAATGATGAACAAATATTGAATTTCTTTAAATATAGGACCTCAGAAAATGATCTTGGGTATTTTTTTCAAACTGAAATATATTTGACATATAACACTGTGTAAATTTAAAGTGTACAACATGTTAATTTGACACATTTAAATATTATAATGTGATTGCCATAGTAGTGATAATTAGCACCTGTATGACCTTGAGTATATATCATATATATCCAAGAATAGAATATGTACTTATTAGGAAGAATTTCTGTACAAAGACAATTGTGAAATATTGGGAAGAATTAATGAAGGTAGTTATGGCTGGGACTTCTTAGATGATTCTTTAAAATAACTTGTTTTCTTCTGCGTGAGACTACTTGCAATTCTACGTGGAAAAGAAGATAGAATAGATGAGTTAAATAAAAATAATTTTTACAAATAAAATATACACTTAATATGTGACTTTCCAATAAATATATTTTTGGAAAAAATTTTAAAAATAACGTGTAGTTTTAAAATGTTTTAACGATAAAACTTTTGGTTATATAATGCATTGCATCTCATTTGAAGCAATTTTAAATGGGATATTTAAAGGAAAAAAATGATAAATTATGGGCAAAACACAACAGCAAGTCAAATTTATGATCTCTTTTTCTTGTTTTTGTCTCTACAGTCAGTTTGACGACTAGTGCTCTAATTGATTGTTAGACGTGCCAGAACAGATTCAACCATTCACTTAAACCAGAAAACATATTAGGGTTAAGGATGAATAATTCAAGAAATATTTTGGTGGAGCTCTTTTCACATTGCAACTCTAATCAGCAGATGGAATTTAATAGCACCTGGATTAGGCAGAAACTAATGAGGTAAAAATTTCTTCCTCTATACCTACAAAAAAATGTTCTCATTTGCACTAGGAATTTTTAAAGGGAGAAATCATTCAGATTATATTTTTTGAGTACACAGAAGGTATAGCAAGTTAGTTGAGAGCCTCCCACATGAGAGAAAAGATATATGCTTTTGGATCAGAGATGAATTCACAGCAAAATGTACTCTATTGGGCTACTAGCCAAAGCGGCTTATCTGTGTTGCTTGTCACTTAATACACACAGATTCTCACATACACCCATATGCAACTACTGCTACTGCTGCTCTCCAAAATTCAACTTTAACCAAGGGAATTTCCAGCCAGGCACTACTCACTTGCCTTTCACCTCCTGTTCTCTCTCCTCCCTTCTGATTGACTGGTCTTCAGTATGTCACACTGTTGATTGATAACTTCTTGAAATAACCTCCATTTCCATAACTTCCTGGGGGACCGTAAAGATTTAGTCCTATAATACCTGGTATAGTGGTTCCTGGCCTGTGCAGGCTTGGACTAGACTGTGCATTCTGGGGGTGGCTGCCTCTGCAGATACAGGCAAACCGAGACGTGGGTGACTCTGTGTCTGAGTCTCCTATGACTAAAGAGGAAGTATTCACTTCCGCTTAAAAGCACCAACTGCTGTCCAGTGAGAGTTGTCGCTGGGTGGCATTGCTGCCTCCTTACAAATGCCTTTATGAGCCTAAGGGAGTGCAGCTTGCTACTCTGAATTTTTAAAAAAATTAGCCTAGGGTAAAATTATGATGATATTTTCTGGATCTTGTGGCATTTGTAGTATGTATCACTTTTAATAATTTGTAACTTGTTTTGACTTTCTCAGTCTAATCCTTTGGTTCTAAGAGCAATATGAATTTAATAGCATGTAAATTCAGCTGTTTTAGATGGTCAGTGAATTAATAGTAAAAGAGGAGAAAGAACGAATCTGTTGCCTATCCCTTGTTTCTCACGGTGACCGCAAAATTTTGTTTTTTTTAGTTTTATGTTTCACACATAACAATAACATAGTTTAAATAAACTTCTGTTTTGTTAACCCAGTATTGTTTGTTATAGGATAAAAATAGTAAAACCAAGAAAGCTGTGTTGTTTTGATTAAAGAACTTAGCTTGGTTTTGGTGATGGTGATTGTAAATCTACTGATTTGCTGTATAAAACTTTTTTTTTTTGATAGTGGCACTAGCTTTATTATCTTTGGGGGTCTGGAAAGGTTGGGTTCTGAGGAGCAATGGGGACAGGAGTTATGGTGGAGCTGTATGGCCATGGCCTTTAGGTGGTGGGCATCTGGGGTGACTCGGCCTACAAGTGCCCATTGGCGTCACCAGTATAGCCACTGGGGGCGGTGGGCACTGGTCCTTTCTTGCAAGGCACAGGTGACAGCCACAAGCCCAACTCCCTTGAGGCCAGGGCACACCATCTTGCGCTCCAGAAGCTTGTGGTTCTGCGGCCAGAGTCCCACGCAGGCTGTGAGGATATTCTCCGTGCAGCTGCGGGGGCAGAAAGACACGTTGACCACCTGGCTGCCTGGCGGCGCAAGCGGCACCTGGAAGAGGATGCCAAGTTGAGCAGCAACAGCACGGGGTGGAAGCTCTGCGGCTGTGGGTCGACGTCGGTGCAGAAGCTCACACGCTGGCACAGTTCTGTCAGCAGCGCCAGGTCCAGCATGATGGGCCCGGCCAGGAGCGAGTCCTCGCACGTGTTGAGCAGCACCAGCGTGTTGGTACCGCCCAGCATCAGCTCTGATTGCTCATCCAGGGCACGCTTGCTGTCGCCCACGTATGGCACATACTTGATGATGACACAGTGACCGGGCTCCACAAACGGCTAGTAGAGCGCTGGGTTGCTGTGCACCGTGTCGTCCACCACGCTGCTCTTGGACATCTCCTTGGAGCAGAACTGTGGCGGGGTCGACAGGTTCTGCCGGTCATTGTTGCCCAAGTGGTTGTACCTCACGATGGACGTGGTCTCGTGGCCAGAGCAGATAAGCAAACCCACGAGCACGGACTTGACCTTGGTCTGGCCCGACCTTAAGTCGTCTCCACCCACAAAGAGGCTGCACTGCCACTTGAACTCGAGGGCACCAGGCACCAGCATGGTCAGTGGGGACCCACCGAGTAAGGAGCAGCCCTTCAAGATGCTGGCCACCACAAACAGCATGGAGGGCGACACTTCCAGGCCCAGCTGGATGGTGCTCAGCAGGTTTTCAGCGGTGTCATTGAGGCCCGGGATCACTTCGGAAAAGTGCTCCGTATTCGCTGTCTTCCGCACGATGACTTCAGCCAGCCCGGCGCCGGACTGGAAGCTGCAGTAGTCGGTACAAATCAGCTCCAGCTGCTAGGCGCGCGTGCCCAGGATGACGTAGTCGGCCCGCGCGCTCCGGTTATTTAGCCGCGAGGAACTCTGGGAGGTAGACGGAGGGCCGCAGAAGCAGAGCCTCCAGGTGCGGCCACGGTTTTTCCTGTGGCTCCTGTGTGCACTGCATCGCTTCCGTCAGGTTCAGAGACGATTATGGCCCAGACGTCGAATGCGAGGTCGTCGGGCGCCACCATGGGCAGCAGCGAGCTGAAGGGCACGAATACGTCCTGGCTTTCTTTGACCAGGCCCAGGTTAACGGGGCCGCCTGCGTCAGCGAGACTTTGTAGTTGGTCTCCTTCTGGCAGGTGCGCGTGGGCCAGGACAGGCGCAGTCGGTGGGCCAGCACTGCAGCAGTCTGGAGCCTTTGTTCGCGCCCCAGCCCACAAGCACGACCGCGAGCCCGGGCACCTGCCGGGCGGTCCGGAAGGTGAAGCCCGTGGACCTGGCGTGCCTCTTGAGGATGGCGGCTTCGCGGCTGATGCACGTCATCCGGTACTTACTGCACCTCGCTGGCCTTGGACTGTAGACCATGTTGGACTCTGGACCACAAACTCGGTGGCGACCTCCATCGCAACGAGCGGCACGGAGTCAGCTGGGACAGCGGCGGACAGCTAAGTAAAACTTTAGAAAGCTTTTAATAGAGCTATAAAGTGAGTCATAAAATGAATTTTTATATAAAAAGATATCACATAACAGTTTAAATTCAACTTGGTTTGAATCAAACATATCCTCATAGACCGAAGACTCTATGAAAATATTTATCTGATTGGGCATTTCAATGAGAACTAGTCCCTTTGTTTTATGGTAGCTGAGGTCCTGACTGACATCTCCTGTAAAATAGTGAAGGGATGACTTAATTCCTTTTATTTCATAATAATTTAATTTCTAGAAGCCCACATAACCTTACAATCAATTATTTTATTGTCAGTATTTAATGCAAAACCTTAGATGGTATGACTGGGATGTAGAATCAAAGAATATATGTTGAAAAAAATTTTAAAACTAAATTGTTTGCATATTTATTTACTCTATGAAGTCTTTTAAACACTAGATGGCGCTAAAAATATATCATGATAAATTTTGTTATTCATCAAGAGGTTATATTAATTTTATGACCTCGTTAGTTGGTGCATTCTTTGTTTATATTTTTTAAACATTTAAAACAACTTAAGTGCTGCTAGTGTAATTGATTATTGAAATAGGTAATAAAATCACCAAACTGTAGAAATACAGAATTTGTAATTAAAATTATTCAAAGTGTTATTTTGGTGGCCCACAGATATTGCCTTATGCAGGCTTTCTCATCATATAAGGTTCCTCTCCTCTAAATTCACTAAGAGGAAGAAATACTTTGCAAATGGACATAATGAATAGGTTCATGAACTGTTTGATAATCTGATTAATGATGAGGTGTGACGTATGAACACATTGATAAAAGATTTAAATTCTTGACCCGTGATACTTCCTCCAACAAAGATAACATAAAACTAATGATACGCCACTACATGAGGACATCAGTGATTCAGGATTGATTTGTTGTCATTTCAAGGAATATTTACAATTAGTGCACAGAATGCTTTGAAATCACCCGCAATGTCACACAATTTAAAGGGTTTCCTCAATTTTACAGTAGTCCTAAAATTTTACCCATTATTAATAGATATTTTGTGAAGTTGAAAGAAACTTTTATATACTATTGCTAGTAAACACATTATGATCAGCTGTGCTAGAGGAAAGCCTGAGTTATCTTCCTTGTCCTAAGGAGACAGGATAGAAGAGTATAGCCAGTCCCTGGAGAGAGGTGTGTTAGATAGTAACATAATTCAAGTGTTCCATAGTGTCTGGATCTTGTGATATTTGTGGTATTTGCTGCTTTTAAAAGTTTCTCATTTGTTGTGACTTCTTTTCTCATGACAAATACATATTCATTTTTGTATGTAATTTTGTATTCTTTTTCTTAAATTGGGCTCAAAAAACTGTATAAGCTTCAAATTGCACAAATTATTCATTTTTATTCCATACAGTCTATGCTTCTTTTTTTCACTATTGGACTTTTGTTTATGTTGTTTTCTTTGTTTTTTTATGCCCTTTCTCTCAGTATTGCCTTTCTAATTTCTACTTGCCTAGGTCTACAAGACCTGGTACATATATCATATTTCCTTCATGAAAAGGGCTCTGATCTCTTTCCCAAAACTCTGCACTTCAAGTCAGTCAAGAGTAATTTCTCCCTCATCTAGAAAAATGTATTTCTATTTCTTTTGTGACCCATTTCTTTGTATATCTTGTATTATATATATTTATGAATGTGTTATTTTCCCCTATTGGGGTCTTAACTTCCTGATGAAAGAGTCTCAATCTTACCCATATTTGCATCCCATGTAGTACCTAGCACAGTAATTTATATATTATAGGCAACCCACAAATATGTGTAAAATAAATTAATGAGGGCATGAAAATTGTTTGATCTGAGGGTCACAGCATATGTTCTTCTCTGCCTGTTTATTGAACTCTGAATATTTTGGTCTTAGGTATATGCTTATATTTAAAATACAATATGCATCAACCAGACTCTTGGAGAAAATAAAGGAGCGTATTCTACATTTACAAGAAATCATGGTCCTATCTCGATATAGGCAACATTACAGTACCATAGATTCCTCTTCCAGCATATATTTAGTCTACATCAGAAGGCATCAAACTATAGCCATGGGCTAAATCCAGCCAGCTGCCTGTTTTTGTAAGTAAAGTTTTATTGAAACACAGCTTATTCATTTTTATCATGTCTGTGGTTGTTTTCAAGCCACAAAAGCAAAGTTGAGTAGTTTCGACAGAGACTGTTATAGTGAGCAAAGCCTAAAATCTTTACCATCTGGTGCTTTATTTATTTTTTAACATCTTTATTGGAGTTATAGTTGCTTTACAATGGTATGTTAGTTTCTGCTGTATAACAAAGTGAACCAGCTATACATAAACATATATCCCCATATTTCCTCCCTCTTGCATCTCCCTCCCACCCTCCCTATCCCACCCCTCTAGGTGGACACAAAGCACCGAGCTGATCTCCCTGTGCTATGTGGCTGCTTCCCACTAGCTATCTGTTTTACATTTGGCAGTGTATATATGTCCATGCCACTCTATCACTGTGACCCAGCTTAGCCTTCCTCTTCCCCGTGTCCTCAGGTCCATTCTCTATGGCTACGTTTTTATTCTTGTCCTGCCCTTAGGTTCTTCAGAACCATTTTTCTTTCTTTCTTTTTTTTTTTTTACAGTCCATATATATATGTTAGCATATGGTATTTGTTTTCCTAATTCTGACTTACTTCACTCTGTATGAAGACTCTGGGTCCATCCACCTCACTACAAATAACTCAATTTTGTTTATTTTTATGGCTGAGTAATATTCCATTGTATAAATGTGCCACATCTTCTTTATCCATTCATCTGTTGATGGACACTTAGGTTGCTTCCATGTGCTGGCTATTGTAAATAGAACTGCAATGAACATTGTGGTACATGACTCTTTTTGAATTATGGTTTTCTCAAGGTATATGCCCAGTAGTGGGATTGCTGGGTCGTATAGTAGTTCTATTTTTAGTTTTTAAAGGAAACTTCATAATGTTCTCCATAGTGGCTGTATCAATTTACATTCCCACCAACAGTGCAAGAGGGTTCCCTTTACTCCACACCCTCTCCAGCATTTATTGTTTGTAGATTTTTTGATGATGGCCATTCTGACTGGTGTGAGGTGATACCTCATTGTAGTTTTGATTGGCATTTCTCTAATGATTAGTGATGTTGAGCATCCTTTCATGTGTTTGTTGGAAATCTATATATCTTCATTGGAGAAATGTCTATTTAGGTCTTCTGCCATTTTTGGATTGGGTTGTTTGTTTTTTTGATATTGAGCTGCATGAGCTGTTTATATATTTTGGAGATTAATCCTTTGTTGGTTGATTCGTTTGCAAATATTTTCTTCCATTCTGAGGGTTGTCTTTTGGTCTTGTTAATGGTTTCCTTTGCTGTGCAAAAGCTTTGAAGTTTCATTAGGCCCCATTTGTTTATTTTTGTTTTTATTTCCATTTCTCTAGGAGGTGGGTCAAAAAGGATCTTGCCATGATATATGTCATAGAGTGTTCTGCCTAAGTTTTCCTCTAAGAATTTTATAGTGCCTGGCCTTACATTTGGGTCTTTAATCCATTTTGAGTTCATTTTTGTGTATGGTGTTAGGGAGTGTTCTAATTTCATTCTTTCACACGTAGTTGTCCAGTTTTCTCAGCACCACTTCTTGAAGAGGCTGTCTTTTCTCCATTGTATATTCTTGCCCCCCTTATCAAAGATAAGGTGACCATATGTGTGTGGGTTTATTTCTGGGCTTTCTATCCTGTTCCATTGATCTATATTTCTGTTTTTGTGCCAGTACCATACTGTCTTGATTACTGTAGCTTTGTAGCATAGTCTGAAGTCTGTGAGCCTGATTCCTCCAGCTCAGTTTTTCTTTCTCAAGATTGCTTTGGCTATTCGGGGTCTTTTGTGTTTCCATACAGATTGTGAAATTTTTTGTTCTAGTTCTATGAAAAGTGCCATTGGTCATTTGATAGGGATTGCATTGAATCTGTAGATTGCTTTAGGTACTATACTCATTTTCACAATGTTGATTCTTCCAATCCAAGAACATGGTATATCTCTCCATCTGTTTGTATCATCTTTAATTTCTTTCATCAGTGTCTTATAGTTTTCTGCACACAGGTCTTTTGTCTCCTTAGGTAGGTTTATTCCTAGGTATTTTATTCTTTTTGTTGCAGTGGTAAATGGGAGTGTTTCCTTAATTTCTCTTTCAGATTTTTCATCATTAGTGTGTAGGACTGCAAGAGATTTCTGTGCATTAATTTTATATCCTGCTGCTTTAGCAAATTCATTGCTTAGCTCTAGTAGTTTTCTGGTAGCATCTTTGGGGTTCTCTATCATGTCATCTGCGAACAGTGACAGTTTTACTTCTTCTTTTCTGATTTGGATTCCTTTTATTTCTTTTTTTTCTCTGATGGCTATGACTAAAACTTCCAAAACTATGTTGAATAATATGTGGTGAGTGTGGGTAACCTTGTCTTGTTCCTGATCTTAGTGGAAATGGTTTCAGTTTTTCACCATTGAGAACAATGTTGGCTGTGGGTTTGTCATATATGGCCTTTATTATGTTGAGGTAAGTTCCCTCTATGCCTACTTTCTGGAGAGTTTTTATCAAAAATTGGTATTGAATTTTGTCAAAAGCTTTTTCTGCATCTACTGAGATGATCATATGTTTTTTCTCCTTCAGTTTGTTAATATGGTTTATCACGTTGATTGATTTGCATATATTGAAGAATCCTTGAATTCCTGGGATAAACCCCACTTGATCATGGTATATGATCCTTTTAATGTGCTGTTGGATTCTGTTTGCTAGTATTTTGTTGAGGATTTTTGCATCTATATTCATCAGTGATATTGGTCTGTAGTTTTGTTTTTTGTGACATCTTTGTCTGGTTTCGGTATCAGGGTAATGGTGGCCTTGTAGAATGAATTTGGGAGTGTTCCTCCCTCTGCAATATTTTGGAAGAGTTTGAGAAGGATAGGTGTTAGCTCTTCTCTAAATGTTTGATAGAATTCATCTCTGAATCCATCTGGTCCTGGGATTTTGTTTGTTGGAAGATTTTTAATCACAGTTTCAATTTCAGTGCTAGTGATTTGTCTGTTTATATTTTCTGTTTCTTCCTGGTTCAGTTTCGGGAGGTTGTGCTTTTCTAAGAATTTGTCCATTTCTTCCAGGTTGTCCATTTTATTGGCATATAGTTGCTTGTAGTAATCTCTCATGATCCTTTGTATTTCTGCAGTCTCAGTTGTTACTTCTTTTTCATTTCTAATTCTATTGATTTGAGTCTCCCTTTTTTTCTTGATGAGTCTGGCTACAGGTTTATCAATTTTCTTTATCTTCTCAAAGAACCAACTTTTAGTTTTATTCATATTTGCTATTGTTTTCTTCATCTGTATTTCATTTATTTCTGATCTGATCTTTATGATTTCTTTCCTTCTGCTAACTTCAGGGGTTTTTTGTTTTTCTTTCTCTAACTGCTTTAGATGTAAAGTTAGGTTGTTTATTTTAGATGTTTCTTGTTTCTTGTGGTAGGATTGTATTGCTATAAACTTCCCTCTTAGAACTGCTTTTGCTGCATCCCATAGGTTTTAGGTCATCATGTTTTCATTGTCATTTGTTTCTAGGTATTTTTTGATTTCTTCTTTGATTTCTTCAGTGATCTTTTGGGTATTTAGTAGTGTATTGTTTAGCCTCCATATGTTTGTATTTTTCACAGATTTTTTTCCCTGTAATTGATATCTAGTCTTAGAGCGTTGTGGTCAGAAAAGATACTTGGTACGATTTCAATTTTCTTAAATTTACCAAGGCTTGATTTGTGACGCAAGATATGATCTATCCTGGAGAATGTTCCATGAGCACTTGAGAAGAAAGTGTATTCTGTTGTTTTTGGATGGAATGTCCTATAAATATCAACTAAGTCCATCTTGTTTAATGTATCATTTAAAGCTTGTGTTTCCTTATTCATTTATATTTTGGATGATCTGTCCATTGTTGAAAGTGGGGTGTTAAAGTCCCCTACTAAGATTGTGTTACTGTCGATTTCCCCTTTATGGCCGTTAGCATTTGCCTTATGTATTGAGGTGCTGCTGTGTTGGGTACATAAATATTTACAATTGTTATATCATCTTCTTGGGTCGGTCCCTTGATCATTATGTAGCGTCCTTCTTTGTCTCTTGTAATAGTCTTTATTTTAAAGTCTGTTTTGTGAGATATGAGAAATGCTACTGCAGCTTTCTTTTGATTTCCATTTGCATGGAATATCTTTTTCCATCCCCTCACTTTCAGTCTGTATGTGTCCCTAGGTCTGAAGTAGGTCTCTTGTAGACAGTATATATATAGGTCTTCTTTTTGTATCCATTTAGCCAGTCTGTGTCTTTTAGTTGGAGCATTTAATCCATTTACATTTAAGGTAGTTATCGATATGTGTGTTCGTATTATCATTTTCTTAATTGTTTCAGATTTGTTATTTCAGGTGTTTTCCTTCCCTTTGTTTCCTGCCTAGAGAAGTTCCTTTAGCATTTGTTGTAAAGCTGGTTTGGTGGTGGTGAATTCTCTTGGCTTTTGCTTGTCATTAAAGGTTTTAATTTCTCTGTCGAATCTGAATGAGATCCTTGCTGGGTAGAGTAATCTTGGTTGTAGGTTTTTCTCTTTCATCACTTTAAATATGTCCTGCCAGTCCCTTCTGGCTTGCAGAGTTTCTGCTGATAGATCATCTGTTAATCTTATGGAGATTCCCTTGTATGTTATTTGTTGCTTTTCCCTTGCTGCTTTTAATATTTTTCTTTATATTTAATTTTTGATCATTTGATTAATATGTGTCTTGACATGTTTCTCCTTGGATTTAACCTGTATGGGACTCTCTGTGCTTCCTGAACTTGACTGACTATTTCCTTTCCCATGTTTGGAAGTTTTCAACTATAATCTCTTCAAATATTTTCTCAGTCCCTTTCATTTTTTCTTCTTCTTTTTCTATAATTTGAATGTTGGTGCATTTTATGTTGTCCCAGAGGTTTCTGAGACTGTCCTCAATTCTTTTCATTCTTTTTTCTTTATTCTGCTCTGTGGTAGTTATTTCCACTATTTTATCTTCCAGGTCACTCATCCGTTTTTCTGCCTCAGTTTTTCTGCTATTGATTCCTTCTAGAGAATTTTAAATTTCATTTATTGTGTTGTTCATCATTGTTTGTTTGCTCTTTAGTTCTTCTAGGTCCTTGTTAAATGTTTATTGTATTTTCTCCATTCTATTTCCAAGATTTTGGATCATCTTTACTATAATTACTCTGAATTCTTTTTCAGGTAGACTGCCTATTTCCTCTTCATTTGTTTCTTCTGGTGGGTTTTTACCTTGCTTCCTTCATCTGTGTATTTCTCTGTCTCTCTTTTGCTTAACTTACTGTGTTTGGGGTCTCCTTTTTGCAGGCTGCAGGTTCGTAGTTCCCTTTGTTTTTGGTGTCTGCCCCCAGTGGTTGGTTCAGTGGGTTGTGTAGGCTTTCTGGTGGAGGGGACTGGTGCCTGTGTTCTGGTGGATGAGGCTGGATGTTATGTTTCTGGTGGGCAGGGCCACGTCTGGTGGTGTGTTTTGGGGTGTCTGTAAACGTATTATTTTAGGCAGCCTCTCTGCTAATGGGTGGGGTTGTGTTCCTGTCTTGCTAGTTGTTTGGCATGGGGTTTCCAGCACTGGAGCTTGCTGCTCATTGAGTGGAGCTGGGTCTTTGCGTTGAGCGGAGATCTCTGAGAGAGCTTTTGATGTTTGATATTACATGGGGCTGGGAGGTCTCTGGTGGACCAATGTCCTGAACTCAGATATCCCACCTCAGAGGCTCAGGCCTGACACCCAGCCAGAGCACCAAGACCCTGTCAGCCACACGGCTCAGAAGAAAAGGGAGAAAAAGAAAGAAGGAAAGAAAAATAAAATAAAACAAAACAAAATAAAATAAAAGTTATTAAAATAAAAAATATATTATTAAAAATAAAAAAATTAAAAAGTAATAAAAAAAAGAAAGAAAGAAGAGAAACCAAACCAGAAAACAAATCCACCAATGATAACAAGTGCTAAAAACTATACTAAAAAAACCAAACAAACCGGACAGACAGAACCCTAGGGCAAATGGTAAAAGGAAAGCTGTACAGACAAAATTACACAAAGAAGTATACATATACACACTCACAAAAAGAAGAATATATATATAAAAAAAAAGGAAGAGAGCAAGCAAATCAATAAACAAATCTACCAATGATAATAAACTCTAAATACTAAACTAAGATAAAGATAAAACGAGAAGCAAATTAGATGCAGAAAGCAAACCCCAAGTCTACAGTTGCTCCCAAAGTCCACTGCCTCAATTTTGGGATGATTTGTGTCTCTTCAGGTATGCCACAGCTGCAGGGTACATCAATTTGATTGTAGAGATTTAATCCGCTGCTCCTGAGGCTGCTGGGAGAGATTTCCCTTTTTCTTCTTTGTTCTCACAGTTCCTGGGGTTCAGCTTTGGATTTGGACCTGCCTCTGCATGTAGGTCGCCTGAGGCCGTCTGATCTTCACTCAGACAGGACAGGGTTAAAGGAGCAGCTGATTTGGGGGCTCTGGCTCACTCAGGCCGGGGGGAGGGAGGGGTATGGATTCGGGGTGAGCCTGTGGCGGCAGAGGCCGGCGTGACGTTGCACCAGCCTGAGGCGCGCCACGCGTTCTCCCGGGGAAGTTGTCCCTGGATCACAGGACTCTGGCATTGGAGGGCTGCACAGGCTCCCGCGAGGGTGGATAGTGACCTGGGCTCGCACATAGGCTTCTTGGTGGCTGCAGTAGCAGCCTTAGCATTTCATGTCAGTCTCTGGTATTGGTGCTGATAGCTGCAGCTCGTGCCTATCTCTGGAGCTCATTTAGGCAGTGCTCCGAATCCCCTCTCCTCGTGCACCCGGAAACAATGGTCTCTTGCCTCTTAGGCAGGTCCAGACTTTCTCCTGGACTTCCTCCTGGCTAGGGGTGGTGCACTAGCCCCCTTCAGGCTGTGTTCACGCCGCCAACCCCAGTCCTCTCCCTGGGATCCGACCTCTGAAGCCTGAGCCTCAGCTCCTAGCCCCCACCCGCCCCGGCAGGTGAGCAGACAAGCCTCTCGGGCTGGTGAGTGCAGGTCGGCACCAATCCTCTGTGCGGGAATCTCTCTGCTTTGCCCTCTGCACCCCTGTTGCTGCGCTCTCCTCTGTGGCCCCGAAGCTCCCCCCCTCCGCCACCCGCAGTCTCTGCCCGTGAAGGTGCTTCCTAGTGTGTGAAAACCTTTCCTCCTTTACAGCTCCCTCCCAGAGGTGTAGGTCCTGTCCCTATTCTTTTGTCTCTGTTTTTTCTTTTTTCTTTTGCCCTAGCCAGGTACGTGGGGAGTTTCTTGCCTTTTGGGAAGTCTGAGGTCTTCTGCCAGCATTCAGTAGGTGTTCTGTAGGAGTTGTTCCTCATGTAGATGTATTTTTGATGTATTTGTGGGGAGGAAGGTGATCTCCACATCTTACTCCTCTGCCATCTTGAAGCTCAAAGTCCCCTGGTCCTTTAATAAGAAAATTCTGCTGACCTCTGATATAAATCTTATTCGTAGTTAGCCAGATGACTGGATAGGAGAATGCAAATCTTTTCTTTTAAAAAATGACTTGGGAATAAGAGAACTACTAAAATTTGAGTTTTGGAGCTATCACTTTTTCAGAGTGTTTGAGAGGTTAGTGTTCTCTTGGAGCACGTACACCCCATTGGGTAGTAGGAACTACTCCATAGAAGTTTGTAAACAAAAATCCCCAAAAGAACATGGAGAAAGACCAACACATTGTATTTCCACAGAGTAGGCCAATTAGCAGTCACCAAATCAGTAACTTGTAAAGTCCTACAGGGCCCAGACAAATACAGTAACTGGTGGGGGAGGGGTGCATTTGGGGGAGGCAAGAATCCAGGATCAGACACACAGCACCCAGTGCTCTCCATTGCGTTCGCTGATCTCAACACAGTGAGGTACGTCTGTGGTGATCTTACAGCATGTAAGGGAAATCCCCTTTTCTCCTCGAGCTTCCACAACACTATTAATCACTGCTGCAACACGGCAGGACATGGGCTCCTTGCACCACGAAGAAGTCATTGCTGTGGTCTTTCTGGAAGCCAAGGAGGAAAAGCTCAGAATTTTTAAAGGTTAAGGATTTTAGTCCTTGCTTCATATATCCATTCCTGGGCAGCACAGGATGTATACAAAGGTATCGTTCTTAAAACCTGTCCTTCTCAGCTCACATTAAAACACACACACACACACACACACACACGCACACGCACACACACACACACACACACACTCCCTGTTGTGCATGGTAGGCCTGGCCCAATCCAGTGAAGGATGGATCTGGTATGCAGAGTGAGTGCCATGTCCAGAGATTAGAGCTCTGGAACGGGAGACCTTTATCCCATAGGCGACCCACATCCATTCTTGGCTTTTGCTCGGTGCCTTTCACCTGGCCCACCTAACCTGGCTCAGCCTCTCCTAACCGCTCTGCCTCGCCTTTTCCTGTTCATACCAATTTCCAGTCTTCCAGGAGAAGGAGATCAAGTCATGGGGCAACCCAGTTAAAACCTAGTCTCCCATGAAACATTGACGGTAGAGAGGTTGCCAGAGGATACTATAGCAGAAAAGCCAGCTCTAATTGGCAAAAATGAGGTAGTTCAATAGGTTGTGCACTCCAAATCGTCATTCTCCGTGGTGAGAGAACAAAAGGTGAGAGAACAAAAGGTGTCTCTGCTGTGCAGACCCTGAGACCACTGTGCAGGAATAAGGGCCTTAGATGAAAACACAAAACCAGAATATTTATATTAAGAAAAAAGTTAACTCAAGATATACCATTTGCACACAACTAGTTCAGTTGGCATCCTGAGACAGCGGGACCCAAGGTGCAGTTATTGAAGGGAGCAAATAAACATAAGCGTCTTGGCTTAGAATACCATATGGGAGGGAGTGGGCAGCTGAGCAGCAAGTCTGCAGCTGTCTCCCCAAGCACCCCTTTTGCCTGTCATCACAACCCATTTCCTGGGACAGTTCCTGGCACCCTATCTCAAGAGTGGTTATGAGGAGACAAGATGTGGAAAAATCCAGCCTTACCCCTGAGAGATTCCCTCCTATGGAATATAGTGGCTTGTGGGTTGAACCCTTCAAGGTTAGGCACGAGGTGGTCTCATGCCTAATCTTTGCACTCTGGCATGGCAAATATTATTGTTACATACCCTTCTTTAAAAGGAAAACAACTTCTCTACTCAGGCCACTTTCAAAAGCTGGAATTCGGGGGGTGGAGACTTGGATAAAGCATACAGGCTCTAGAGGGATTTCCTCCAAAGCCCTCCTGTGCATTTGAACAGAGTATGGTTGGAGTTCCTTTGTCTCACCACTACCCTGACCCAAGTGGGAAGAGGGGGCGATGGTGTGGACCCAGTCAGAGATACATGGTAGTGCCAGCTGCCCCTACCCACCCTGTCCCCACTGTGCCACTCTGCAGATTGATGCCCGCTCCTGGAAACTTCCTGATGGCAAAAGGATGGCCCCCACACTGAGGCTCAGTCCTTAGCCTCTAAAGCAGGGCAGGGCCCTGGATCTCCTCTTCCTCCCCAAAGTATGCTGGCCTTCCTTGTGAGCTGGGGACTTTCAGTGTACCGGAGGCTGCCACGTGGCAGATGTGGCATGTCTGGGCCTGGGGTGGCTCCTTGCATTCCTTGCCCTGATGGTCTAGACCTCCACAGTTGTCTCATCTGTCTCACTTTCATCTTCCTTCTGCATGTATTTCTCTTTTGGCCACCTCACACTCCCAATACCGAGCACCCACCAGGGCTGGTGACACAGAGATTCCAGTCCCTAAGAGGACTTCTCAGAGGTGAACTCCATTGCCTCACCATCCTTCAGGCTCCGGAAGCCCTCCCTGTGCAGTTTACTCTGGGGCACAAAGTGCAGCACGACCTTGGGGCTGGCAGTCACAAACGGCAAGCACGACCTGTGCTCCCGCTGGGACCCACTTACAGGTGCTGGCATGGTGCTGCAGCTGCGGCTCTGCTATCTGGGCCATGTCCTCTGACGCCACCTCTGGTGCCTTGGTGCTGCCACCTGCGAACTGCTGGCCTGACGTGGAGACCATGGTAGTCGGTTGAGCTCCTGATCAAGAGGTTGCTGCCCCCTGAGAAATCCAGAGGCAAAAGGTGGTGGGAGAAGAGGCTGCTGCAGCTTCTGTAGTACTCCAGGTGATGCTTATGACACGAGCAATTGAGAATCGTGATTTAGATAGAGCAAGAGAGTGCGTGAGGAGCAGGTTTAAATAGTGTATAAGCATGTAGGAGAGATTACTTATGATAGACCTGCGGCTTCCAAAGCTCACGCTGGGGAGGTTAGGAGAGTACGGAGGAATGGGATTTGAGATTGGGTAAATAAGCATCAGATAGTTAGCATCTGGACTCTGATGGCTCTGGGAGAGTGGACTTGGACCTGAGGTACTTAGGAAGAATCTCAGTAACTGTCAGAGGTGATGTGTCTGAAATAATTGAACTGAGAATAAAATTGCACTTAACTGTGAAGAATGCACTTTATTCAAGATCCAGTCATAATTGTAAATCCAGTAGTTCTCACCCAGGTCTAATCACAGTAGCACCAAAATTGAAGTTACTGCTTTTTTTTTTTTTTTGCGGTATGCGGGCCTCTCACTGTTGCGAGCGGACGCGCAGGCTCAGCAGCCATGGCTCACGGGCCCAGCCGCCCCGTGGCATGTGGGATCTTCCCGGACCGAGGCATGAACCCGTGTCCCCTGCATCGGCAGGCGGACTCTCAACCACTGCGCCACCAGGGAAGCCCCGAAGTTACTGCTTTTATTACCTGAAGAAGAACACACAGTTTAGCTTCTCAGAGTCTCACCTTTCAAGTGTGTCTAACATGAAAATGAATGTATTTTTCCTAATACTTGAAATAGAGAACATTTTACTTTTGAGCCCCCTTTGGTCTAAATCCTCTAGGACTAGTTAATACATGCTTGGGTCAAGCCCTCTGGCATGATCCAACTAACACCAGGATAGGGGTTTCTGATTCTTCAACTATTTTGAAAAGACAATACAATACGAAAAGATAAAGTCATTTGCATAATTAGCTGCAAGTTATTTTGGACTGTGCCCCCTTCCTTCCCCTTCCTCCCCCACCACACCCCCCCGTAGGCTTAGAGGAAAGATACAAGAGGGGATAGAAGAAAAAAATAGGAGCAAAATGAATTTTACATTTTCTGCATTTGACAGCATTGTTCTTTCTACTGCTTAATGATACCAGATTATGAACAGTTTGTAAGTTTTTTCATAATATAAGTGCCTATCATCATCAGGGGTATTTTGTTTTTCCTCACTAAGACCATTCACTCTTATTTGCGTAGTGAAATCTCAGAAACATGCGAAAGACATAAACCACTGAAATTTAGACTATTTTTAGCCATAAATGGTTCTGATCAGCACGCATATCTGTAGCACTCGCTGCATATTTACCATGCATTATTAATTCTTTATGTTCACTAAGGCAGATATCTCAGTCTTAATATTCCTTTGTATTCCATTAGATTTATGGTACATCGTAAATCCTCAGTACATATGAGTTGATTTATACAGCTGTGAAAGAGGATAGGTTCAAATTCGTTGGTGATTCCAGTTGGGAAATTCGAGGTCTGTACAACTGCACATGGATGAACGTTGATAAGTGAAATGTCTGGTGGATACTATGAGAATATTCTAACAAAAATCATTTAGGAAAAGTGGGCAATTCTTTATGCAATGAGAAATTTACAAAAGAATGGTGATATATTTCAAAGCTTGTCTTTATAAGATTTGCACTTATAAGCATTTTCCAAAGTTAGAGAAAAAGACACTCTAAATCCTTTCGGGAATCTTTATTGCCGTTTGCATACATAGATACTCTCAGGGGGCCCTCGGTTATAAATCCCTTCTTTGTGATGAAGACAGGGCAGCTTTTGCCTCCCTTGCTGACCACACCTTATACATATGCCACGTCTGTCAGGAACAGTCTTCGTCTTCTGTGTGCCCCATCCTGGAAAGTACCCACATACGATTTTCTTTGCTTCATTTCTGGGTACAAATGTTTCTCTTTCTGGTTTGTTATATCAAAGATTGGGGCTATTTTGAAATATTAAGAAGCAAATGAAAATCCATCTGGCAGAGATTTTTTAAAGACATTTATCACCATTTTGGGAGCAATAAGAAGCTATTCTGTCTTCATTAAGGACAAAGTAATTGTCAATATGCTTAAATTGCTGGAAAGTGCACTAAGAATAGACACAAGGAAGAGTTTCTCTGTAGCGAGTGTTGTTAGGCCCTTGAATGGGTGACATAGGAGGCAGGTCACTTCAGAATAGATTTTTATTAATAAATCTTGGGTGTCTTAATAAGATCTGAATTATAGACAAATGTACATTTCTCATATTTTGGAAATAAACAAAACCAAAACTTCCCACCAAAATGTCCTTCTTTAAGGCATCAGTTCTTCCCAGAGCTAATAATAGTTGAAGGCATATGGAATAGATTCCACTGAAGACTATGAGTGCTGCTATGGAAAGATCTTCAAGGAATTTTGTTAAGTGTGTAAAAGCAAGGTGCCCACACAGCGTGTATAACTATGGCTGCCTTCAAAACGGCAGTATGACGTTAGAAATCGGGTGTGAGAGAGAGCTTTTTGATTTTGAATCTAGTGAATATATTGCCTATTCTGAAATAAATAAAAATAATAAAATTCTAAAAGCTCTTTGTTACTAAACAACAACAACGAAAAACACCCTGAATTCATCTGATGTTGACCAATAGGGAAGTGGTTAGATGGTACTCCATCTAATGGAATAAACTCTGCATCTGTTAAAAAGAATGAGGTAGATAGGCATAGAGAACGTAGTAAGTGAACAAAAGCAAAGTGCAGTATGTGCAAAGTTTCATTTCTGTACATTTTTAAAGGTCACTCAAAGAGCATTATATACATACACTATTCTATGTGCGGGTGTTCTTTTCTGGAAGGACACACATGGAATGATGAATAGAGATTAGCCATGGGGAGAGAATAGAGGGTGAATGTATGGGGAGGATGATTTTATTTGTCATAAATTTCTGAGTATTTTTAATATGTGTGTGTGTTATTTTTATTTAATGAACACCTAATAGTTAATTTTTGTTATGCCTCTGTGAAAAATTTTTAGTGTCATATTCCATATTTTCCTAAATTGATGTGAATCCAAGTGGATGAATTATATAATATAGAAAACTCCTGTAAAAATTTCACAAGGAGATAGATAGCAGCCAATCTATTCTAGACACTTTCTTTTTCTTTTCTTTTTAGTCACAGTCTTTAGGAGTGATTTATTAAAAATGATTGGATTAAAAAAATGATTGGATTTTCCAAATTATTAGCAACAGTATGATGCAGTGGAAATAGTAGCCTGAGAGTCTCACTGAGACTTCCACTTGGGCCCTTTCAACCTAAGACACAGCAATCTTCTGTGTTCAGAGAAAGAGATGACTAGTTTAAGATTCTGTCCCCCTTAGAATTCCAGGATTCTAATTCTTATTGCTAGAAAGCAGAGGATTCAATGCTGATTTAAGTAATTCTGTGATTCAAAGATTTTTAATATCCTACGTGATATTATATATCAGCAGTTAGGAATGCTGGCTCTTATACCAGTGTGTGGGGGGTAGTACCTAGGTAGACTTGGCGATTATGGTTGGTATAATAATGACCCTCCAAAGATGGCCATGCTTTAACCCCTGAAACCTATGTACGTGTTACCTTACATAACAAAGGGATTTTTGTAGTCCCTTTTGCAGATATGATTAAGGACTTTGAGATGGGAAAATTATTCTGGAATATCATAATCACAGGGATCTTTGTAAGAGGGAGGCAGGAGGGTCAGTGTCAGTGGGGAAGAGGTGAAGATGACATCAGAGGTCACAGAGTCAGAGAGATTTGAGGATGCTATACTTCTGACTTTGAAGACAGAAGAAAGGACCTATAACCAAGGAAAGCAGGAAGTCTCCAGAAGCTGGAAAAGGCAAAGAAACAGATTCTTCTCTTGGACCTCCAGAAGGAACAAAATCCTGCTGACACCTTGATTTGAGCCCAGTGAAACCCATTTTGGACTTCTGATCTCCAGAATCATATCTTTTTTTTTTTTTTTTTTGCGGTACGTGGGCCTCTCACTGCTGTGGCCTCTCCTGTTGCGGAGCACAGGCCCCGGATGCACAGGCTCAGCGGCCATGGCTCACGGGCCTAGCCCCTCCGCGGCATGTGGGATCTTCCTGGACCGGGGCGCGAACCTGTGTCCCCTGCATCGGCAGGCGGACTCTCAACCACTGCGCCACCAGGGAAGCCCCAGAATCATATCTTAATAGCTTAATAAGTTTATGTTGTTTTAAATCACTAAGTTGTGGTAATTTGTTATAGCAGCAATAGGAAACTAATACAGTGATTTATATCTAGAATTAAAATTTGAGGGTCATATCAGTTGTTGTATGTGTTTCCATCTCCTTTAATACAAACAGAAATTGTCAACCAAAGCAAGACTGAAGAAAATTTGTGATCATTCACTAACAATTGATAATACACATAAAATGCTGTTGACTTTTATAAACAAAATATAAGAAAAGATAAATCAATAGGTAAGTTTTTTAAGGAACTTGCTTGGCTTTTAATTGTTAACACTGTTTCAGAAGGATAAGTTGCCAATAGCTATTTGATGAGAATAAGAATGAGGGAATACCATTATGCTTGGCATGGATGGTAGAAAACTGTAGGGAACTGTTTCAGTTTTTTCCTAGCCTTCCTATGTAAATAATCCTTTAGGAAGATGTGACTTTTTGTAGTCGTAGTAAATCCTGCCTGTAAGAATGATTAACACTGGCAACAAATACTTAACAAGTCCTGGTTCACTGTCCATCTACATCCCATTTTCTCTAGCTCAGCACTTCTCTGTTAGTTTCAATTTCAAATGTCAAGCACAATCCAAGTGGGACTTATGGAGAAGGGAATTTATAAACATAATATATTACAAGTGTCTTGTTTTCCTTCAGAATTGACCACATTTACCAAGATTCACTGTGCTTTTTTTTTTCTCACTGTGCTTTGTTTTTCCTCCCTATACAGACAGTGAAAGAATGTTGATGAGAGAGGTCCTGTGGTCATGATAAGTCTACTTTTAAGCCATGGAGACCCTTAGGGAAGGCTAATTCCAGGGTTTTCTGCTGAAGTCCACCCTCTGCCTGATGGCTGTCATTATTAAGAAATCCCATTTTTTTTCTTGTCTCAGTGAAATGTGTCTGGGGAGGAGGGGTGGGTGGAAAGAAGTGAATTCCCTGAATAGGGTCAGAACTACAAATTCTGTGAGTGAATGAATAAGAATCAGCTATAATCAGAGAGACAGATCTTCTTTGATGTTACAGAAAAACATAGCAAGCTACTTACATCTGCTCTCTGGAGACTTTGTTAGAAATTAGAAATGTGGGCTCTGTGGACAGACTCTATGTTTGAAATTTGGATTTGTCACTTGGATGCTGTGGCAGTACAGAATATTGTGTGGCACTTATCATATCCTTAATATTATCTTACATTGCAGACTGTTTATAATAGAAAAAAGAGTAAGAGAGGTAACTTTGCTATTCTAATGCTTCAGATATATGCCCACATAGAGAAGAAACACATAGAAGGAAGAAAATATAATATCTCTCGATCAATTACATAAAATATATTATCTCAATTTACTCGTTTGACACTGTGTCTTGATTCATGATTCATTATAATTAGGAATATTTTCCATTTCTAAAATCATTTTAGCAAGAAATCCATCTTATTTTAAATTTATTGGATATTTGAAGAAAATATTTGAAGAGATAATATCTGAAGTCTTCCCTAACATGGGAAAGGAAACAGTCACCCAAGTCCAGGAAGTGCAGAGTCCCATACAGGATAAACCCAAGGAGGAACATGCTAGACACATATTAGTCAAATTGACAAAAATTAAAGACAAAGAGAAAATATTAAAAGTGATAAGGGAAAAGCAACAAATAACATAGAAGGGAATCCCCATAAACTTATCAGCTGATTTTTCAGCAGAGATTCTGCAGGCCAGAAGGGAGTGGCATGATATATTTAAAGTGATGAAAGGGAAAACCTACAACCAGGAATACTCTACCCAGCAAGACTCTCATTCAGATTTGATGGAAAAATCAAAAGCTTTACAGACAAGCAAAAGCTAAGAGAATTCAGCACACCAAATTCAGCATTTACAACAAATGCTAAAGAAACTCCTCTAGGTGAAAAGGAAAGGCCACAACTAGAAACAAGAAAATTATGAATGGGAAAGCTACATACAGTAAAGGCAGGAAATCATCCACAAACAAATATGATATCAAAATAAGCAATTATGAGACTAAGAGAGTACAAATGCAGGAGATTGGAAATGCATTTGAAATTAAGAGACCAGAAACTTAAAACAATCTTGTGTATATATATATATATATATATATATATATATGTAGATTGCTATATAAAAACCTCATGGTAACTGCAAACTAAAAATCTACAGTAGATACACACACAAAAAAGAAAAAGGAATACAAACACAACACTAAAGATAGTTCTCAAATCACAAGAGAAGAGAGCAAAAGAAGAAGGGAAGGAAAAAGACCTACAAAAACAAATCCAAAACAGTTCACAAAATGGCAATAAGAACATACATATCTATAATTACCTTAAATGTAAACGGATTAAACACTTCAACCAAAAGACACATACTGTCTGAATGGATACAAAAACAAGACCCATATATATGCTGTCTACAACAGACCCAGTTCAGATCTAGGGACACATACAGACTGAAAGTGAAAAAAGGTATTCCATGCAAATGAAATCAAAAGAAAGTTAGAGTAGCAATACTCATATCAGACAAAATGGACTTTAAAATAAAGACTCTTACAGGAGACAAAGACGGACACTACATAATGATCAAGGGATCAATCCAAGAAGAAGATATAACAATTGTAAATACATATGCACCCAACATAGGAGCACCTCAGTATATAAGGCAAATGCTAACAGCCATAAAAAGAGAAATCGACAGTAACCCAGTAACTTTAACACCCCACTTACATCAACGGACAGATCATCCAGAAAGAAAATCAATAAGGAAACAGAGGCCTTAAATGACACATTAGATTGGATGAACTTAATTGGTATTTATAGAGTATTCCATCCAAAAGCAGCAGAATATACATTCTTTTCAAGTGCATGTGGAACATTCTCCAGGATAGATCACATGCTGGGCCACAAAGCAAGCCTTGGTAAATTTAAGAAAATTGAAATCACATCAAGCATCTTTTCCAATAATAACATTATGAGATTAGAAATCAACTACAAGAAAAAAACTGTAAAAAACATAAGCACGTGGAGGCTAAACAATATGCTACTAAACAACCAATGGATCACTGAAGAAATCAAAGAGGAGATCAAAAAATACCTAGAGACAACTGAAAACGAAAACACTATGATCCAAAACCCATGGGACGCAGCAAAAGCAGTTCTAAGAGGGAAGTTTATAGCAATACAATCTTACCTTAGGAAACATGAAAAATCTCAAATAAACAACTTAACCTTACACCTAAAGCAACTAGAGAAAGAAGAACAAACAAAACCCAAAGTTAGTAGAAGGAAAGAAGTCATAAAGATCAGAGCAGAAATAAATGAAATAGAGATGAAGAAAACAATAGCAAAGATCAATTAAACTTAAAGCTGGTTCTTTGAAAAGATAAACAAAATTGATAAACCTGTAGCCAGACTCATCAAAGAAAAAAAGGGAGAGGGCTCAAATCAATAAAATTAGAAATGAAAAGGAGAGGTTACAACAGACATCACAGAAATACAAAGGATCATAAGAGACTACTACAAGCAACTGTGTGCCAATAAAATGGACAACCTGCAAGAAATGGACAAATTCTTAGAAAGGTACAATCTCCCAAGACTGGACCAGGAAGAAAGAGAAAATATGAATAGACCAGTCACAATTACTGAAATTGAGACTGTGATTTAAAAAACCCCCAACAAACAAAAGTCCAGGACCACATGACTTCACAGGCAAATTCTATCCAACATTTAGAGAACTAACACCTATCCTTGTCAAACTCTTCCAAAATATAGCAGAGGGAGGAACACTCCCAAACTCATTCTATGAGGCCACCAACACCCTGATACCAAAACCAGCCAAAGATATCACAATAAAAGAAAATTACAGGCCAGTATCACCGATGAACATAGACACAAAAATTTGCAACAAAATAATGGCAAGCCAAATCCAACAATACATTAAAAGGATCATGTACCATGATCAAGTGGGATATTTACAAGGGATGCAAGTTTTTCAGTATCCGCAAATCAATCAGTGTGATACACCACATTAACATATTGAAGAATAAAAACCGTATGATCATCTCAATAGATGCAGAAAGAACTTTTGACAAAACTCAACTCCCATTTATGATAAAAACTCTCCAGAAAGTGGGCATAGAGGGAACATACCTCAACATAATAAAGACCGTATATGACAAACCCACAGCCAACATTGTTCTCAATGGTGAAAAGCTGAAAGCCTTTAAGATCAGGAACAAGACAAGGATGTCCACTCTCACCACTTTTATTCAACATAGTTTTGGAAGTCCTAGCCACAGCAATCAGAAGAGAAAAAGAAAAGGAATCCAAATTGGAAAAGAAGTAAAACTGTTACTGTTTGCAGATGACATGATACTATACATAGAAAATTCTAAAGATACTACCAGAAAACTACTAGAGTTCATCAATGAATTTGGTAAAGTTGCGGGATACACAGTTAATACACAGAAATCTGTTGCATTTCTCAACACTAACAACAAAAGATCAGAAAGAGAAATTAAGGAAACAATCCCATTTACCATCACATCAAAAAGAACAAACCTGCCTAAGGAGGTAAAAGACCTGTACTCTGAAAACTGTAAGACACTGATGAAAGAAATCAAAGGTGACACAAACAAATGGAAAGATACACCATGTTCTTAGATTGAAAGAATCAATAATGTCAAAGTGTCTATAATACCCAAGGCATTCTTGGGATTCAGTGCAATCCCTATTGGATTACCAATGGCAATGTTTGCAGATCTAGAACAAAAAACCTTAAGTATGGAAACACAAAAGACCTTGAATAGCCAAAGCAATCTTGAGAAAGAAAAATGGAGCTGCAGGAATCAGGTTTCCTGACTTCAGACTATACTATAAAGCTACCGTAATCAAAACAGTATGATACTGGCACAAAAACAGAAATATAGATTAATGGAACAGGGTAGAAGGCCCAGAAATAAACCCATGCACCTATGGCCAATTAATCTACAACAAAGGAGGCAAGAATATACAATGGAGAAAAGACAGTCCCTTCAATAAGTGGTGTTGGGAAAACTGGACAGCTGTATATAAAAGGGTGAAATTAGAACATTCTCTAACACCATACACAAAAATAAGCTCAAAATGGATTAAAGACCTAAGTGCAAGACCAGATAGTATAAAAAACTCTTAGAGGAAAACATAGGAAGAACACTCTTTGATATAAATAGCAGCAATATCTTTTGTGACTTGTCTCCTAGAGTAATGAAAATAAAAACAAAAAGAAACAAATGGGACCTAATTAAACGTAAAAGCGTTTGCATGGCAAAGGAAACCATAAACAACTCAAAAAGACAGCCCACAGGATGGGAGAAAATATTAGCAAATGATGCGACCGACAAGGGATTAATTTCCAAAATATACAAACAGCTCATGCAGCTCAATATCAAAAAACAACCCAATCAAAAAATGTTTGGAAGACCTAAGTAGACATTTCTTCAAAGAAGATATACAGATGGCCAAAAAGCATGTGAAAAGATGCTCAGCATCTCTAAGTATTAGAGAAATGCAAATCAAAACTACAATGAGGTCTCACCTCATACAGGTTAGAATGGCCATCACCAAAAATGTCTATTAACCATAGATGCTGGAGAGGGTGTGGATAAAAGGGAACCCTCCTATACTGTCAGTGGGAATAAATTGGTACAGCCACTATGGAAAACAGTATGGAGATTCCTTAAAAAACTAAAAATAGAGTTACCATATGATCCAGCATTTCCATTCCTAGGCATATATCCAGGGAAAACCATAATTTGAAAAGATACATGACCCCAAGGTTCATCGCAACACTATTTACAATAGCCAAGACATGGAAGCAACCTAAATGTCCATCGACAGATGAGTGGATAAAGATGTGGTACATAAATACAATGGAATATTATTCAGCCATAAGAATGAATGAAATAATGTCATTTGCAGCAACATGGATGGACCTAGAGATTATCATACTAAGTGAAGTAAATCAAAGACAGACAAATATCATATGATATCACTTATATGTGGACTCTAAAAAAATGATACAAATGAACTTATTTACAAAACAGAAACAGACTCAGAAAACAAACTTGTGTTTGCCGAAGGGGAAAGTTGAGGGGGACGGATGAATTGAGAGTTTGGGATTAGCAATGCACACTACAATGTGTGGAGTGGATGGTTGGCAGGGACTTACTGTATAGCACAGGGAACTCTACTCAGTGTTCTTTGGTGACCTGTATGGAAGAAGAATCTGAAAAAGAATATATATATATATATATATATATATATATATATATATATGTAGTGAATCACCTTGCTGTACACCTGAAACTGACACAACATTGTAAATCAACTATTTAAAAAAAAGAAACAAAGGAAACACAGTTTGCTGCTATTACTGATTCACTAGGTCTGGGGTGGGGGCTGTGAATGTGCGCTCCTAATAAACTCCCAGGTTCAGCTGATTCTGCTGATCCAGGGTCTGCACACGTGTTGAAAACCACTCTTACAGTATGTACATACTTTAAGAATATAAGTCAGTTTGTTCTTCCAAACCATTTAGGGCTTTTCCGTACAGGAAAAGCCAAAGTCCTGACAAAGCTTTCAGGGGGCCAGGTGCCCTGGCAGTTACCTCCCTTGCCTCATTCCCGAATCCCTTCACCATTGTTGAGAAACTCTGCAAGTGAAATAGTTTCAGTGTGCTTTGCTTTAACATCAAAGCTGGCAATGAAACAAAAACCATTTAATTCATTGAACTCACTGGATTTCCCAGTCCTGAGGAAAAATGAAATAAACCTACAACCATCAACACATTAATTAAAGTAAAACTATGCGAGTGAAATAGTTTCAAGGTGTTTTGCTTTAACATCAAAGCTGGCAATGAAACAAAAACCATTTAATTCATTGAACTCACTGGATTTCCCAGTCCCCAGGACAAATGAAATAAAGAAACCTACAACCATTGCATAGTTAAAATTCCAAATTCCTAACTCTAACCATTTAAACAACCCTGGCTGCAGGGTTGTTTCTGGAACAAACCAGGCACAGTCCAACCTGAGGGCCTTTGCACAAATAGATCTCCCAATTAAACGAGTCTCCCCTAAACAGGTACAGGACTCAGTCCTTTACCTCCTTCAGCCTTTGCTTAATTCTACCTTTTCACCTGATTTTAAATTGCGCTCCCCTCCCCCCTCCCACCAATCTACTTGGCATGTTGATTTCTGCAGCATTGTCTCCACCTGACAAGTAAGAACTACATCATTGCTTACTATCTACCTCCTCCCACTAAAACTCAAGTTCCACGAACACAGAGACCTGTGTTTATTGTATTTACCAGTGTTCACAATCATGATATTTTTTCCCAGGACGTAAGAGGTGCTCAACACATGCGTGGAATATGTGTTTACAGAACGGAGATACCCTAATCTGACCCTGTTTGTTCATGCTGTGGACACAGGCATTAAGTCACCCCAAGAACAGGGCATAAAGAAGCATTTGCAGAAAATGTCTCCTTTGCAAATGGGTAAAGCCAAGTCACCCAAGTGTGTGTGTATGGGGGGCGAAGAGTGGGTAGGACTTTAAAAATGCTATTGCCAAATGACTTAGTGCAATTTGACAATTCCACAGCTGTCAGCTATTTGTTGTTTTTGTGGTTGATAATCAGTCTATTGGGCAGTAGAGGCAGGTGGGAGGTGTATCCCCTCTCCACAACCCTATAACCAGAGTGTATCACAACCAAGATGAGGCTTAGAGCCCATTCTGATGAACATACAAACGTTCATTAGCAATCAAGCACCAAGCAGTCACATACTCTAAGTTCAGAGAGTTCCCTACACTTTGTCCCCAAGCATTCCTAAAATAGGGTGAAAATTTTCACTCTGGGGCAAATGCACTGATACCCACCAGACAGAACTGGTCAAACCTTTCATCTCTTCACAGGTATATCTGTGAAGCCAGGGCGGCTGAGGAGGGAGAACCCAGCCCCACAAGTTGCTCACAGTATAGGGTACAGGGGAAGGTGCTGGGTTAATGGGCTGCTCGGTCCCTAGACCCTGTCTGCCCAAGGGTGGTGGCATCTGTGCAGTTTTCAAGGCAGCCACATGGCTTGGCCATTGCTCATTGTGCCAAAGAGAAATTATTTCTGATGTTCCTTAGAAGTAGAGGAAGGTATTTAAGGTGCTTGGTAGTCTTCTCTAGATATAGAATCTCATTTAAGTTACTTCAAAGTTAACTAAAGGCCCCTAGGATATAGACTAAAGGTATTCAAACACCTCACACTATTTATACTGAAATATTTTTATTTAAACTACAGACAATATAATAAGTGTCTTTATATATACACATAAAGTTTAAAATGTGTTTGCTAAAATCATCAACACATTAATTAAAGTAAAACTATGCAAGTGAAATAGTTTCAAGGTGCTTTGCTTTAACATCAAAGCTGGCAATGAAACAAAAACCATTTAATTCATTGAACTCACTGGATTTCCCAGTCCCGAGGACAAATGAAATAAAGAAACCTACAACCATTGCATAGTTAAAATTCCAAATTCCTAACTCTAACCATTTACATTCTGTTTGTAGGATCTTCACCTTTGGAAACTCCTATCATCTTTCATGTAGACCGAACCCTAACACTAAACACCTGACACTTAATGCCTCAAATAGGAGATAATCAAACTTCTTTAAAAAATGTTCTGAACACAATTGGTGAGTTTGTTCACAACTAATACACAGAAATACACATTCAACAAATCTCACAAAACTACTAGCCTTTTCTACCAAACATTAAAACAGTTTGAATTGTAACAGGAAAGGCTTCCTGTCCTTAAACAGGCAGAGTTGAGAGATGTCTAAGGTAGTTTGTAAATCTAAGTGGTTTAGAACAACTCAAAAGCATTTAATTAAAGCAGAATGTTCCGTTACAGCTCCTAGTCCTGTAGGATATATATTCTTCATATTCTCTTCCATTATGGTTTATCACAGGATACTGAGTGCGGTTCCCTGTGCTATACAGTGGGACCTTGTTGTTTATCTATTTTCTATTTAATAGTTTGCACCTGATGGTCCCAAACTCCCAAACCATCCCTTCCCCACCTCCCTTGGCATCCACAAGTCTGTTCTCTATTAGATCCCTTTAATAATTAGATCAGACTGAATATTCGTGGAACGAGAGAGCCGAGAAGTAGCAAGAGGTTATTATTGGCATAGCTGACAAGTAGAAGCCCCTTAGGACCATGTTTCCATAACTTACGAAGCACAGGACATGCTGCCTCCTGTCATCGAAGTGCTATGTGGATACCAGGCCGTCAGCAAGTTATGAGCTGCAGAACTTGGGTTTTCGTGCAAGTTTAAATGTCACTCTTCTAAGACTCAGCATGTGGTGAAACAAACTTAATTGAACCCAGTCACCTTTTTCCTTAACCTGGCAGGGATTCAACACCCCTTATCAGTCGCAACAGTTCTCTTGTCAGCATTCATGTCACCAAGAGGAAATGACCCTGATCCCAGTTCCAGTGTTGCATGGTGACATGCATCCATACTTGTCCTATTCTCTCCTACAGGACACATCATCCCCATCTTAGGAAATGTGTTGTCGGTTGGGTCTTTTTCAAAGCAACATAACTCGTAACTGGTGGAGAAAAGATGTAGTCCCAGGTCCACCCAGTCAGCTGGCTTCTGTTCCTTGATGCTGGGAACCACGTGAACTCAGTTGTAGCCTTGCTCCTTCCTATTCTTGTAAACCTAGGCTTTCTTGTCTGCTTTGATGCCAGGAAAAAAAAAAAAAAAAGGATTGGATATATACTCTCACTAACCTCAATAATTCTTATTTTAGAATTTTAGTGGGAGGTATTGAGAAACAACCCTTGTTGTTATTCTTGAAATTTATTCTTAAAATTGTTACTAGATTGAATTACAGCCGTGAAATGTTAGTGCCCATGCACTGCAATAGATTTCAGTTATCCATACAAAATCTTTCTTTAATAAAAGTGTAATAAAAACCTGACTAATCGTACATATAACCAGTATTTGATCCAATTCATTGGAAGTTCTGAAAATACTCACCAGCCTTGGTAGCCAACGTATCCAATCTATTTTTTAAATTCTTTTTTGAACCATAATTATTTTTTACTCAAAAAATAATCCCAGGAATATTTTTAATAATAAATGAAATATATCCTAATTATGTCTATTCCAGTAACAAAATGGGGATAACTTTGAAGTGTGGGTAGAGGCAGAGGAATTTTTACTCTTGGCTTATCTAGCAAGCAGGGCTAGCTTTTTGGGCATGGGGTGTGTATCACATATGACCCCCATGCTCAGAGGAGTCTGATGCTTGGTTTAATGCTCTACTGTCCTCTTCAGGAAATTCTTAATATACTATTTTTGAGCATGTGGTGAGCAGAGGAGATACCCTGGGGGGACAGCCCTGCCAGTGTTTGTGATCTAGCAGCAGTGCCTGATGGCTCTGACTCAGTCCCCTGGGCACAGCATGCAGAGCAATTGTTCTGGCCAGCCCCAGGGCAATCCAAGGAGCCACTGGGCTGACTGGGTGACCGGGAAAGGACCTGGGACCAGATTGGCAGCGGTGACAGTGAAAGCAGCAGAGGAAGTGACTGCTGTACCCCTGGGGAAAGCAGAGGGCCCAGGCAGCCCTGGGAACTGTGGGAGGCCGGCTTGCCCGTTAATTCACGAAGAGAACCGGTCCCTGCAGCTCCTGCACAAATATTAACTATGATTTAGTGCTGGAACAGGAACTGCTAGTGCTCAGGCAGTAAACTTTGTCAATAAATTATTAGAAGATAAAAGCATACACATGGATATTGCAACAAAGCATATCAGAGTTGTTAGAATTATTCAAAGAGTTTAGAGTCTCTGGTTATGAAAACTGCTGCAACATTGTAAACAAATATCCACTTACACATAGAAATTAGTCTGTAGCTAGCAGCAGACAGAAAAGAGCCCTTTTCCTGTGAACTTCAAATGAACAAATTACTAACTAGGAAGACAATTTTAAAATTATTTTTCTTGTTATTGAAGATAACAGCAGCAGAACACATAAGTAGGTGTTTTCAATGATGTAGAAATGAAGCCATTTTCAGCTTCTTAAACAACTTCAAGTTATAGGAAATATCAGAGGAAATATTAAAATGCCACTATAATTTTTAAAATTCAGATTACACGAAACTGATTTTTATGAAGAGCTAAATCTTTTTAGAAAAATTGTTCTGTGAACCATTAGTTCAAATGACTAAAATTTATATTTCAAAATAATTTATCAGGGCTTCCCTGGTGGCGCAGTGGTTGAGAGTCTGCCTGCCGATGCAGGGGACACGGGTTCGAGCCCCGGTCCGGGAAGATCCCACATGCCGCGGAGCGGCTGGGCCCGTGAGCTATGGCCGCTGAGCCTGCGCGTCCGAAGCCTGTGCTCCGCAACGGGAGAGGCCACAACAGTGAGAGGCCCGCGTACCGCAAAAAAAAAAAAAAAAAAAAAAAAATAATTTATCAGAAATACACCCAATATTGTCACTTTTTTATAAAATATTCTTCACAGCTCCAGTAATAGGTGTATCAGCAGAAAGATTCTTCTCAAAATTAAAAATTATAAAAAACCATTGATGCATTTGCCGAGATGATTGATGTCATATTTATATTGATTGCAAATGAATTGGCTAAAAGCATATAATTTTTTTTTTTTTTTTGCGGTACGCGGGCCTCTCACTGTTGTGGCCTTTCCCGTTGCGGAGCACAGGCTCCGGACGCGCAGGCTCAGCGACCACGGCTCACGGGCCCAGCCGCTCCGTGGCATGTGGGATCTTCCCCGATCGGGGCACGAACCCGTGTCCCCTGCATCGGCAGGCGGACTCTCAACCACTGCGCTATCAGGGAAGCCCCAAAGCATAGATTTTGATGACTTAATTGTAGAAAAGTGAGTCAAATCTTACGATCAATCAAAATATCCCACTTAATAGGCTACTGTATTTATAATTAGAACACCAAAATATTATGTTTTATAATTTATATTTTATATGGTTATTTATGTTACTATTACCCTGATCATGTTTTGTAAGTAATAAAATATTTTAAGGGAAAATCTTTTTTAGCAGCACTTTCTTCTTACTCCTTGAAAAAGGGGCCCTGCATTTTCATTTTGCTCTGGGCCCCACAAACTGTGTAGTCCACCCTGATAGCAAGATTTAGCACTGATGCTCCCCTCCAGACATCTTCTCCTTGAGTTCTTATTCTTTACAACTTGAACTGACAGATGCTTTTGCCCATTAGAAATAGCAATGTTTCATGTTTAAGAATATTTGCCTTTTAGCACTCAAAACAACACATTCACTGAATATGCTCTGTTTTTCCATGAATTATAAGCCTCGGCCTCAGCCTCTCAGCCCTTTGGTTTTTGCCTACCTACCTGCTTTTGGAGATGGGAAGGCTAGTTCCATGGTGCGTGGAGCACAGGGTTGTTATATCCTTACTGATGGAGGATTTTTCATAGTTTTCGCTCAATTTGATACTTCCCCATTGACTTACCAGTCATAACTCAGTGCCCATTTGTTTGACTTCATCCTAAGAGTCTTGGTCAGCCTGACATAACAGTGACAAGAAGTTCAGGTGTTCTGGTGGCTTCCACTGTGAGGCTGGAAAGATTTATGTCTAGACAGCTGTGTGCAAAAACCTCTCTGCACGTGGAGATCAACATATCCCCAAAGGATATAATGAGTAAAACTAGAAGAATAATGAAGAAAAATGACAGGCGCATGGAAGGGGAACAAACAGGGTATGCCTCTGGTAAATAACTCCCTGAAGGACTCTTAGAAAGGACTTACTGATTAATTGAATCAATCCATCATCCTTGGGATGACAGCATCAATTTGCAATCTTTTCTGGGAGTTGTTTTATTCCATTGCTGTTACCACTTAAATTCATATGAGGGTAGAGTGAGAGGTTAAAAAATACACCTGTTTTATTATTAGGGTACCACAGTTCTGTGCTCTCATTATAGAAACAGCTTACATTTATTTTAATAATGGTTTAAAATGTCGGAACATCAACATGTGGCTTATACAAGGATTTTTCCTCTTTGAATTTATCTTACAGAAATCAGCTTTTAATACCCATCAAAATTTTAAGCTCATTTGCTTCTAAACTCTATAATGTTTAAGAATTTTTGAAAAATGATCTTCTTTATAATTCTGGGGAATATAGAAGTATCTATCATTATCCCTTTTAGGAGGAACTCACCTTCATTTTCTTTGTGGTCACTGGCAGCCATAGCTTGTGATCCTTGTGCAGATTTCAGTGGTTAATGAGACCCTTGAGTGTATTCTCTAGTTCGAGCTTTTGTTGAGTTAAAAGGAATAGAGTATATACATGTCGTGGAGATTTTGCTCTCATACCTATTAAAAATGATTGTTTTAAGACACTAGCATGTTTTAAATTGGACATAATATACCATTCACAGATTTTGTTCTTTCCTTTCTTGGGAGTGGGTGGAAGGTAGATGCAATACAATGAAAAGAGGATTGAGCATGGATCCTAAGCAAAGATTCACATGTGAGGAGAATAATTTGGGCTTGATTTTTTATAATGTAAGGATTTTGATATCAAAGTTTCCTGAGTATAAGCGTTGATTGCCATAATTTTACCTAAGACTGATAAAATCTCTGAAGGATGATTTTTCTTGAAAATCATAGGAAATATTCAAGATGGAACAGCTTGAGTAATCTTAATCTCTCTAACATTAGCTATTCATAAATGTATTATGAAAGAAGTAGAAGGACTTCTAACCCTGAAGCTGAACATACTTGGTTGACTAATATATAAGAACATATCATATATACATGTTAACATATGGGTACATGTTATTGATATTTAAGAGAACTCTAACATGTGGGTGCAAAGTGTTGCCTGCCACTTCAGTAAACAAAGGATGTTGCAGCCATCAAGCCAGCAGGCACTGCAGCCGCCCCTGACTGTGCACACTGAGGGGATTCAGGATGGAGAGAAGCAGGACACTGGCCCCAGAGAGCTGAGGTGCACATCACCTCATGATGAAGGAAGGATTTCAGAAAGCCCAGACTCTTGCATCTTCCCATACACAGAAAAGTGCTAAATTCATTAACTTGAGAGGTCTGGTTTTCTTTAATTAATAGTAATCTTTTGATGTTTTGTATATCCCAGCTCCTCCATTACCTCTTTGGAGCAGTCCCTCAGAGCTATCTGAGAGGCTGTCTTCCGGGCTCAAGTCCTCAGTTTTGTCTGCCAGATAAAACATAATTCTCAACTTTTAGGTTGTGCATTTTCCCCAGTAGACAAACATAAAAATGCATATTTAACATTGAAACTATACAGAACTTAATAAACTTAATACACAATAATTCAGAAGCATTTTCTGGTCTTACACTGTCTTAGAGTCTTCCTTATCAGCGTTCATTGTGATTTACACAGTGCAGAGCCACTTGACAAATCCCAGTTGTCTGGGGTGTAGTGTATTCTATTCTAACCAGAGTACACATAGTAGAATTTGTTGTAGAATGGTGAGGTATTTGCATTTTCAGGATAAATGGCAATCTTGTGTAATCTCTTAACCTCTGTTGGCCTTAGTTTACTGTTTCTATAATGAATGAGTTTATATCTCAAGTTTGTTCTACAATGTGATCTATTTAAAATATTTATTTCTGAGTTCAAATTGTCCACTTGTTATATAGTACAGTGGAATGTTGGATATTTGCTTTATTGTTTCAGAGATTATGTTTTTTAGTAGCTACCAGATGAAGATCTTGGTACCACCTGTTATTTACCAAATGCACATCTTATTTAGTGGAGAACTGCAGGCTAAGGAATCTTTTCTTTAGATCACGTGTAAATATATGATCTTTTCTTAGGTTTGACCTATTAACTTTTGTCTCTTTTTATGCAACTGAGGTCTTGTGTGCACTTGCCCTCACAGTGGGAAGCAACATCCTGACAGTCATTCTTCGCTCCTTCAGTGAACCCGCATCAGCATACTTTTCACACAGGGAACATAAGTGAAAACAAGCTTGATCATTTACAAGGCTCTCACCATGTGGCCTAGAAGTGAAATACTACAAGTTGATATTCAGCGTCTTGTAATGCTTCCTCAAAGCCTCCCTTATTTTCAGTCAATTTTGGCATTTCGGCTTCTGGGGGCTGGTGTGCATCTGTGTGCTGTGAGAGGAAGGACATAACCCCAGCAGCCTGGAGCAGACCAAGCCCTCTATCCCTTGAGTACATATGGTAAACCTCAGCTGATATTGTGGCTATACTATCACAAGTGCCGGGGGTTAGTCTTTTCAACTTGCCTATCCTGTTTCAAAATGCTCACTATAATTGTCATCAAAAGTCTATGTTGGGCTTCTCTGGTGGCGCAGCGGTTGAGAGTCCGCCTACTGATGCAGGGGACATGGGTTCGTGCCCCGGTCCAGGAAGATCCCACATGCCGCGGAAGCGGCTGGGCCCGTGAGCCATGGCCGCTGAGCCTGTGCGTCCGGAGCCTGTGCTCCGCAACGGGAGAGGCCACAACAGTGAGAGGCCTGCGTACTGCAAAAAAAAAAAAGTCTATATCATCAAAGGGGCAATAAATGAGTATTTTAAATTATTTTATGTTAATTTGACATACAAAAAATGAAAAACCCTACTTATGTTAATCAAAGTTTTTAAATATAATGCCATATAATCCAGCTATTAGCCGGATGCTAACTCTAAATTCCAGATAGAGGAGGGAAAAAAGTTCTCCAAATGACAGCAGGTCTATTCCAGGCAGTCTTGTAAAAGAACCCTTAGAGATAATGAAAGTATGTGTTACCTATGACTGAGCTAAAATGGTGCCAAGGCCTGGCAATTCCTTTTTACTGCTGACACATCCCTGTATGGTATAGAATATCAGCATTGCCTCCACGTCAATGGAATAGGGTGTCCCTGTCAATGACATAATTAAATACACTTTGAGAAGGAACAAGGGCTTTCAGGGATGGCTCAGAAACTTGATTGTTTTTCCATTTATTTTTAAAATGCAAATTACACTAGTAAGTCAAAAAAATCACTCTGTTAAAAATACATTCAGAATTAACAAATGCCAAAAAAAAAAAAAAAGACACAGGATTGTAACTCTTGCCTTCTGAATATTAGGTTTATAACAAAAGCTCAGCCTAGAAAAATAGCATTCTTCACCGGATTTTGAGGAGGATACAGCTGTACAACTTAGATGTTTTTCCAGATAGAATCACACTACTGTGCTCCTTGTCCACTGATTCCTTTTTAGTAGTCAACAACTGTTTTTAAAAATTTTGGTGGTGATGATAGTAGTGATTAGATGGTAACTTGGCTGCAACTTAAAGCAGGAATATGAGGGTTTAGTCTCTGTGCATTTAAATTTCTATCCATATACATGTCTTATAAGGTGGAATCTCATCACAGCATGAATGTACAGTGAAACCTCATTTTTAATAGTCACATTAATTCTCACATTAGAATAATTTCTGGCATGTATAGTATTTATATTTTAAGAATCAAAGGATGATACATTGGTAAGTGTTTTTCTCATACATTAAACATGCATGTCACTATAAAATCATCGTATGAGGTTTCACTGACATGTTTGTGATTGTATAATTTTATGCATGTATATATGGACAAACATATACAAACCACTGAGAAAATTCAAGCACAAGTGCTTGAACTTTTTTCTGTAGTTTATATTCTAATTGTAACCGTTGTTCCTTTGTTTTCAAATGCGTATATGTGTAGATCACAGACATCCATGCAGACACAGTAATGGGACTGGTTTATGTAGATTTGGATGGGCTAACGTTCAAAGTAGGTTAACCCAATAACTGAAACTTCTTAGAAACAAGGAGAAAAAGTTGCTCCATGCCAATTTATAATTTTTCAAGTCTGAATTTCACTGCATTTAAGGGTGGTGTATTAGTTCTAAAAAAGAAAAAAATTGATTTTAGTGTCTCAGGTGGATCCAAAAAAAATGACTCATCTGAGTTCCTGACAAGCCTGAGCTAATTATGTTTTTCACTAATGAAAACCAAATAATGTTTGAATATATAGAACAAAATTTCCTAGGAATTCAGAATATTCCTTAAACACATTGACCTACTATTAAGTTTCCAAAGGCATCTTGTTGCCAACTACGTCAACAGCACAGTTTTTCTGCCACAATAATACAGGAGGATTAAAATACACCCTAACACACAACAGATCCCCCAAATACCACAAAGAGATCTCAAATATTTCACCAAGGTAACTATTGCTCCCCCCACCCACCCAAAAAATAATCTCGTACGCTGAAGTTAGGAAAAAAAGTTCACCTACGTAGGGGCTTCCATTTGAATTAGATATAAAAGAGTAAACATAGCTAATACATATTCAGTTGGCCTCTGTTGATAGAAATCCACAGCTGTTTCTGTGTTAGTAAAAGACATTGGTAGATACTTATAAAAGCACCTAGAGTGCAATAAATAAAATCAGTGAGTTAAGCCATTTCTGTTCTCTGCTTCCAGTAGATTAATGAGTTTAGTAGATTGATACGTTTCTCTTTGTCCCACCCAACCCCCTCAGAAGACCTTATTGAGGAATTATAAAGATGATGATTATTACTTTGTTATTATTACTTGTCTTTTTCTGGCCACCATGGAGGCTCAATGGTAAAAGCACTTTGCTGACAGCTGGCAGTTTTTGTACACAGACACACTGCAGTTGCTGAGCTATGCAGTCTTGTTTCTTGACATGACACACATAGAGTTGAACTCATTCGGAATTAATAGCAGTGTGTTAGCCTAAAGGAAGTGACTTGGGGGTGTCTGCACTGAGATTCTCAGGCGCACAACTTAGGTGGGTTAAGGCAAGTATGTACGGTACAGCCTTTAGGGCAAACAACCTGCCATTTCAGACTTCAGTTACAGGGTCATCATGCCGTGTTTCGTTTGTTTGTTTTTTGCAATTACATTGCCTACATAGCTGTGGTGCTATCAAGACATACGGAGTGCAGAAGACAGGGCTCTCTAGCTAATGTGCCCTGGATGACTTCGCAGCTGGCAGAAGCTGACTGGCTGGGCTGCAGAGCAGTTAGTGACGGCCAGCAGAGGGCACCAGCACGTCTCCTTATGAACTTTCCAAAGGCCTGGGAGAAAGCAGCCTGCTTTCAGGAAATCCACGATGGGCGTATCCTGCATATCTGTCTGTTTCAGTTAGAAAGAGGAGGCCAAGTAGAATTGGTTGTGTGCCCATGTGTGCCCGTGTGTGTGTGTGTGTGCCCGTGTGTGTGTGTGTGTGTGTGGTCCCAGTGTACATGGAGGCTTTATGTTTTGTTAGTATGTATATATATTTAAACTTAGTTGCTTCTTGCTCTTCAAAAAATGCAGGAGGCCACTGCGAAACAAGTTCTTTGAACGGTCCAGGAGCTGATATACTGAAGCCATTTGTATTATTTCGACCTGAGAGAGAGAGAAAAAAGATGTTTTTAATCAAGGGTGAGAGCCCAGCACCTTTTCTCACCTCTCCAAGCACAAGAGTAAACCAAAAAAAAAAAAAATAAAAAAAAAATAAAAGAGATCCAAAGCCCAAATTGTGCTTTAAATAGACAATTTTCCTCTCCTCAACTTTTTCCGCAGTGCAACCTTTTGGATAGAGAGGCCATTTATGGTAATTTAAAATCCATTTTCTGGGGGCAAATGAATATGTATTGCTGTACAATTAGGCCGCCAAAAAGAATGCAATGTTTTCAAATGTGGTCTGATATAGCATGGAGTATTTTCGCATTTATACTGCAGGGAGCCCAAACAGATCTCAACCTGCTTCGGCACTTAGGTCAGTGGTAGTCAAAGCAGTTACTTTGTTAGAAAATCAACCTGTGGGCGTGGGAATGTTTTTGCGCAGCAACTTCATAGCCATTATTTGTTTCAAAGAATTCTCCAAACTGTAAGAGAAAAATTAATGAAAACTTTTCCCTTTTAGATGGATTATAGATAATCTGAAGAATTACAGGCCAAGAACATTCACCCAAGTTAACTTTAAAAAAAGAGGACTGTCTATTCATTGACTACAGGAACTGAAACAAACTGTGAATGGAGGTCAGTTAGGACAGTGTTTTCAAAGCCTTGTCCAGGCTCTGAGCCACAGAAGATTTGCTGGGTATAATGGAAACCCCACAGCTAAAACTGCGCATTGCTTTTAAGCATCTGTTTTCCTTCTAAGGAATGGCTTTTATTTCCAGTTGCTATATAATATCATTGGGGTGCTTGAACTGGCCCATGATGTTAAATTACTCTTATTTTATGAGACTTACTTATGGCAGGTTGACAGGAGAAGGTCTACCCCACAGGACAAAGATACAGGAGATGCTCAGGTCTCTGCCTCCCAGCAGGGGATGAAGTTTATGCTTAAATCATTTTTGGTTTTTCATGGGATTTTAATAGGCAGTGACTCTCCAGTGATTGTATTTGAGGGCTACACAGTTGAAAAAGTGCTTCATTCAACACCACATATAATGTGAAATCAAAAGGGAATAAAGGAAACGCAGGAAAAGGGAAGGGTGCAGGCATGTATGGAACTATGGCAGCAAAGTTAGTGTGAGGAAGTAAAGATAAGTAAATTTAAAATCAGGGAATGAAATGTCAGAGCAAACTCAACAGTCCACATAAGAATTTGGAAAAAACTAAGCAGTCAGGAAAACCAGTTGATAATTGGGGCTGTGTAAGGAACAAGTTGTGTGACCTTTGTGTTTCTTTTCTTTCATCTAGTTTCCTCACCTGTAAAATAAAATCTTAGTGTTCTAGTACTTGAGGTCTGCTAGAGGATTCTTTGTAGAAGGTATGGTAGTAGTATTTTGACTGGTGATTTATTAAACATTTAACTTATTTCATGAGCAGTGAGACTTGAAAGCTCTTATATAATTTTACTATTCTTAGGCAGTGAGGAGGAAAATAATATTTTTATTACTTTTGGTTCAGCATTTAAAGTACTTAATAAAATCACGAGAAGTTTTGTCTTCAAGGAATTTTGTTCCAGACATTAAATTTGAAGAGTCCTCTATTTAAAGACAACATTGGAATTATGAATGCCTGGTTTGATACTATAGTCTTGATTATATATAATCGGCATTCTCGTGTTATTATCAGAGCTGATCCTTACAGAGTGGTTACATCTAATTTATTATATTTTGATCATATTTATTGATCATTCATATTGACCAACACAATGTAATATTATATGATAAGAATGTTGTGTGATATTGTCAGAAGCAAGAAATTGCAGGACTTGTAGATGTTCTGGTCTACTCTTGAGCACAAACATATTGTTACATGTTACTTGGGCTGACATATGTGATATATTGTTTACAGAGGAAACCTTTTGGGAATGAAATACAGTGTATGGTGATTTCTGAGTTGATAAAATCTTTTCGTGAGTAATATTGGTTAACATAAGCATTATTACTACATCTAATAAATTATGTTTATTAAACATGTAGTATGTGACATGTCCTATGTTGTACATGCTCTACAAACATTGTTTTATGGAAATTCAGAACAACTATATGAAGTGCATATGCTATTGTCTCTATTTTGCAGGTGAGGAAACTTAGGCTTGGTGAGAATAAAGTTATTCAAATAAAGTTATAGGTCCAAGGTCATAAAGAATTTTATCTCATGCAGTCTGGCTTCAGTAGCTCGTCTTAACCACTACTCCTTACCACTGCTCCTTACTGCTTTGACTTTATTTTTTAATAGAACACTTTACACAAGGCTATGTTACAATATTGAGAAGAATGGTAAAGAATGTAAAGGATTTATCATTTTATTTTTTGCTTAAGCTATCAAATCTTTCTGGGAGGATAGGAATGTTATGGTATAAATAGAGAGACAACTATAGTATGGGGCAAAACAAAAAGATATCAAAGGAAAAAGGTTAAGAAATGTTTCATAAAGGAAGTATATTTTAAGATACAATTTGAAGGAGAGTGGGATTTGAAAGAGTGGAATTTGGGGGAAAACAAACAACATTTGGTGTCAAGAGAACAGCATGGACAATTGGAAAAATACATGTCATATTTGCAGATGGTAAGAGTTTTAGTTTGACTGTAAAAAAAAAAAAAAAAGAAAGAAAAAGGATAAGGGGAGATATCAGACTATGTGTGCCCTCAATAGATGATAAGCTTCAGGAAGCAGAGGCCAGCTCTTATTTATCATTACATTTTCCTGGGGGCTCCCAGCATTGTCTGCATATGGTTGAGACTATTAAAGGTTGAAGAGGAGAGATAATATTTCAATAGAACACTGGGGCCAGATCAGAGTAGATTTGCAAAGTCTGATAAGGAGTTTCAACTTTGTTCAGTAGGCAATAAGGAGTCATTGATAGGTTTTGGGCAGGGGCCTAACATAATCAGAGTGGTACTTTAAGAAGATTAATTTGGCAGTCACATGGAAGGTGGGATAGGAGTTCTAAAATAAGAAAGAGCCTGGAAAACTTCAGTTAATGATTGCCTGAATTAGGGCAGTGGTTTTGGGAATGTAAAAGAGGGGATGTGTGATGTCCTGTTTACAGAAGGGATGCTTTGAATGACATACAGTATTGGCTGATTTCTGAATTCGATAAAGTTTTTTTATGAGTGGTGTTACCAAATGCTTTTGGGAAACTACAAGAGACACACACACAAAATGCAGGCATGATGCATAGATCATTCCCTTTGTAAAGAAAAGCTTAAAAGGGGATGTATAAGGATTACTTTAATCTCTCTGGAGGAGAAATAATCCAAAAAACGTATTTATTATCCTACACACTAACAATATTAAAAGGTAAAATGATTCAATGGTGGAGGACAACGACGACAAACACATATCTTCAAAGAGAGAAGCTCACATTTCGAAATGAATTGGAATCTTACTTTCTATTTTGATCTTCGCTTGCAATTCAGCATATCACTTGATGCTGATATATAGAATTTGTTATCAGTTGTTATCCAAGGGAATTTGCCTAAACACAGATATAAAAATCAGGCTCTGATTGTATGTCTGCTCTCTTGAGTGCTAGAGTTAAGGGTCTGATAAGTTTCAGTGTTAATATTCTGGTTTCATTTTCACTTTTCACACCAGAAAAATGAAAGAGTATTATTATTTTCTAACACTACACATAATTAAGGTGATAACCTATCATTTATCATCCAAATGAGAACACTTTTAAGACTAATAGGGTGTGCTGGTAATACTTATATCAGGACAACCCATGTAAACTAAGACTATACTGGGAAAACCAGGATATATGGCTTATATATAGTTACATATAACTACCTACAATGTTATATCATTTTCAAAATATACAAATTTTGGGTAATTCAAAGAAGTTGTATATTATATTGGATTTTTAGCCATGTAGTTGATACTTATGTAAGACTACTTTTAAAAGTAACTTTAGAGATAGCTTTCCTGATAAGTTAAATTTTATTCATAATTTAAAAAAATTTATTAGAATTATCTCAGTCAGAACAATATTAATAGAGGAGAAAATACTGAAAGTAAATGACTGAAGGAAAGCTGCATGCCATCTATTTTGTGCCACAATAACATTTTCTTAATCATCTTTTAGTATCCCAGAAGAATACCTCCAAATTAAAGTACTTACATGTACATAGGCTGTAGCTGTAAATGAGATGTCTTCTGAGGCCCCTGATAGCCATAAGAGTCAAAGCCACCTATGAAATCAACTGAAAGGGACAATCGCCTTAATTAGTTAACTTTTCAGAAGAGATAAACGTTCATGATCAAGGTCTCACACAGATTACTAATATAAACCTTTTAATAATCTATTAAACCAGAACTAGCTAATTGTGGAGGAAAAAAGATAGTTCCTTCAAGGCAGTGATTTTTTTCCCCCCTCAACTGTGAGATTCAATTATTGCTTTACAAGAATCTATTCACTTGGGAGAAGAAATTTATATACTCCTTTGAAGCAACCAAGACCTAATTGGAGCAATAAAATTCACTTGCACAATTAAGATGCTATACGTCTTTTTGGTTAGCATGGAGATTTTCTGCAACACATTACAAATGTAAAAAATAATGATCGCTCAAGTGCATGTACCTATCAGCAATTGCGGCACTAGTAATAGTGTTATATCCTATGATTGTCAAGTACAAGGTGCAATGGTGGAGGTCATGTAAATTAGCTCAAAATGGCTGTCTCTGCCACTATGTGGTTCATAATCTCAAATAGACAATCAGAAATAAAGATGTGCAGCAAACTCTAACCAAACATTCAAATGCAATACATACCTAGGTATTTAAGGTACAATGAGATGTAACAAGAGTTACCGTGGTAGATTATATTATCCAAAATAGCTGCAACAATATCTCCTATTCCATATCTGCCTACAGTGTGACCTTGACACTCACCCCATCCTGAGGTTTGGGTCTTTGTCCCTTCCTCTTGAACCTGGGTAGAACTTTGTGGCCACTTTGACCAATAGAGTATGGTAGAAGTGACATTTTGTGACTTCCAAGGCTAGATCAAAAAAATGTCATGCACTTTGCTCTTTAGGGATGCTCTCTTTTGGAACACAGCCATCATGCCCAAACTAGGAATCCCAAACTAGCGCACCTGGAGAGATCAATGGAGGACCCTCGGATATGATTTTGGCTGACAGGCTAGCTAAGGTCCCAGCTGATAGTCACCATCAACACCCAGACATGTGAGAAAAATTGCCTCCAAATGATTCCAGCCCCAAGCTGTTGAGTCAACCCAATCTTGGAGTCTCCCAGCTGAGGGCCCTGACATCCGGGATCAGAAACAAGCTATCCTCACTGTGCCCTGTCTGGATTTTTAACCCACAGATCCATGAGCATAATAATGGTTGTTTTATACCACTACATTTTGGAAGGGGTAGTAACTGGGACAGTAAATACTAAGAGTGCTGTGAAAATGTTTTGGTTTTGTTTTTTCTTTCCCATTCCTGGATGTGGAGGTCATGTGGTGGGGCAAAAAGAGGCAAAACAACAAAAAGCTGACAAGATAGATGACTGGAAGAAGAAAGAGAGGAAACTAGAAACTGAATTAGGGTGCTAGAGGATATCTTTACTTTTTCTAATATCTTTTTCTATTGGCTTAGCTTTGACTAGTTTTTGTTCTTTTTAATATCCTAAGTGTTACAGGTAGAAATTGGAGCAAGTAACATAAAGTCCATGATGTCTGTTTAGTGGGGAAATCTTTTCATTTTTTTAAAATAGATTTTATTTTTTAGAGCAGTTTTAGGTTCACAGCAAAATTGAGAAGAAAATACCAAGAGTTGCTATATACCCCCTCCTCCCCCACCCCACCCAGCACGTGCACAACCTCCCCTACTGTCAACATCCCAACCAGAGTGGTGCATTTGTTATGGCTGGTAAACCCGTACTGACATATTGTTACCACCTAAAGTCCAGAGTTTGTATTATGGTTCACTTCTGGTGAAGTGATGTAATGACATGTATCCACGATGTTAGTATCATATAGAATAGTTTCACTGCCCTAAAAGTCCTGTGTTCTGCCTTTTTATCCCTCCCTCTCCCCTAATCTCTAGCAACCACTGATCTTTTTACTGTCTCCATAGTTTTGCCTTTTCCAGAATGTCATAGAGTTGGACTCCTATAGTATCTAGCCTTCTCTGATTGGCTTCTTTCACTTATTAATATGCTTTCAAGGTGCCTCCATGTCTTCTTATGATTTAATATCTCTTTTTATCATGAAAACCCTTTTATTGAGGCAGAATTTCTCTTCTGGTCAGAAGTGGAATAGTACAGCAGTCCCCCTTATCTGCGGGGATACAGTCCAAGACCCTTAGTGGATGCTTGAACCATGAATAGTACTGAACCCTATATATACACAATACTATTTTTTCCCCTATACTAACGGATGGGTAGCATACACAGCATGAATATGCTGGACAAAGGGATGATTTATGTTACTGGAGGGACAGAGCAGGATGGTGTGAGATTTCATCACCACTACTCAGAATGGCTCACGATTTAAAACTTATGAATTGTTTATTCCGTTTAATCTTTTCAGACTGCAGTTGACGGCAGGTAATTGAAACCATGGAAAGTGAAACTACAGATAAGGAGGACTACAGTGTAATGAAAAGGACAGAGATCCTGATGTTAGAAGGATCAGGGTTCAAATACTGCTTTGACCACTTGCCAGCTGTGTGACCTTAGACAAATCACTTAACTTCTCTTACATAAGAATTATAATACTTAATACTATTAGTGTGAGGATAAAATAAGGAATGTAGAGCCCTGGGTGAGACATGCGGTGTGGAAGAAGAAAATTAAAAGCCCTTAAAAATTCAGGATTTTCTTTATAATTCTTCTAAACCATGCAGTTTAGGAGAAAGAAAGTGTTTTAATTTGGAACAACTGTAGAACTATATCAAATATTTTATAGAAGATGAATTAAAAGAGAGCAAACCTCTTTTGTTTTCTGAATTGCCCACGTTTGCACATTAGCTAATATAAATGGTACCAGAAGAGCTGTACAATAATTGAATGGCAACTATATTTAAAGTTTGTATTTTGAGAAATTATTTTCTACGATTGGGGATTCATTGCAGATAGTGCCTAAATTCCTGTTCATTTGGGTTCACTCTTGTTTTTGGTACGTGGGCCTCTCACTGCTGTGGCCTCTCCCGTTGCAGAGCATAGGCTCCGGACGCGCAGGCTCAGTGGCCATGGCCCACAGGCCCAGCCACTCCGCGGCACGTGGGATCCTTCCGGACTGGGGCACGAACCTGTGTCCCCTGCATCGGCAGGCGGTCTCTCAACCACTGCGCCACCAGGGAAGCCCTGGGTTCACTCTTATCAACATTAAGACTTAAGGACTAGTTTTCTGAGAGGCATTCAAGCATTAAAGTTTCCTTGTTCTGAGGTTCCCTGTTAGTAAGATGGCCCCACCCTGGTGCTGGAGAAGAGAGTGGGCAGATGTAAACAGTAAGGTCTCCTCCACTGAAACCGAGATCCAAGTCAATCTCAGGCTTATTAGTGTTTTTATTGATGTTTTGAAATATTTCCTTAGCTTGATTCCAGAGGTGTGAGATGGATGGCAGAAAAAAACAGATGGTAATTTATAAGTCAGAGACTGTGCAGTGAGCCAAGGGATAACTGGAAGAAACCAAGATGAATCTTCAAGTCCAAAGGATAGAATTGGGACCAAAACTGGGAAACAAAGCTTGAGTCAGGAGCAGTGTAGACCTTCTGGAGACATGAGAAAAGGCCAGAAGGGAAATGAGATGTGTCTGAGTACTGTTGCGAATGGAGGTTGAGTTGTCTGGGTCTTGCTCTTATTAGCCATCTATCTGATGTGTGGGATGGTAGAGCTGATTTACAACTACCCAACTGGAGAGGATAGTGCTAAAGCTTTGACAGAAGGATTGCGATTGTTCTGATCATTCAGGTCATCTGGGGTCATGGAAAAGGATGCAACAGCAGATGACTCAGAACCAAGATGAGAAAAGAAGAGGATCTGAATGTAACCAGGATGCATTTTTACCATCTCACTTGTGAGGGGGCATTCAAATTTAAATCAGAATCAAAGGATATATTTTCTGTAGTGTATTTTATATACCTGTCTGTGTTCACAGCCAAAGAATTTATGTAAGGTCAGTTTCCACATGTACTCATTCTCAGTAATTGTTTGGATGTCTTCCTAAAGACCTGAAGGAGAGGAATATTAATAAGCTGGATCCAACTGACCACTAGAGTTAAGAGTGTGGTGGTCAGTGTAGGTAGACATGGTTCTCTGTATCTTTTACAGAATGGTGTTTCACCCATAATTTGGAACTCTTTGGGGTGCCATGTGGGTGGAGAGCATAGTAGACAAAATTATGTTTTTCTTTCTTAAAATTGAATTACTGGGGTTAGCTTACATTTTTAGAATACCCTCAATACCACTTTGGTCTGTTTTCTGTTTCTTTTATATAATTACATTCATTTAGGCTCTAAAGAGGCTACTGAATATTGTAAAACTTTCCTAAGCAATAGGAGTCATGAAACAGCTAGCAGGTACTTCTCCAAGTAATTGTGATGGCATCTAGATGTTTGGCTCCTAGCTCAAATTTGTTGTCTAGGAGGATGTTGCAGCCTTTAATGGAACAAAAAGAATGAGAGGAGGGAGTTGGTGCTTGGCTTCATTAGGAAATGTAGTATGTAAGTTATATGTGGCACGTACAAGCACCAAGGACCAGGAAACACTTGGGAAAAGGGAAATGTAACTGTAATTGGTGCAAGGCAGATTAGGGACTTGCTGGGATTTTAGAGGTTAATTTCTTTTTACTCATTCAGCTTTATTGTGCTTTATTGAAAACTATCTCCACCTGCCATATTGTGACTCTGCTTTCTGTTGTTGATCCTATCACTATAATTTAAGCTGCATGAGATTTACTATTTACTACAGTAGCCCCCAGAGCAGTGTCTGGCTCATGGAAGCCATATTTACTGAATAAACTCTTTAGGCTGTTGTTGTTGTTGTTTTTTTTTTTTAAAAGACAATTGATTTAAGCATGGAAGATGCTGGTAAAATTTCTAAGTGAAATTTGACTGAGTGCATTTACCCTTTCCTTCGTAAGGTCTTGAATGATAATAAAGAGAGGACCTTTTATAGAAGATCTAGAATGTCAGTGATTGCTTGGGTCCTGTGAGATAAAAGAAATCTTTTGGACACCAATGGGAAGAAGGCACCGCCCTAGTCTCTTTGATCTAGGGGAGTAGAAGGAAAGAGGCTAGGACATGCTTTAGCATCAGAATGACTGGGCTGAGAGGGCAATCCACTGATGAATGCTATGTTGCAAATGTTGATAACTGCTAGGGAAAACATTGCTTTCTTTCTGGCCAGTTCATAGCATCCTAAACAGAGGTACATGACTGGGTAGGTGACAAAATAAAATAAAATTTGTACTTGTTTAATCTTTACCTCATTGTAGTGATTTGCTTTTGGTCATCTGAAAACAACTCAGGAATGTTATTTTCTTTTCAGATGTTACAGCGTTTTCTCTTTGGCTTAGTTTTCCTATCTGCAATATGGGTGTGTTTTTGTCTACTTACCAACAGAGGCACAGAGATGCCCAATGATTTTAAATTAGTAAAGTGCCATGTCAGTTTAATAACTATGATTTAATAAAGTTAATAATAGTGGGATTTCAAAATTACCAAGTAAGAGGAAAGTGCTTTTTGAATAAATATTCCTCACTCAAATATGTTCCCTGTTGTGAGCTTCCCTTTTATTTAAACCTTTTAATCATGAACACTGAGTTCAGCAAACTTAGAACTGCTTTTCTAAATACATGTTGGCAGGGAGGTATTGTAATATAATATTGTACCTTGGTTATTAATGACAAAGCCACTAGGCAACACACTCTCTTTTGGAGACAGAGCTGGAAAAGGCTATGGGGGGAAATTTTAACAGGCAGTTCACAGAAAGCTAAGCCTAAATATTTGGAAGAACTCATTGAAGGACATTAAAAAATTTGTGTGGGCCTATGAAAACAGAGTGTAAATCCATTGTCTCTGCAGGTCTCTATTTCAAGGGTACTTATCTCCAGTTGCACAAAAGGAATTCAGAGCATAACCTACTGTAGCCCAAATTCAAAAGCCCCGCCTTCCTCCCACACAGACTTACTTGGTGGCAGCAGTTCAGCTTCCTGTGTGAGCTTGATGTGCTCAGTCTGGACTTGTATCTCTGAGTGGACTCAGAGCTATTTTTTTTTCTGATTAGGAAAACACAACCCTTTGTAGGGGTACTTTAGTCTGTTATTGCCTGAAAGGTCACTGAAGTGTGATGCTACAGAGAGCTTCTGGCAGGCGAAACATGCATTGAATGACATGAGACTTATTAGTTAAATCATGGCAGATGCTTCAGTTCCTAACCTTGTTCAGAAAATAACATTTTCTCAGGGTCTTAGGATTCTATTTTCCATTTTTCTCTCTTAGTTGTATCAGAACCAGATCTTCAGTATTTTAAACGTGGTAACACATTTACATATACTAAAAACTGAAAGTGGAATGCGATCACCACAATGGTATAAAAATGAAATATTTCTTTAGTTAGAGATCATTTGAGTAACCACTTTAAACTGTTGGTTCTAAAAATAAAAATGAAATATAAATTTCCACTTGATAAACTGGTTTGTCTTTTCACTCTTGCCTATTTTTGCTAATTCTCAGTGTGGCCAGTACCTTAGGTGAGATTTGAAGAAACACATGCTGGTCTTCTGCTGAGACCAGGATCTTGCTATTGAATCTTATTCTAATAATCTAATGCCATCACTGGCTATATCACAGGGAAAGTATGAAGTAGTATAATGATTGAGGGCTTGGTAGTTGGAAGACCTGGGCTCAGGTGTGCCTTCCCTTCTGACCAGCATCATATCCACAAGCAGGTCACAGTTGCTCTGAGTCTGACTTTCTTCCTTTGTGAAGAGGAGATAATAAAACAGTTCCAACTTCACAGGGTTATATGTGTTTAATACTTAGATGCATGTATTTTATGGATGCACTACAGGTAGATTTGGGATCTCATCTCTTTTAGCAAGGGATTTATACCAAAAGAATGATTCAAATTATGCTTTAAAATATATATTTAGGTTCTTTACTGAAAGGATGAGAATTTTTCAGGCCTGGGAAGTAGGTGGAGGTAAGGGTCAAAGAAGAGGACTTTGTGTTAGAATTTACTGGAATTTTGTATGGAATGACATGAGTGTGGAAATCATCAGCAGAAGCTGAGGTAGGTTTATGGAAACCCTTAATGCCCACGTGGTTGGTTAATTGTGGTCTGGCAAGCAGTAGGAATGTGACATATGTGACATATTGTGGAAAAAAAGGGAAGATATATTTTAAAAAAACTACATAGAACTGAGTTTCCATATTTCAAATAGTTTTGGAAATCACCTTATATATTATCCAAAAGGATGGGGAGAGGCTAGGCCCAGCCTGGTTTGTAGTCTATGAGACTTCGACCCATATGTAGGGAAGAGGAACTTTACAGTGGAGTGGGTGAGAATGAAGACACCAAGAGCTCATCTCCTGAACCAGGCAGAGGGGATGAAGCCAAGGCTTGGTGGAAGGATTGCTTTGGAGAGAAAAAGCTTAATGGTTCCTCTCAGATTTGGAGAGGGTTTCTAAAAGGCAGAAAGATAATTGCTAGTATAGAATTTTTGAGGTTCTGAGGGAAAAATGGAAGAAGTTTGGTAGCTTTGATTTTCTCAGGTTTGGGTACTAGACTTCAGGAACTTGGAAAGGTTTGGAGCACATCCTGTGGTGACTGTCCATGGGAGAGGAGTGAGAGCCCTGTTGAGCAGGAGAGAGCATCCAGCTGGGTTTAGGGACTCTCTCCAGCCACGTGCAGCAGCCCAGGGTTAGGAGTGGAGAAGCTGCACCTGAGCCTCGTCAGGCAGGGACATGGAAAATCCAAGGACCGTGGAAGAGAAAGCAAGGAAGGAAACTAAGTGTGCATGTAAGAGCATCACCGCTCCCCTGTGGATTCAGGAGACAGATGATGAGCAGAAAGATAAACAAAGATTCCAGTGGAGGGAAGCTCCTAAATAAAGGTGAAGAAAAATTCCTCCAGGAGGGAAGCAGGAGAACAAGGAGGGAGTAAAGATAGGAGTTTATAGTCAGGCAGAGAATTTTTAGAACTGGTGATTTTTGAGAAGCTTTCTTCCTCCATAATGAAGGTGATAAAAATTAGCCTCCTTGGTGAAGGGAACTAAGGAGGTAGCTGAAGTGAGTGGTGACAAAGATGGTAAGAGCTGAGAAGATCAAGAAATTGTAAAGCTAGAGTTAGAAAATTATGTATTCAGATATCTTTGTTACTTTCAATAACTGTGGAATCGTGTGCAGAATATGATGAAATGGCTAAGTAAACTTTATCTTAAAGGTGCCTGGCCTCACTTTGTGCCATGCCATTTGGGTGGATTAGATTTACCAGTCTCTGTTTTGTTCTCCCCTATTAGAATGGCTTTCAATTATGTGACATGCCTTGCCGTCGAAATTGGAAAGATAAGTTATTACAGGCTGTAGGCAAGCTAGACATGATTGGGTATGTCTTCTCAGCTGACATCCAGGATATATATATATATATATATATATTAGAAGGCACAGCCCACTTAAATGCAGTGGTTTTAATTAGGATGTGGGCACATCAATGCATACATATTTAGGAAAATGAAAAATAAAGCGTGCATGCTAAAATCCCCTTGTAATTTTTGCTAACACAATCTTCGCATTATTTTGCAGCCTCCAGAAAGGAGGACTAAACCTAAATTACTCATCTTTATAGAACAACAATAGCAGTTTCAGGTATGAGGATGTCCAGTGGTTACTCTAATATTTTTCCAGCCATGTGAGAAAGGTGAAACTAGATTTGCTGTATGGGGTTCATTAAAAACACTTAAGATGATTCCTGTGTGAATTATGGTGTCCATTTGATCAATACGGGTGGAAAAAGTTACCTTTTTAAAAAAGACACCTGTTCTTGTTAAATTCTGCATATCCCCCTGATTTGTCCTTTAGGTTTCGGTGGAAATGTCATTTCCTCAGGGAAGAATTTCCTAATTTTCTTAACTGGATGAGGCACCCCTGGGCTATGTCCCCCTACCCCCACTCTCCTTGTCTGAACGCTCATCACGCTTTGGCGTAGTTCCTCCTGTGAACTGTGTGCTGGGCTGTAAGTATCAGGAGGGCAAAGACAGTGTCTGCCTCGTGCCTAGTGACTAATACACAGCCTACCATGTGCAGTGGCTACTCAGCAAACATGTGTTGGAAGAATCTACGTCGAGTCTCACAGTGAAGTGATGTGTAAAGTATACCTAGAATCGGGAGACAACTTCTGCTCCCAGCATTGACTCTAAATGATTGACTCAGGGCAAAACAATTTCAGTGTTCCTTTCCTCAGCTGTAAAATTAGGGGATTAAAGCAGGTGATTGCTAATATTGTTCATAGAGCTATGATCTGCACAATTCCATATTTGTGGGATTGGTTTACATACTGATAATAGCAATAAAACATTTAAAATGAACAAATCTGCAAAGGCATCATGAATGGGAAAATTTAGTGCAAAGGAGTTGTTTCCCCTCTGGCTGTTACTACTATTATGCATTGATTTTACTAAGCAAGTTTCCAGGGAGATGAACTGCTGAATAGGGTATATTGGAACCTGAGACATGAGACATGACAATTCCCAGTTGGAAAACAGAGTGATGAAAATGGTGGGACCTGGGAGAGAAGCATCGGATTGACAGGTTTGGAGCCCACAGAAATACTGTGGCCCCCTTTTAATTTACTTCCGGGATGAAGGTATATGGATGAGTGACTATGTGTGTCCCTTTGCCTCTGTGCTCTTGGGAATTCCTTTAACATCAGCGTCATTAGTTACAAAGGCAGCAGTCCGTATCCAATTTTTTTTGTGTGTCAGGATTGTTCATGTATAAACTAGCCTTCTTTGTTGGAAACATTTGCAATTAATCCCATAAACAAACAAACAAAAAATGCAAATCCTGCACTGCCCCAGCCAACCCTGCTGACACTGAGACCAGACTGCCATCTATTATACACAGAAATGAATTGAAATTCTCACTTTGGGCCTAACCTAATTTTCCAGTGATAATAGGCATGGATTCCCAGAAGCACTCTACACCTCTTGATAGTAACATCCTCATTTCCTTTCCTGGTAAATGTTTTAAATAAGATTTTAACACCAAAGGAAATTAACCTTTAAATTAATTGTAATTTTAAAACGCCATCACTGATTTTTGTCTTCAGCCTAATTACTTTCTATTATTTAAATAAACCTCGCCTCCTGTGAGCTTTAAGTTTGTTTCTCCTTCACTCCCTGCCACACAATGCCAACCCATCCTCGTGGAGGCCTTCCTGACTCTGCTGCTGGAGCAGCCTCATTTAAATGTCACAGGATTGAGGGTTCGCCCTACGCTGCTTATTTACAAGGCACTCTTGCAGCGCTCTGTGTAAGGCTGCTCCACTCAGATGTTTTCATTCTGCATACCTGGTGGCCATCCTTAGAGAGGCAGTGTTTTTAGTCCTCCTGCTGTTAAGAAGGAGATAGCTAAGCCTGGCCTTCTGTTCCTATTAGATGCCATTTCCACCACTAAAGTAAAACTGGTCGTAATGAAATTGGCAACAGCCAGCATCATTTATCAAAAGACTAACTTTGAATGTACAGTCTTCTTTCTTAGCACGTCTCAGCTTTAGAGAGCTTTTAAGACTTCTGTTTCCTGGGCCAGCTCTTTGTCTTGTTCTCATTTGTCCTTTCAAGGTAGGACTAAGGGATCCCAGCAATTTTATTTTGTGAGCCTGTATATTGGTGCTAAAAGCATCCTGTTTTTCTGCCACTTAGCTTCTTTCCTTCTCATGTCATTATCCATGTGGGTATAGAGAGAGATGGTGAGGAAACGAGTACAGGACACCCAGTACAGGTGGACTAGGTATTAGAGAATTGGAAGAGGCAGAATAATCAAAATGGGAGATGTTTCTTTTAATCATTTCCGTAAATGTCACCACTTCTCCCTCCTTTCACATGCTGTTGCTTTCTTTTCCATTGAGGCGGATTAAACCAACTTGGATATTATTCATCTACTGGATCACATCAGTTTTCTGCACCACATACCTCCTTTATTACACCCCCGTTAAAGGTCCTCCTTTGCTACTATGAATGTAGTTACCTCAACATTGACTCTGTAGAAACAAGGTCCTGATTGTTTCGAATCAACAAAGGATAGGGAATGAATCAATTTCTTTCCCCGCTATTTTTGATTGGGGAACATTAGATTTATTTAAAGATGATCATAGTGTGCATGTATGTGTGTGTATAATAAGCAGTAGAGTATAATGGAGGAGACGTTAAGAGAAAAGGGAGAACATGAGAAGTGATTGTTAAAGAAGACTCAATTTGGACCTGAATATCCAAATTTAAAAATAAAGTGCATATGTTTTCTCTCCCCTGACCACAAGAGGGAGCAACTTAACAGCGGGCTGAAAAAAAGACCAGCACTAATTTTGGGAGACAGTGTAACAATTGTGTCACTATTAGGGAAGGCTGTTGTCACTGATAGGAGCTTGCATGTGATTGACAGGAGGCACATCTATATGTAAGCATTCGCTTCAGGTGCTGATCATCTAGTCTGTCTTTTATTTTTACATATGGCAGCTTATCTTTTCTTTCCGCTTTCTTCCATTTGTCTAGAAAACGATGAAAGCTGCTTTATTCTAATTCATTATTCATTTACTTAGAATCAATTAGGGTCTAAAAAAATGTCACATTTCCTTAGGAGTTTCCATACAGTCCAAGAAATGTTAGTGGAGAGCTGATTGATTCGTTTTTTCCCCATATACTTACTGAGTCCTGCTTCAGGTTGGGGGTAGGCTGGATGCTGAGGATGTGGTCAAGATAGCTGTGGTCCCCACTAGCATCCCCTAATACTCTTACCCTGAGGGAGTCAATATGTGCTATATTATGTCAGAAGTTCACCGATAAGCTCAGTGACCTGGGGCAAGTCATTTAATCTATATGGGCCTATAAAATTAAAGTGTTGAAATAGAGCAGTAGGCAGTAGTTTCCTATCATTTCAAACTCTGTGGTGTTCTTAGTTCACAAGAAATCTTAAGCGGAATCAAGAGTTGTAAAATTAAATAAATGCAGAGCTCCTGTGCTCTGGGAGGTTGGAAGAGGAGCAGGGTGACACGTTCTACCTTGGCCCCACTATGATTCTGCAGGGCACTAGCTCGAGGTTAGTAGCCTCTGAAGTCTGGGGCGCCAGACTCTAATCACATGTGGTTCAGTTCAGAGATGGGGAAAGTAGCAGCACATTTTGCTTTTGTGGGAGCCTGGCAGATATGGACAAGGTTATTTCACTCAGTCACCTTCAGAATTACAAAACAAATGTTATAAAGAAAACAATAATATACTACACTTTCATTTGATTGCTTGAGTATGATATTTGAACAGTAAAAATAGACACACCATTCTCATAACTCTACCTGTCAACCTGGCACCCAGGAGCTTGGCACCTTTTTTGAACTGCTAATTGCCTACCCCTTAGGTTATGTTTGGAGAGTGGTTTATAAATAATAAGAAAGAAAGCTCAGGTTACCAAACAGACTGTATAATATGGCCCTAACAACCAGATAGAAAGAAAAAGAAGAAAGGAAGAAAGCAGACATATACCCAAATGTTACCTGAGAACCAGAATTCAAAATTGTGAAATCATTCTAATTTTCTTTTTTGTTTGTTTATCTGTATTTTCTCTACATTCTGCAGTAAACTTACAGTCCTTTATAAACAGAAAGAGCCAAATATTTTTTAATGGACGAGTACTCCTCCCTTGCCACCTCTACCCTCCCCCACAGGCGGGAGAGTGTGTCCTTGTGCTCAAAGAATTGCATCCAAACTCAATGATCCTGTCAAACTGGAAAAGCGATCGAAATATACAGAACAGAGTTCAATACACAGAAGTGTAGGCCAGCAAGCTTTAGAAGAAAAATCAAACAAAAATAACAGAAAATTATTAGCTTCAGAGAAGTGAATCATTTCCTGTGGTTTGCTTTTCAAATGAAAGAGTCTATAAATCGATTATGACTTTTATCCCAAGGCCAGTTTATTTTGGGGAATTCAGGACAGGCTTTTATGAATCTGTGCTTGGTTGGTAGGTTTGTGCATGTGTGTATCTGAACATGTGTGTTTAAACATCTAGAATTAATTTTCCAATATTTTTTTCAAAATAAGCCCTCTTAGGATATTTTTAAAATGACATTCTGCATATTTTCCCGGATGATTTGAATATTTAAGGACATTTGCAAACACACTGAATCTCTTTTAGAAAAGATAGTGACTACTTAGAAAAATGGATCCACTTTCCAGAGGACTGATGTTTATTTTTATTTTTAGTTTAACTATTAAGGCAAAGGTTTATAAGAAAACATAATAAAAATTGAGAAATCATGTTGCCTATTTTTTCTATTATGGATATGTTATTATTTTTCCACAGCTGCATGTTTTCCTTTTAATTGTCACCTCTAACAACTCTAATGAAGCTGATAAGTTCTTAGTTCTATCACTGTAAGTGGACATTAGACTCTGGTGCAGAAGAGCTAAGGATTAAGGGAGAGAAGAGCTGCAAGTATAATAAAAGGCACCAGACCAGAAATCTCAGAACATTTTATTTCTTTCACAGAATACTGTCAAAGAGAACAAGTAGAGGGGAATAAAAAACACTGGAGGTCATAAGGAAAACTCAGCATGGTTGGCAACAGATGATACAGTGAAGAGCCCAGCCACAAAGACAGCTCAGCGAGGGATGCCCGCTCTCTTGGAGAAAGTCTTTTCTCCTAAGACATATCGCTGCCTTTTACAAATATATAAAAGTATGTTGTGATGGTTGCCCCACTCAAATAAGGTTCAAGTGTCAAGGCACACTCTCTGGAGCAGGTCCCAGCTTTTTTCTGGTGAGGAGCTTCTCATCTGAAGGCAGATCACCCCACCTCACAGCAGGAGATGCGGACCGCAACTCCTGCCTACTGGCAGTGAGCCAGGAGCAGGGAGGTTACCGTTACCGCCTGGAGCCTCTTACCCACAGGCATTTGATGTGCCAGTGAGCAGAAGCTAGCCCCACTCTGTTCCCCATAGGTATTTTCAAATAGCCAACAGTCACATGGTGTGTGCGTGCACGTGTGTGTGTGTGCGCGTGTGCGTGTGTATCTTTAGATATGGGATGTTATGGTCTGAGTGGTATCCCCTTCCAAATTTATCTGTTAAAGGCCTAACCTGCTATGTGATTGTATTTGGAGATGGGGCCTTTAAAGAGGTAATTAAGGCTAAAGAGGCCATAAGTACGTGGCCCTAATTCAATAAAACTGGTGTCCTTATAAGAAGAGGAAGAGAGACATGGGGGCATGCACAGACAGAGAAAAGGGGGCAAAGTGAGAATTCAGCCTTCTATAAGCCAAGGAGAGAGGCTTTACGAGAAACCAAACCTGCCAACACCTTGATCTTGGACTTCTAGCCCCCAGAACTGTGAGAAAATAAATATGCATTGTTTAAGCCACCCAGTCTGTTATATTTTGTTATTGCACCCCTAGGTGACTGATACATGGGTGCGGAATTGCCCACATCTTCCTATTTGAAATCTTTGCTCCAAGGGTGGTTGTCATCTCCTGATAGGCACAGCAGATGGCAGTGTTGTCCTGTGAGTTTGCACAGCCAGTTGGCCTGTCAGGCTGGGGCTCTGGCTTAGATAAACAGAGGGTCAGAGATGTAAACTTCAAGGCCCAGGGTTTTCATTGGGGAAATTAACAACAACTTTGCATTAAAGTGTCTATATAAGTATTTATAAAACTGGCCTCTAGAAAAGTAAATGAGATACTGTTTAAAAAGAGAAATAAAGAAAAAAATCCTAGGCATTTGATGTGCCTGCAGGAACTCCCTCTAGTTCAATGATGATTTATTGCTATTTGTGGAGTCTAAGTTTGACTCTTCGCTCATGGAGCCTGAACCCTCGCCTTAGCTCCCTAGAGTGTGGTGCCTCTGAGGCTCTCTGGCTACACTTGCTGCTGAGCCTCAGATATCAAAAATGGGTACAGAGCCGGTCCGCTTCCTATTGATGTCAAGAATATTTCAGTCTTCCAGGTGCCGTAATTAGGCCCTTATCTCCACAGTCCATTCTCAGCACAGCTACAGAACCCAAACTGTCCTGTGTTCCTTGTGAGGCTCTTAGGAATGGAAACTTAACTAATTTGGCAAGTAGGGAGCTGGCATCTCCTCCTGTACTACACTCCCATCAGGTTGCTTCATTGCAAATCCACAGCAGGTAAGAAGAGTTACACAGAGATCCTTTCCCTGTTTATATATACATTAAACTTTTCCCATCTTTCAGGACTTACTTTCTGAGAGCATTTGTGTGTGTGTGCGTGTGTGTGTGTGTGTGTGTGTGTTTTATTGTACATTCATCAAGCCAAAACATTTTTAAAGGATCAAAATAATTTTCTTTATAATTACTGAAAACTAGATAGAAATTGCAACCTTTTTTACACTTGAGCATTGGAAGTCATGTGTTCTAGGCAGTGCCTGGAGGTAAACATATAGACAGGTGATCAAGATAATGATAATGCATGGGAAATATCAATCTAAAGCATTTTACTCAACAAATATTCGTAATTGTCTGTGTGTGAGTGACCACAAGTAAACAGACCTAACTGGACAGAGAACTGGCCCAAATGAGCATCTCCTCCAGGTTGTTTAGTAGTCCCATGAATGTTCATGATAAGCATGAGTCTACTAGGATATAAAAAAAAGGAAAGTAGTTCATATCTTACTCACTGAGCAAAAAGACTAAAATTAGAAAAATTATCTATGATAAGTCTGCTTTTCTTTTAGATTAATAAAGGCACTTAAGGAGTTGTGGTCAAAATACATAAAAAGACATAAACATTATGGAAAACAGTTTATTAGATGCTTGAAAGATAAGCCTTATCTTCCAAAAGATATTTGTGACTTCACATCCCCTTGGATTTACATGGCTTTGACCAAAACTTGACCTAGGGCAGAATTCCCTAAAATGAGTTCCCTGGAATTATAATTCCCTGGCATATTAAGATTTCTTATGAAAAAAGGTTCCGTGTTCAAATGTTTGGGATATTAACTATACTTTTAGTTTCTGTAAAATGCCCTAACATCTACAGAATGACCACAGGCTGTTCCCAGGTTAAGCCTGGCCCACCCAAAACATCTGGAGACCTTAGATAGCCCCAAACCTTATTCTCTGACACTCACAGTGAACATGAATTTCATGGGGACCTCTTTCAAACTTAGCCAATCCTAAACCCTTTTACCCTGCCTTGCCTGGTCCTTTCCCTGGAAACCACAAAAAAAGCACTTGCTTACAGTTCTGCGTGTGTGTGTCTCTCTCTCTTTCTCCTCCCTCCCTCTCTCTCTCTCTGTCTTTCTCTCTCTCCTCTGTCTCTCTCTCTCTCTGCCTCATGACCCACGATGATGCTTTCCCTGAGTGGCCCTGCATCGCATGCTGTGTTCTCCCTAGGGAACCGTGAATGTAGTGAAACCCTTTTTGGTTTCTCTCTTTGATCGGCTTCTGGCCTCACTGTATCTCATCCAACACAATATGGTTAAAACAAAACTGGATTAGGACAAATTGGACATACTTCTTTATTGCAGTACTCTCAGAGATGTTAATACATACATGTGCATTCTAAATTTTCAGTGTCAAACTTACTTGGCTTTGGAATCTTTTTTGAGCAGTATAGCTTATGGACTAGCATTTCTGGGATCCCGCTTGGGAGGTACTATTCTGGAGAGATACCGATTATCTGTCTAGGAGACTTGGTGTGTCAGTATTTTTCTGAAGATAAAAATGCAGACATCATTGTGAAATAAAATCAAACATTATAGTTTAGAGAAAGCTCAATTCCCATATGAAATTTAACCTATAGACTCATCAAGGATTTGGCACAAAGACACTGAATGGTTAATAGCTGAATGAACTTACATAGTTTGTGGAGTCCATACATTTTAAAATCCATATATCTTTTACCTTTCCTAATATTTACCCTTCCAACAGAATAAATCTTTTGGGCATAGGACAAGTGCTTACTAGATATCTTCTCATGCATCTTTGTTAAGCACCTCAAACTTAACCTTTCCAAACTGAACCAGTTGCTGCATCCCCATTCTACTTTCCTCAAGTGACATTTTCATCTATCCATTCACTCATATCAGAAATTCAGAAATCTATCAGTCTCTTCCTTACCGCTTACATAGTACCCATCCATAGCCCATTAATCAGTATTATTTTTATGTTTAATAACATATCTATCCTCTCCCTCTCCAACACTGGGCTTAGTCCAGACCCTCATATCTCAGTCATTTTCATGGTGTCCTGATCTGTCTGTCTTTCCTTCATCTCGACCCTCCCGTTCAAGTCTCTCCTTCATACTGATACCATTATGTTTTTTCTGAAGTGCATTTCTTTTTTTTTTTTTTTTTTTTTAAATATTTATTTATTTATTTTTGGCTGTGTTGGGTCTTCGTTTCTGTGCGAGGGCTTTCTCTAGTTGTGGCGAGCGGTGGCCACTCTTCATTGCGGTGCGCGGGCCTCTTACTGTCGCGGCCTCTCTTGTTGCGGAGCACAAGCTCCAGATGCGCAGGCTCAGTAGTTGTGGCTCACGGGCCCAGTTGCTCCGCGGTATGTGGGATCCTCCCAGACCAGGGCTCGAACCCGTGTCCCCTGCATTGGCAGGCAGATTCTCAACCACTGCGCCACCAGGGAAGCCCTGAAGTGCATTTCTGATTGTTACTCTCTTTCTATTAACTGCCAATTCATTGGCCATCATGCTATACAAAATAAAGTCCAGACTCCTTACTCTGTGATAACCGTTTTTCTACTATCTCATCTTTTCCAGTCATCTCTGGGTACCCTTCTCTAGCACAGAATATAATTCAGTCATATTAACCTGACTGCTCTGCCCCCAACATGGCAGGCTGTGATATGTCTTGGTTCTTTTTCACCTTTTGCCTGGGATCACCTTACTCTCGTATCAGCTATCCAAATATCTATTTATTTTCCAAGACCAAGCTCAAGAGTGTCCTTCTCTATGAAACCTTTCCTGATTCCTTTCCTAACACCCCACACTATACACTCTACAGAGCTTTATTATACTTATTTGTTCACATGTTTCTTTCCCCTACAAAATGCTTAATTCCTAGAAGTAAAAGACTGCATATTACTCATCTTTTTTTTTTTTTTAATAAAGTTATTTATTTATTTTTGCTGCGTTGGGTCTTCGTTGCTGTGCGCAGGCTTTCCCTAGTTGTGGCGAGCAGCGGCTACTCTTCGTTGTGGTGCGCGGGCTTCTCATTGCAGTGACTTGTTGCAGAGCACGGGCTCTTGGCACGCGGGCTCAGTCGTTGTGGCTTGCGGACTCTAGAGCGCAGGCTCAGTAGTTGTGGCACACGGGCTTAGTTGCTCCGCGGCATGTGGGATCTTCCCAGACCAGGGATTGAACCCGTGTCCCCTGCCTTGGCAGGCGGATTCTTAACCACTGCGCCACCAGGGAAGTCCCTACTCATCTTAAAATATCCCAAAACTGACATAGCACTTGATACATTGAGGAGTGTTTTACAAACACTTATTTGTAAAGGACTATCATTTCCTTTTGCAAACAACAATAAAAACTATGCACTGTATATTTCTAATTTTACATCGTGTGTGAGTATGATTGAGAATGTACCTCCACTAAATGAATCACATGATACAGCCTCCTTCTTTCTAGTATGACTGGAAAGTAAAGAAGAAACACATATTTCTCTTTGAGTATTTTCCTCGAATCATCCTATTAACAGAGCAGTGGATCCTCATCTTTTCCTCCACTGTCTCAACACCCCAATCATTATGAATATCTTTGGAAACCAAGAAAAATGATTCCCAGCTCTGATTTTTCCTCAGAATAAATATAGCTGTATGGGCAAGTACCCAGAGAGCATTGAAGTACTTTTTCCAATCCTCCTATTTCAGATCCTTAGGGGGCAAGGAAGGAGTGAAACCTTCTACCTGCCAATTTTTAGAAGAGCAGAGGACAATGGAGCCACTTAGAGGCTTGTGAGAGGGTACCTCCATTTAAACTCTGGATCAAGTAGTAGTGCGGAATGCTGAGACTCTGACATAAAGTTCTAGCTATTTGAATCAAATTGTAGGAAAGAATAGGAAATATGAACGTTTGGTTTCATGAAGACAAATTTCTTGAATCAATCTGGAGTCAGTTCTTGTGAGAATTTTTGGAACTATTGCAAATTGTTGATTGTTGGGATTTGTAGTCCTGGGTGAAACTGATTAGTTATCTATATGCTGGATACTTTTATGAAAACCATTTTAGCCTAATGGGCACAAAGGGCTTAGTCCCTATTCTAATGATGTGTTAAGGGATATTGCCTGAGAAGTAGGAAAGCAGGTAAGAGGCAGTAAAGAAGATGCTCTGAACTTGAAAGAAACAGAACAGAGCTTTAATACTTACAGCTGTCCTCTTCTTCAGTTATACATTTCACAACATAACAGGCGTAGATGAACCCTGCCAGCTGAAACAAAACAAAGATGCTTTAGACATGTGGCAAAGGCAACAGTACTGGATCTCACTGGGGGAGCGACTTTTCAAAGGCATGTGGTTTTGACTAGATTCAGTGTTCCAAAAGAGTTCATCAGACTGGATCTGGACTCCAGTGTGGATTCTTGATTCATATAATGTGCCTTATAAGTGAATATATTACTCTGTTTTCCTTTGTTCTGCATTTATGTTTAAGATTTGTTAATTGCCAACCAATCTACAACAAGTTATTTTAGATCCAGAGGAAAAATACAGGATTATGGCCATTCATCAATGGATTAGCATTTGCATTTGTGCCAATCAACTTCTAATTCACTTTTCATTAGCCCAGAGCCTAAGATACTAAAATTGGACTCCTGCTGACTATCAGAAAAATGTTCTGAGAGAAAAATATTAAGGAGATTCCTTGAAATGTTGCCTCAACACTTTGTAAGTAAGAAAAACTCTTATTTAGACCAGTAACAGGAACCAGGACATACCGAGTATAGTTAAGATGACATGATACAGAGGAGCAACGGGGTGGGTAACTGTAAGGAATATCACAATGCATTTGACTGGGATTGCACACATCAGAGCATCCTTTCTGAAGCATACAACAGAGGTCCCTGTGGTCAGGGAAGTCTTTGCTCACTGAAATAGTATCTGTGAAGGAGCACAGTAAAGCCCCTTGATATATGTCCCCTCAGATGGTGTAGTTTTGTATTCCTTCATATAAGTATAATTATTTAGTCAAATAATGAGCACTGGTATAAGGAAGCAAACTAATTTCCTGATATGTGGAAAATTTTTTTTCCAAAACAATCCAGTTTGGAGGAATCCTTAAAGGCATGTCCTCAGGACAGTGATGAAAAGTTTTCACGGTGACATTTCAGACAGGCATTGATCCTACAGAGTACTTGGCATCGGGGAAGGGAACCTTGGGAAAAAGGCTAGAGTCTTCAATCAGGAAGCTAAGGTACGGGGCAAAAAGTTGCTGCTGTGATAAACCTAATGAACTTGTTTTCCATTAGCTGACAGATTGCAGTATTTCTGGAAGATGTGAGTGGAACATTTTAAGTCACAGGGTACACTGATAGGTATTTAATGAGAAGAACTATTTGGAGACAGAGGTCCGGTTAAAAGCAACTTTAGAAAATCTTTAATTTTAGTTTGAGAAAGAAAGCACGTTCTGGCAGATTCTGTTCTTTTCCAAAGAGATCTGGCATGAGATAAAACAGTGGTTTTCCTGGCACAGAAATAGTGACCCTGCTTAAGAGAGAGCAATGAATGAGAAAGCAGACTTATGCAAAATATTCTCCACAAGCTTTTGTTTTCAGATCCTGGCTGAGAGGGACAGTGGACCCGCTGCCCTCGCACCCCCAAGTGTAGTATCTGAACCACCACACATAGTAACAGAGAGCTAGATAACATACCACTGATGCTACATTAGCACTTAGGTTTTTAAAAATATGTTAGAAAAGTCATCAAATAAGGATTTTTCTCTTTGAAGTATACGTTGCTATTGGCAATAAAATTGTGATAGTAAGAACAGTCTCCTTATATAATGGAATCATCAGGTTACTGTTTTTATGGGACTTATTTTTAGAATACAGGGTACTGTTAAAAACCAGTGTATCCTATTTGGCTTTAGCAAAGATATTGATTTGACCAAACAAAATCACACAGTGATTTGAGCATTTTCACAGATAATGGAGAAGCAGATTAACACTTCTTAATCTTTTATCCACCAGGGCCCATGAAAATGCCTGTATCACTGAGGGACCTAGTCCCATGCGTACTCTGTCATGGGTGCTGAATCCGACTGTGGCGAGGTAAAGAGGCTATGGGTTTGGTTAAATCCCCTGGGTACTGCCTGTATCTCCCCTTCTTCCTCCACAGGAAGGCCTTACCATTGTGGCTAAATGCCATAGATTTATCAGTAGTTTATCTCTTCTTTTCAGTTTAAAATACTTACTACTTGAATTATCTACAAAGCAACTTTTTTCCTAATCACAAACTTTTCTCTTGATTTTCACTCATCACTTAATTACTTTTAAATGAAAATCTAGGTAAAGAGCATTGATAAATTCTGAGATTCAGGGCCAGTGAGTTTAAACTTCTCATTAAAGTGTCACTAGAATCTAGATTACTAACCGTACTCCCAGAATGCAGCCAAGGCACTGTATTTTGCTTACCAGTGATCTTTTAATTGTATTCGGTTGCATTCTTTAACTATCAGGGGAGTGACTTTGATATAAAAGTAAATCCTGCTGCATTTCATTACAAAAGCTTGCTGATTAAGAGAACTTCACCTTTTAAATTGGTCACCTCTAAATACAAATGGAAATTGGTTTCTCCCAAATTAATAAAGATTCATAAACCTCTGTTACCTTTCAATTTTCCTACACCAAATACATTTCTAATTTAATTTTTACTCCCTCACAGCAACTTATAAATTTACCTACAGAAAAGCAGTTTCAACGAATTTCTTACAGCTCTGAATACTTCCTATAACATGCAACTCTGCTAACTGCTGCCCAGGCCACAAAGATGAACCAAGCCAGGGTTTCCCAACCTCGGCACCACTGACATTTTGGGTTGAGTAACTCTTTTTTGTGGACTCTGTTATGCATTATAGGATGTATAACTACTAACATCCTATGATCGAGACAGTTGATAATTGAGATAATCCAAAATGTCTCCAGACATTGCCATACATCCCTTCAAAGGCAAAACTGCCCCTCGTTTAGAGCCACTGTTTTAGACACAGTCTAAAGGATTTTGCAGTCTTGTAGCAGGGGTACACATATAATTGTACTTCAAAGTAGATTAAGATAAGTGCCAGGAGGAAAGAAGAAAATTGATTGTCTCCTAACTGACAAACGGTAAACTGGGTGATTTCACGCGTTAGCTCGTTAATCCTCACAGCTACCTTTGGAAGAGCATTATATGTATTTTTGCAGAGGAGAGGTAAAATGGGCCTGGCTTTTCCTGAGCGAGTTCATCAAGCGGGGAAGTTATAGACTGTGTTCAAGGAAGAGCCAGTCCTTCCATCTGATGAGAGTTTGTGACCTCATATTAGAGCAACGGAAATAAAAGCTGTGAAGACAGATTAGGGCTTTAACCAGAGGGCTTTGAGTATGTATCAAATTGCAATTCAAACTATGTAATTTTCTATGCAGTACACTTAAGGAGCACCCCATCTTCTACTGAAGAAGTATAAAATTTTTCACAAAATACATATCCTTCCTAATGTGATGTATAGTCCCTGTCTAGCCTCATTTCCCACCACTCCTTGTCTCAGAATTTATGACAGTATTAAGGTGTTGGTAGTTTGCAGACATACATCAGGTGGTTGCCCTCTGTTCTTTAACTCTTTAACCCCTTCTGCCAACAAAGTATGCGAATGCCCTACATCTCCTCCTCCCTTCCTTCCTTGCTCAGCTCTCCACCTTTGAGTAGTTCTAACTCATCCTTTAAGACTGAGTTAAAGTGTTGCCTTCCCAAAGAACTGGCAATCCATTCCCAGTGTAGGTTGTAGGTTGGCATTTTGGAGATAGACCTCGAGAGATGGGGGTGGAAGGCTTTGAGAGGGTAACGGGAAAGGTGAGAACATCTTCCAAGCAGAGCTCAGGCAACCTATGGGAAGATGTGGATTATGTTCAGAGAGGAGCAAGAGGCCCTGTTTCAGAGGAGTTTGGGCAATGTGAAGGGGTGTAATGGTTCCCAAAGTAGGAAACAGTGACCTACATGGTCATAGTGGATATGAATACCTGGAATGAAAATAAAATTATTTTATTCTGTTCCTTATTTAAAGATAGCTCAGAGTAACAATGAAAGATACCAGTGGTATTATACTAGGCAAACATATAATTATACACTTGTAACAAACCAAAATATTACAGTTGTCTTAGTCTTTGGCATTCAAAGCAGAGCTAAGCCTAAATCTTTTAATTTTTATTCATCTTTTCACCTTGATACATCTAATATGATTTATTCGCTTCTAATTCACCTGATAGGGAATTATATATCATCTTGATATCATTACTGGCTGAAAGGAAATGATATTTTCTCTCTATAACTAAATCAGATTAAAATTCTTTTTTGTATCTACAAACCGAATTATGACTGTATATCCCAGAAATTCACTTAGAAGCTAATAGAGAAGAGGAAACTGAAGGCTTTTGGTAAGTATTTAAAAAGATTTAATTGTAATAATTGAAAATGTAATAGCCTTAGTGTTTAAAATACTATCTTCTGGACTTTTTTTCAGGAAGTTGGAGTAGACATACTTTTCCCTAACCCTCCCACTAAATACTGCTGAAAACCCTGGACATTATATATATAAAACACACATAGGAAGACTCTGAAATATGGAAAGAAGGTAGACTGGCTAGGAATCTTGGGACCCAAAGAAGGACATGGGAGTGAGTCTCCTATTTTTCTTTTGTCTCATATATACCATACTTGGGGCTGAAGAAGCCCATGACACAGAAATGCCAATAGGCACAGATAAAAGAGCCCCAACAAAAGCTTGCTCTCGCTAACCAAAGGACCAGGAAAGGGACAGCCTAACAAGACAGAAAAACAATTTAAGACAATAATAGCCCTCTTTAGCCAACACCACAGAAAAAACTGTAACCCCACTCCCCAGCCACAGCAACAAAGAAGAGGGAGCGAGGTCTTCCCTCCTGGCCAGGCTGTGGTGTCTGAGAAGTGAGGCAGGGAGCCTGGACTTTCATTCCTGCCAGGAAGGAGGAAGTCCCCCTCCGTAGTGTCTGTAGAGACCCCCAAAGGGAATCTAGACTTCTGGCCTCACTCTGTAGTAAGAAGGCACCCCTCCCTTCCCAACTGGGTGGTGTCAGAGGAGGCTTAGTGGAGAATCAGGACTTTCACCAATGACCAGCAGTAATGAGGTCAATGCCCTGCCCCTGTGGTGTTAGATGAAGCCAGCTGGGAGCAGTAACAAGGCACTCCTACCCCTCCTAGCCTTCCCTGGTACCCTGGTACCTTGGTACCCTGGAGGTACCAGTGAAGGCTGAGTAGAGAGCAGGAACTTCCACTGTCTCCAAGCCTTAATGAGAAGCCCTTCCTCTCTTGAGTATCAATAGAGTCTGAGTGGGGAATCTGGACTTCTAACCCCTGCTCGGAAGTAATGAGTCAGTGTCTCTCCTTCCCCTGCCAAAGGAGCGCCAGAGAAAGCCAGCTAAACAGAAGATTTAAGGAAGATATAGAGTCTCATAATATAATACCCAAAGTGTCCATGTTTCAATTTAAAATTCCTCACTGTATCAATAAGGATAAAGTTTTCAACATGAATGAAAACAGACAACCAATGGAAGCTAACACAGAGCTGGATGATGTTAGATGTTAGAATTAGATGATGTTAGATGTTAGAATTATCTGGCAAACATTTTAGAGTAAAAAAAAATGCTTCAGCAAGAAGTTATGAACACACTTGAAATGAATGAAAAAAAAAGTGTCATCAAAGAAATAGAAGATATAAAGAAGAACCAGACTGAAAATTTAGAACTGAAAAAAAAAATTCAGTAACCAAAATTTAAAAAACTCAATTGCAGAATGGAGGAGACAGGACTGAATCAGTGAACTTGAAGATAGAACAATAGAAATTACCCAATATACACGAGGAAAAAAAGTAGACTAAAAAAGAAAATGAACAGAGCCTCATACAGCCATAGGACTATAATAAGACATCTAACATTTGTGTCATTGGAGTCCTGAAAGGAAAGGAAAAAAAGAGCAGTACTGAAAAAGTACTCGAAGAAATAGTGACTGCAAATTTTCCAAATTTGACTTATGTATTCAAGAGGCTGATTGAAGCCCAAACAGGAAAAACCCAAAGAAATTCATACCAAGATTCACGATGGTCAAAATTTAGAAGACCAACTACAAAAATCTTGGAAGAAAAAAGACAGAAGTATTTATGTATAGCCACTCTGGAAAAGAGTTTGAAGTTTTCTTAGAAAAACTAAACACACAACTGCAATATAACCCAGCAACACACTCCTGGCCATTTATGCCAGAGAAAGGAAGATGTGTTTGCACAAAAACCTGTACACTAAAGCATATAGCAGCTTTATCCATAATAGCCCCAAACGGGATGCAATCCAGATGTCCTTCATTGAGTGAGCTGCTCAACAAACTGGCATATCCGTATTATGGAATACTACTCAGCAGTACAAGAAAGGGACTAGTGATACATGCAACGACTTGTATAAATTTCCATAGAATTATGCTGAGTGAAAAAAGCCAATTCCCGAAGGTTGTATACTGTATGATTCCATTTAAATAACATTCTTGACATGACAAAACTAGAGAAATGGAGAACAGATTACTGGTTGCCAGGACTAGGGAAGGTGGGGTGTCACAGGGAAGTGGATGTGGCAACACAAAGGATTCTTGACTGCACCACTGTCAGCATCCTAATGGTGATATTGTACTATAGTTCTGCAAGATGTTACCATTGGGCAAAACTGGATAAAGGGTACACAAGATCTCTCTGTATTATTTCATACAATTGCATTATGTATTTCACAATTATTTTCTATGTATTTCTATAATTATTTCACAATAAAAAGATGAATTTAAAAATACTACATTTAGGCAACTGTCATTTATGTTAAAAGACCTTTTTGTATTGTTATTATAATTTCTAAATTTGCAAATATATTTAAACAAGGTGGATGTACTTGTTTTCTTAAGTACAAAGACACATTTTAGTTCTGAGCCCTTAGATCAACATAGAAGTTCACAATAGTTTTTTATGCTGATACAATATAGAATTATTATTCAATGCTCCTTTTTTGACTGGGGTGGAGATGGGGGTAGCAAACACTATTTTTTTTTTTTATCTGCAAATGTCTCATTCTCAAATAGATTTGTTCTGTGTTTCATTTAAATCATCTATTTTTGTTCTGAATTCATAATTCAGATGTTATAAGCCCATGCTTTTTATAATATGAATTTGAACAGAAGGATATTATATGCTCACAAAATATACTTTTAAGTTGCAAATGATTTTACTTGCTCTTTTGCATCTTATTCCATTTACGTATTTCAAGATTGCTTTAGCAAAATATTCTAATATGATTATATCAGTGTTATTAATGAAGGTCTTTTATATGAAATATTTTTTATGTAGACTGGTGTATCATTTCAGTTGTCCACCAGGTGATTCTTATCCTAAACTATTCCAATGGCTGGGCTATTAAGGAGCATGTTGCAAATTTTCTTTGCTATGAATAATCCAGGTGCAGTTATCAATCTACAATAACTCATGGAGGATTGCCTTTAGGGCTGTTGTGAACTTTCACAGCCTACTGAGTCAGAAAAGCTTTTCAGAGGATCAGAAACATATCTTAATACCAGCCTTTAGGTATTGTGTCGCATCACCAAGCATGACCGTATTAAACACTTTTTAAAAGATTAAATAAAGGTAGACGTACATGCAAACTTGCCTTATCTTCTTAAGGCTGGGAAATGGACTGAACTGCATGCCAACGCTGGCTTAACCAATAATTCCCGTTCTAAATTGGCCTCTGGAGACTGGTAGATTTCTTCAGGCCAACCTTACCAAAGAGTTACCCGGGTTCAAATGAGTCTAATGTATTAGTAAAGCTGGAAGAGCAGGAGATACTCAGGCAGCATAAAAGACGAGTAATAAAATTCAAATGTCATCATGGTTAATGCCTCATTCAGAGTTTAAATATCCCATTAGTTTTAAAAACTGTACTGAGAGCAGTGGTTCAACCATTCTATACATCTGCCATTTGGGAGGTGATCAAATAAATGGCTGATCTAGTGCAATAGAACTGCCACAAGATACCTTTAGTTTTTGAGACAGGACCCATAATGGGAGTTTGTAACCAAAATTGTTCATTGAAAATAACTGGCATTATGTTATACACCTAAAGCGAATACAATGTTATATGTCAATTATATCTCAATTAAAAAAAGAAAATGATTGGGAAATGCAAAAAGCAACCTGTCAACAACACGCTACTATTTTGGTAATAAAACTAAGTTTGATGATAAAACTAAGATTGTATACATGTCAGAGGTAATAGGGACCCTGATTTATTTATAGTGAAGCACTTGAGAAAGAGAAGTGCTACAATGTTCTGTAAAATGTATAAACAATCAATACTGTCCAGTAGCAGCTTTGAACAAAGTAAGTACATGATTCTTTTGTGAGCAAATGGTACAAATAGCATAATTTTTGCTCAGAGATAATAGGGATCCTAAAGCAAAAGTAGTTGTACAAGTAAGACATGCAAAAATAAATTAGCCCATCTCAGGTATGTCGACATCAACAGACAGGGTTAAAAGAGTTCAGTGTGTTTCATTGGAGGAAGTGTGCTGTTCTAGAGATGATAGTGAGAGTACAAGGCTAGATTCTTCTGAAGAGACTAGGAGAATTGTACTGCAATACTAGTTGCAAAAATGACCTGTGTTTTTAAAAAAGGTGCTAAAACTATATTAACATTTCTCCCTTTTTCAGAGGTGCTAGATCAGAAGATAAGGAAAATTTGGAATATATAACATACTTGGTGCTTCAGCACATATCACACCATGATATTTCAAGAAATCATGAATAAGATGACATTGTAAGAATATGTATATGTAAATGTATAGTATGTGCGTGGAGACTATGCACTGGATCTGTATCTGGTTAAAGACTTAGACTCTGAAAAGAGCCGCAGTGAAGAGATCAGTTTAGAACTGGAGGGCAGTTTCAATAAGCATGCTTCAGGTATCTCACCCTAAGTCCTGTTCTGCATGTCATTTTAAAATTCTTGAGAAAGAACAACAATGGTCTGATGATCAAATTCTGTAACTATACGGAGGATGCCTAAACTAGCAGTGTGGTCCTTGGCTAGCTGAAGAGAATTACTGTGTGTAGCACAAGGGAGGTGAATAGCCCCACTTCCTTCTGGTCTCATCAGTCAAAATACTGACAGTGTTCAATGCTGGTACCACAGTTGAAGAGAGATACTCAGCAGAATTGTAACCACACTGTGAAGGGAGATGGAGAAATGAGATAGGATGAGTGAACTTCCCAGCTCATAGAAAGTTGTTTACAAACATGGTGAGGATGGTGATGATGATGATAGAGAATTTCCCATGCAGATTGATGGTTGACTACTTCCTGGGAACATCACTGAAAACCCCATGACCTCTGTGATCACTTCCCTTCAGAGATTTAAAAAATAAGTAATGAGTAAATTATCATTGTTTAGAAATAAAAGTTGGAAATAGTAAGTCCATTCATGTTTTCTGTATAAATAATATTTCTGTATAATTTCTGTATAGTTAACATTTAGCAAGGAGCAAAGTGAACACATCTACCTATGTTAGTTTAGTAAATATTCTGTTTTTCCATGTTAAAGTAACTGGTGAAATATAGCAGGCCATTTAATATTTGGGTGATGGTGAAAAAGACATTGTCTTTGGTCTCTAGATTCTGTCTGGTCCACATTTCTAGGGGAATCTAGGATCCTTAGAATAATACTGCTGCACATGTGTGGGCACAAGGCCTCTGTTTAGGCAGAAGTCATTCCTTTCAATAGGATACTAAGTAGATTAGACTCCACTAGAGACCTTTCTGGAATTGACCAGTTATCATCTTCCAGACTAGAAGTTGATTTGCATTTAAGTGTTTCTTTACAGAAACAGGAGCTGACTCAAGAAATACAGCTGGGACTCGTAAGTCTCACTGGGCAAACTACAAGTCGGATATCAAACTCCTTGCTGGCTCTGTCGATGCCAGCTGGAATGTCCCCATGGCTTGGAGGCATATGCTGTCCTCTCACAGCCCGGAATTTTAGTCCAGGCTGACTGGTTACGTGGTGGGAGGTGTAAGAGAGTTAATGTTATTCAACTTTGATGAACCTTCATGAGGTGTTTCTTCTTTTGGCAAATAATGAGGATCAGAAAAAGTGTTAAATGACAAGCTCATCATTATAAAAAAATTATTGGGCTTCTCTGGTGGCGCAGTGGTTGAGAGTCTGTCTGCCGATTCAGGGGACACGGGTTCGTGCCCCGGTCCGGGAAGATCCCACATGCCGCGGAGCGGCTGGGTCCGTGAGCCATGGCCGCTGAGCTTGCGCATGCGGAGCCTGTGCTCTGCAACGGGAGAGGCCACAACTCCCGTTGTGGGAGGCCCGCGTACAGCAAAAAAAAAAAAAAAAAAAAAAAATGATGTCAACAAGAATAGTGCTCTCACTGTAGTAAAAAAGATAAAAAAAACCCAAAAACTAAAAAGGAAACATCGGCATACCAGCTAGAGAGAAGAGTTGCTTCAAAATGTTACAGTAAACCTTACTATTAAGGTTTTGAAAATATAGTTAAATAGGAAGCTTAGAGTAATCAGTCCCTTTACCATGACATCTGTGGGAATAAGCTTTACGCTCTATGAAAAGGTATTTTGTGTAGCATTCAGTGAAGCTTGCTTCTGAAGCAAAGTACTTTCTGTAACATGTGGCAGAGGAAGATGAATGGGAATGAAGGTACTAACAGGAAAAGAACTCCCAAGGGGAATAAGATGTAGATTGTGGAAGACACAAATTTGAAGACCAGTTTCTTCCCAAAGCAATTTTAAAAAGCACAAAACTGAATTAAAGTGTCATTTAAAAGACCCGTCAGCTCTATCCATGTGCAGCAGGGTAATCTAGTTGGACTGAATAACTTTGGAGTCAGAACTTGGCTATGATTGGTATTCTTCACTGTTCCTCTCTTCCTTTCTACCTGAGTTACCTTCTTTTCAACCTAAATCCTACATTATCTTCTTTCTACATAACACACAGCCAATATGAGGGTGAAAGATACAGGTCAAGGACTTCAGAATAAAAGGATTTCATTAATTAATGGTAACACAATTGTTACCACTTGGGAATATATAAACTAGGAAAAACTGCAACTGTATTTGTGTGTTTTACTTTTTCATTTTTCAATGTTTAAACTTCAAACAACCAATCATCTAACGAACCCCTCACGTCCTGGGAGGTAGAAAAGGAAAGACTAGTGATTACTGTTCAAGGTAATAGCTAGCATTGTTGAAGTGTTCACTATATTCTGGGCATATGTTCACATCTTTACGGCTATTGTTCTATCTATTCTTTCCAGAACCAAGGAGAGATTTTCCATATTACCCATGATTTACAAATGAGAAAGCTGAGGCTTGAGGGAATTAAGTGATGCTCCAAGATTAAGAGATAGTAAGAACTTGAATCCGGTTCTACAAACCTGAAATACTATGTTTTTCACTTTTACATGGTATTGTTAACTTATCCAACTGGCAAAACTGACTACTGTCGCATGAGGGAACATAAGATTGTAAAACTCTGAGTGAATTCATATTCAGAAAGAAAAATCCTAAAATTAAGTTCACCAACTTTTCCAAGTTGAAATTGGAATATAGAGGATAGTATTGAGCTTTGGATTAGCAGAGGTTGGAAATCAGCAAGAAAAAAACTGGCTCAGCTATCAAACAAACCATGGAGGAGTTTAATGCCACTTGTGGGGAGCCTGGGGTGTGTAGAAGAACTGGAATGTTCCTCTCACCCATTTAATTACCATTTCAGTTCTCTTTCAGTGATTCCAACTCATCATGATTTTATAGTCCTCCTCTGAATTGTTTATATATGCCTCTACACACCAGAGTGGGCTTCTTATATTAGAATATATTGGTGAGCACCTAATTACCATCAGTTTACTGTTGGTGAGCAAGGCAAGCCTCACATTAGGTGGATGGTCATAGGGGCGGTGTGGTTCCAAGAGCCTGAAAATCTAATCAATGGCTCTCCTTGCTCATATGATAAAGAATTGATACCAAAGCATTCAGGAACATGTGTGATTTGGCCCAAGGTTATCCTTCCAGCCCCAACTCTTGTGGCTCCCCTTTAGTCTTCCATATTAAATCTCCAGGTAGTTACCCCCATATATATGACATACTGTTGGATACCTTCATGCTTTTGAATATGGCATTCTCCTATCCAACAAATAAAATTGAATACCATATAGTGAGTGCCTACATGCAGCATGGGCTACTTCAAGACTACTTTTCAGGGAAGTGTTTCCCAAATGTCAAAAGGCACAGATAGGTACTCTCTGCTCTGTACTCATATAGCACCCTGTTAAAATACCTATATTATACAACTTAATTAATATTATCGGAATTCTTTTTTGGCCTATTAACTCTTAAACTCAGCTATGAGGATTCTCAAGACTCCCCATGAATATTTCTGTGATCCCAGAAAGATCCCTCTTGCCCCTGTCTTGTCACCATTCCTCCCATTCCCACCCCACCCACCAGGCAACCAGTGTTTGGAAGTCAGTAACCATGTAATAATTTTGCTGGGTCTTGACTTCATATAAATAGAATCATAATGATTTGTGTGTGGCTTCTTCCACTGAGCATACTATTTTTGGGATTAATCCAAGGTATTGCATGTATCAGTAATTTAATCTGTTTTATTTTCAACCAGCATTCCGTTGTATGAATATTCATATATCAGTTAACTTTTGCTACATAGCAAACCACCCCAAAATTTAGGGTTTGAAAAAAACATTCATTTTTTGCTCATTGTCCTGTGGTTTGGCAATTTGGGTTGAGTTCAGATGGGCAGTTCTTTTGCTAGACTTGGTTGCTTGTTAATCATCTAGGCGGCTCTTTTCCTTGGGGTTGGCTGATTGTTAGTTGAAGTGATAAGGACAAATGTACCACATGTTTGTAGTCTCACATATTTAGTCATCTGTCAGGGAAATCTGGCTTGTTCAAACTGATGTGGCAGATTCCCAGAGCAGTAATAGTAGGCTGAACTTTTCAAGTCCCTGTATTATTTTTGCTATCATCCCAGTGTCAAAATGAATGGGTTACCATTACAGCAAAAATCTCCCATGATACCACAATTTACTTATCAATTAACCTGTTGAAGGAAATTAGGGTTGCCTCCATGTTTGGGGCACTATGATTAAAGCTGCCCTAAACATTTTCTACAGATCTTTTTGTGAACATACATTTTCTTTTATCTTAAAGAAATACCTACTAGTGGAATTGCTGGGTCATTGCAGGGTAGGAACCTGGCTGAATGGAAGTGGTCTGGGCCTCTGGAAACAATTAGCAGGGAGAATAAACAGTGGTTTCTTCAAGAATATAGATCGCTAGTATCCAACTTTTATCTTTATTTTTTGGCATGTTTGTACAATGTGATCATCTTCCCAGTATCTCATTATACCCTAAACTTCAGTAAAGTTTCGCTATGCGTTCTTACATTAGCAGTCCTTTGGGGAACTAAAGGAATCAAGATAACAATGTACAAAGATGAGATGTAAGGAGACAATTGAGAATCCAGTTAAAAGAGTGGAGTTAGGGGTATCAAGAAGGGCCCTAAGATTCTCCCAGTGATACTGCAGAATACATTGTGTATGGGATGGGAATTTGGACTATTTTTTAATCCCAGAGAACAAGCAGATCACAGTAGATGGAAGGCTTTCACTGGCAAATGAATAAGCATAATGCCTAGCACTTAGTAAGCTCTCAAAGATTAACTAGTTTCTATTTCCATCTAGTTCCAATCTTGTATCTTGGACTAATTTGAATAATTATACTTTAGGATTTCCTGATTAAATAGTGACAGGAAGTTATGTTTCATATAGTTTACAGGTCAATGTGAAGATAAATTAAGTCACAATTATGAATGTACTTTGAGCTCTTAGGAGAAATACCCTATGATTTAATCATTCACATCATCTCTAATTGTTCATCAGACTCAGATTCTATTCAACCATCCTCCTCGAGAAGGAAGGAGGTCTTTTTATTTCTTTTTTGTTCCCAGACGTATTGATTGTCTCAAGTGGTTTCTGTTTCTGCTCCCCACCTTTTCTAACTGTAAGGAAGTTGAGAACTGTCATCTAATTTAGAGACTTTTATGGAAACACCTTTTAAAATTGAAGTTTAGACATACGGATTAGAATTGTTTCTCTTATCTCCCCAAATTTTAAAAGTCCTTTAAAAGGTATTTACTTATTCTTTATTAGTAAATATCATTCATATTTCTGAGCTCTAAATCTTCCTATATTTATATTAAACTAATTCTATTTGGATTACGAGTTCTTATTTTCTCCCTCTATTATATCATTAAAGCTTTCTCATTATACACTTGTCAAAAATTATCAGAGAGAGTACAACATTGATAACTCCATTAAAGAAACAATAGGGAAGAGAAAACAAAAGAGGAGAAAAAAGAGGATTTGATAAGTTTGTAAAGATACGAGGAAAAAAAAAAACTGCTGAGAATGGCCCCCATGCTGGGATTTTTAAAAAATTCATTATTTAGAAATTATGATCCAGATGTTGTAAGAACCATGTTTTTTTTTCTTTAATTCAGCATATTCGTATTTAAACTGACTTGTAGTTTTTTGCCCCTAATCTGGGAAAATATATTTTTCATTCCATTATATTATTTATTATATTTGAACATACACAAAGGAGCATGCTCTTCATAGCCACAGCGTCAGCTCAGAGAGAGAAAGAGCAGTCTGCTTTCTTCCTATCTTTAAAGGTGCTATCATTATCAGTGTTCTCCCAGAAAAGTGAGGCTTGATGACTACCTTCTCATTTTACCTTAAAGGCTTCAAAATTGTTGAAACCTCATTACTGAATGTTACTGCTGTGCACACGTGTATGAGTGCCTGTGCGCGTGTGTATATGAATGTCTGAGGAGACATTCTGAGGAGGGTCTGAGGAGAGCAAGAAATGGTAAGCCATGGCATTCTGTTGATTTTCATGGTCTTTTATGAAGGTTGACTGAGTTCTAAAATTAGTCTCCATCTGCTTCTGCAGATCAATTTTCTAAAATTCAGACAGTTAGAGATGTTTTTCTACACCTAATTTCCCCCCTCCAATTCTTATGTCCCCATCTAGAATTTGTTTGTGACTAAGTGTAATTCCTTCTAAATACCTTTGTTCAGATAGCTGATTTCAACTATTTGCACCTTCACTATCCCAGTGGTATACCATACTCAGTCTTTACGCCTTCCTGAAAAGCAGGTAGACTTTGCTGTTCCTCGTCTCTGATGAACATATTCAATCTGAGGGTATTAGTAAATGCTAAAATTAGCATTTTATTATGTTCATACACAAACTCTTTTACTCCTCACAATCTTCTTATGAGGTAGGTATAATTATTACACTCCCTTTGTAGGTGAATAATTTGGGTTATAGAGAAGTTAAATGACTTTTTGAAGTCACCTGCTGTCAAGCCATAGGGCTGGGATTCTAATCCAAGCTGGCTAGCTCCAGAATACATGCTTTTAACCACTATTCTATGCTGCCATTCCAACCTAGGACACTAAAGACTGCATTCTCCTTGGCACTTTGCCTTTTTAGAATAGCCATTTCATGAACTAAAATTTGTCCCTTGAAATGCAGCTGGTTAGGAAAGTAAGCACAAGTAAGTATCAAAAAGCATAACTTTCTTTCTGGCCTTTAACATTATTTATTTATTAAAAACTTGAATTAAAGGGAATACATTTTCGTATTTAAATCCTTAGGCAATTAAAAAAATCTGATCACACGGTAATATATTTCCTTGATTACATCTTATTTTGCAGAGGTAAAAATTTCAGGCTCAAATCAACTATTTCTGTTTCTTAGTCACAATTAATAGGCTGAACACCTAAGCCTCTAATCTAAGTTTCATATCTACATGTAAGATGAAATAAACTATGATGAAGATGAAATATAGACACCCAGCAGTAGAAAAAAGGAAACTTAAATTTCCTAAAAGGTAAAGTAACTGAGAAAAAAATACTGGGCACAAACATACATGAATAATTGTTAATATAGAGTTCCTATGGTTTGAAGTTTGGGACTCTGTTATTGGAGAAATTCTTTTTACAAACACAGTTTTATCTATTAGAAAATATGGTATAATAGAAAGATGTTTAAAAAAATTACATTGTATAATAACACAGTTCAGGCTTTATTAAAGCAGAAGTGCAAAGAAATACGAGGCTATCGTAGGAATAAAATGCACAGCCACACCCACAGGAGCTTATACTATTTGGAAGGCAAGGGAAACAGACACACACATACAGACACACACACACATCACACACTACTTGAAAGGTAGAGAAAAGGACTGGAGGGATGGTGTACTTTTCCACTGCCTTTCTGTGGCTATGATTTCTTTTCCTACTCTAAGGGGGTGTATTGAGTGATTGGAGGGTGGATGAAGAAGAGAGGTAAAACAGTCTACTTCCTGTTCTCAGTTCTTCTAGCCTAGAATTGCAGCTCTGTTTCAAACTCAATAATATCTCAAGTATGGTGTGTCCGGTAAAAATCGAGTATAGTGTGCAGTAAACCCCAGGACACTGGCATTCAGAAAAAATCCAATGCTATACTATTGGGTAGAAATATAAAGTCCATAGTTTTGCAAATATATCTGTGGAGGCTTAATGAACAATGAAGGAAAAGTTAGGTTTAATCATTTCTCACAGGGTGGTCTGATTGTGAACAGAGATCTCTGTGCATTGTCTCAGAACAAAAATTCCCCCAAACCAAACTGCAAATGGACTCAGGAGGATGAGATTTGATTTTCTTTCCTGCCAGAGATGCCAGCGTTAGTCAAAAGGAGCAGAGTATTGAAGCTGGCACAGCAAGTGGGGCACTTTCATGTTGGTTACTGAATCTTCCCAGGCTGGACCACTTCAGATTTCTTTTTTGGTCCTCTTGGCCTTGACTCTTTGGATACTCTCAGTATTTCAGCAGCTTGACCTTTCTAAGAGAACAGAAATGTTCAGGATAGTAAAAGGAAAAAAAATCTTTATTTCAGTTAAACCAGTGTCAAGAGTGTTCTGAAGCTGCCCATTGCAATAACCTTGACTGATACAGCTTGGTTTCTCACAGTGTTATCTTAGCTAAGATGGTAAGATGCTCAAGATGAATGAATGATTGAAGCTATGAGCACTTTCCCACTTCAGAGAGAATATCTGTTTATATTCACATGGAATGATAATACATTTTTCATGATAAATTGCAAAGTTCTACCTGTAAACAACTGTATCCTATTCAAAGAGTTTTTTGGGGGGCGGGGAACAAAATGGGATTAAACAAACAAAATTAATGTATTGTTTCCTGGGTGGTCAAAGTTTCTTAAATACTTTAGAACTTGAATATATTGTTTGGAGATGAGCTCAATTTATAATGTAGGTTCTTTTAAAAAAAAATCTGTATCAATTTCTTATTTAAGCCATTAATCCAATGGGTGAAAAATAGAAGTTCCTTTGAGGAGATGAAAGGCTGGCTTCATACCAAGAAAGCTGCAAAAGAAGGTTCAGGGTGACTTGGCCCAATTAGTCTCCTGGAAAATTGGCAGATGCAGAACTCACTTCTGAGTTCCATTTTTGCCTGTCTCAAGAACTGTCAAATACTTGCTCTCGCCTTTACGGCTCAATCCATTGAATACTTAATATTCCCAAATCCTGCAGTTAAAAGAGATGAAGCATTTTCTCTTCATGGAAGTGAAAAGTGCTCAAATCACTTGCTTATAAAATATAGACTGAGTCCTTTCCACATGCTCTGCCCAAGTGTAGTGGGAGTATTAAGAATGAGAGATCAGGAAATGAAAATTTACTGTTCCGTCAAGAGTTGGGAAATTTACTTTTTAAAATAATCATCAAATTCCTTGACAGAATTTCTGGAGCTCTGTACTTTTCTTTCCAACTGCACCCCAGGCATCTCTCCTTCGGTGTCCTAGTAGACCCTGCAAACTTTCCATGCCCCAAACTAAATTCCTGCTCTTCTCTCTAATACCTGAGTTTACCCACAGTCTTTCTGTTTCAGGAGATGACAATGCCATCCTTTTACACGTTAAATCCCAAAGCCAGTGGAGACCTCCTGGACTCTTCTGTCACACAATAGAACAAATCTGTTAGGAAATACTGTAGGATTTGCCTCTAAAGAATATCTAGAATCTGATCACTTTTAACCTCTGTTGTCTCCCAGCTCCAAGTTGCCATTTCTCTCACCTGGATTGCTGTAATAGTCTCCTAATTCATCTCCCCACTGCCACTCATAATTTACTTGCAACATAGCAGCCAGTGTGACCACTTAAGAATGTAAGTCAGATCATGTCCCTTCTTTGACCAAAACCCTCCCTGGCTCTCCAGTTTGCTCAGAGTAAAGGCCAAAGTCATTACAGTAGGGCCCAAATGTGGCATAATCCTTTCCGCGTTACCTCTCTGATCTGATCCTTTCCTCTTCCTCCCCTTGCTCACTGTTCTCTTGCCACCATGAACTTTCTTGCTATTACTTGAGTAAACAGGCCAATTGTAGCCTTTAGGCATTGGAGATTCTCTCTGTACCTCTTGCAAGTTTTGTTCAGATATCACCTTCTCAATGTTACCTTTTGATCTTGACTGTCTATTTTAAATTGCACCTTCCTTGGCACTCTCAATACCTCTAACCCTGCTCCGTTTTTTCCAGAGTAATTTCATCTGATACATGGACAAGTCCTTTTTATTCCATTTCTAAAGTTATTTGTGTGGTTGACCTGGGTTATTTTGTCACTAATGATCTAGGTAGAAGTTGCTGGGTCTGGTTCCTCTTGGTGAAACTGAATGTAAGTTGTAATTTGGTCCTGGTATCCTACTTTGAGAAAATTCCGCAAAATTTCTTCCATATTCAGGTTTACCTCCATCCCTATCCATCCTGAAAGCCTATGATCCCATTTCTAAGGGTGGAGTCTTCATCCTCTGGGCCATAGTTGATCCCTTCACTATGGTTTAGATGCTGCATCCTCCTGCTTCCTTCCTTCATCACCTACTTTACCTCCACCTCTACCCTTAAATGTTCCCACTCTACTGTTTTTTTTCCTCTCAGGAAAAAGCCACTGAAATTATAAAAAGCCTTCCATTGACCTATGTCTTTCTGTCTATCTCTCCTTCCCATATGCAACCAGGTTTTGAAGGATTATTCTATACTTGCTCTTCATGTCTTTCATCCCACAACCCAGAGAAATCAGGCTTGCATCTTCTCTACAGTAAAACTCTTCTCACTAAGATGATATCCAATGACTTTTCAGGATCCTAAGTCCATGGACAATATTTAATATTTGTCATGGACAAATTATGATTACTCAACTTGGCTTCAGTTCCAATACCACTGAAAAACGCCAGTGTCTTGAAAATCTCACATCCTTTCACCTTAGTGACAGTAGTCTCTTCCCGTTTTTCTCCCATCTATTGATAAACTTCTGTCTCCTTTCTGGGTTCTTTTTCTTTCAACAGAACATTAGGTAAATATGATTCCAAAGTTGCCTTCTGGGCCTTCTTTGCTTCTCACTTCACACACTTCTGTAATCACTCTCACAACGTGTACTGTCTGTGGACTTTGGATATAATTTTAATGAGAACAGTATTATACATAGAGAAGTTGAAAGGCTGATTGCTCTGGGTTGTGGAATGAAAGTCATGTGAAGAAACAAGTATAGAATAAATCCTTCAGATAAGTGGCTGCAAATAGGAAGAAGATTCCAAATTCACATCTGCTGCTCACCTCCAGTACTTCAGACTCTAATGTGCAGCAACCCATGCTGCACTGGGATGAGCTAGGAGCAACTCAGATGCATCTCATTTAGCACTGAGTCCTCTTTGCCTTTTACTCTGGCCCTCCTCTCTTGCTCCCTGTCTCAGCAAATAGCACTGTTATCTATTCTGTTGCATTAGCCTGAATTTCAGACTTTATCACTGACACCTGCACCCTTACCGGCGCTCTACTAAGTCCGGAGTTTCAGCTTGCTAAGGATCTGTAAACTTGGTTCTCTTTTTTCCGAGCACATTGCCACTGCTTTAGTCTGGGTCCTTGCCATTTCTTGCAGAGTTTACTGTAATAGGTTGCCAATTCATTTTCCACGCTGCTGCCAGAGTGATCTTTCTACAAATGCAATCCTAATGTGTTAGTCTTCCTTTAAAAAGCCTTTCACATTCCTTCAGGACAAAATTCAAACTCTTTCACCTGGCGTATATGGTATTTCAAGATTTGCCTTCTGCCTGTCAACATCAGCTTGATTTCCTTTACGCTGTATGTTGTAGCCACACCAAACTCCTTGCAGTTGTTCATAAACACCACTCTCTCTCACAGCTCCCCCAACATGTAACAGCCCCTGGCCCTGCTTTTCCTTCTACCTGACAGGGAACTGTTGTATTCAAATTGAGAATTCTTCCTATTGGTGTTTCTTCAAAAGTCAGCTTAGAAGTCATCCCCTCAGTCTTTGTTTGGGGGTCCTTACTTTATGAGACGATCCCTTCTTTTCAAAATTTGGATTTAAATTTCAGTAAGTTCAAAATTAAGCTATGCTCACTAAATAAAACTAGAGAAAGAAAAATAGAAATTAATTGTAATTTCAACACTTGTCTATCCTATCTTATCTATCTACCCACCTTCTATCTATCTATCCATCTAATAAAATGTATCTATAATATACATATAAACCCACAGTTTTGAAAAATGTTAAATACCATCATATTATACATGCTGCTTGAGGCCCACTCTTGCCTCTAACAAAAATGTCATGAAAGTCTTTCAATGACAATAAATAGAACTCTGGACCATTTTTTGATAATGGTTATATTTATTCCATTACGTAGATCAGTATAATTCACTCAATCCCCTAACATTTTCAGGTAGTTTTCATTTTTTTCTATTAGAGACATCTATTAAAACATGGTTGATTAAGTTATCGAATTATTTCTTTAGGACATATTCAGAATGGAATTGCTGGCATGGATTCTTTGATAAATTTCACATCTTTTGCAAATCTTCACTTAATCCTTCTATAAACAATTTCAAACTGTATTTTATTTAATTAATTAATTTATTTATTTTTGGTGTGCATATCATATGTTACTGGTGTGCAATATAATGATTCACAATTTTTAAAGGTTATGCTCCATTTATAGTTCTTATAAAATATAGCCTATATTCCCTGTGTTGTGCAACATATCCTTGTAGCTTATTTTATTTTTTAAATCTTTTTTTTAATTTTTAAATTTTGTTTTATTTATGTTTTTATACAGCAGGTTCTTATTAGTCATCCATTTTATACACATCAGTGTATACATGTCAATCCCACTCACCCAATTCATCACACACACACACACACCCGCCACTTTCCCCCCTTGGTGTCCATATGTTTGTTCTCTACACCTGTGTCTCAGTTTCTGCCCTGGAAACTGGTTCATCTGTACCATTTTTCTAGGTTCCACATATATGCATTAATATATGCTATTTGTTTTTCTGACTTACTTCACTCTGTATGACAGTCTCTAGATCCATCCATGTCTCAACAAATGACCCAATGTCGTTCCTTTTTATGGCTGAATAATATTCCATTGTATATATATACCACAACTTCTTTATCCATTTGTCTGTCAATGGGCATTTAGGTTGCTTCCATTACCTGATTGTTGTAAATAGTGCTGCAATGAACATTGGGGTGCATGTGTCTTTTTGAATGACAGTTTTCTCTGGGAATATGCCCAGTAGTGGGATTGCTGGATCACATGGTAATTTTATTTTTAGTTTTTTAAGGAACCTCCATACTGTTCTCCGTAGTGGCTGTATCAAGTTACATTCCCACCAACAGTGCAAGAGTGTTCCCTTTTCTCCACCCCCTCTCCAGCATTTGTTGTTTGTAGATTTTCTGATGACTCCCATTCTAACTGATGTGAGGTGATACCTCATTGTAGTTTTGAGTTGCATTTCTCTAATAATTAGTGAGGTTGAGTAGCTTTTTATATGCTTCTTGGCCATCTGTATGTCTTCTTTGGAGAAATGTCTATTTAGGTCTTCTGCCCATTTTTGGATTGGGCTGTTTGTTTTTTTAATATTGAGCTGCATGAGCTGTTTATATATTTTGGAGATTAATTCTTTGTCCATTGATTCATTTGCAAATATTTTCTTCCATTTGTTTATTTATTTATTTATTTATTTAGTTTGTTTTTTGCAGTATATGGGCCTCTCACTGTTGTGGCCTCTCCCGTTGTGGAGCACAGGCTCCGGACTTGCAGGCTCAGCAGCCATGGCTCATGGGCCCAGCTGCTCCGTGGCATGTGGGATCTTCCCGGACCGGGACACAAACCCATGTCCCCTGCATTGGCAGGCGGACTTTCAACCACTACACCACCAGGGAAGCCCTATTTTTGTTTTTATTTCCATTACTCTAGGAGGTGGATCAAAAAAGATCTTGCTGTGATTTATGTCAAAGAGTGTTCTTCCTATGTTTTCCTCTAAGAGTTTTATAGTGTCTGGTCTTATATTTAGGTCTTGAATCCATTTTGAGTTTATTTTTGTGTATGGTGTTAGGGAGTGTTCTAATTTCATTCTTTTACATGTAGCTGTCCAGTTGTCCCAGCACCACTTATTGAAGGGACTGTCTTTTCTCCATTGTATATCCTTGCCTCCTTTGTCATAGATTAGTTGACCATAGGTGTGTGGGTTTAACTCTGGGCTTTCTATCTTGTTCCATGTTTCTGTTTCTGTGCCAGTACCATACTGTCTTGATTACTTTAGCTTTGTAGTATAGTCTGAAGTCAGGGAGTCTGATTCCTCCAGCTCCTTTTTTTTCCCTCAAGACTGCTTTGGCTATTCGGGGTCTTTTGTGCCTCCAAACAAATTTTAAGACTTTTTGTTATAGTTCCATAAAAAATGCCATTGGTAGTTTGATAGGGATTGCATTGAATCTGTAGATTGCTTTGGGTAGTATAGTTATTTTCACAATATTGATTCTTCCAATCTAAGAACATGGTATATCTCCATCTGTTGGTATCATCTTTAATTTCTTTCATCAGTGTCTTATAGTTTTCTGCATACAGGTTTTTTGTCTCCCTAGGTAGGTTTATTCCTAGGTATTTTATTCTTTTTGTTGCAGTGGTAAATGGGAGTGTTTCCTTAATTTCTCTTTCAGATTTTTCATCATTACTGTATAGGAATGCAGGAGATTTCTGTGCATTATTTGTGTTTCCTGAAACTTTACCAAATTCATTGATTAAGTCTAGTAGTTTTCTGGTGGCATCTTTAGGATTCTGTATTTATAGTATCATGTCATCTGCAAACAGTGACAGTTTTACTTCTTCTTTTCCAATTTGTATTCCTTTTATTTTTTTCTTCTCTGATTGCTGAGGCTAGGACTTCCAAAACTATGTTGAATGATAGTGGTGAGAGTGGATATCCTTGTCTTATTCCTGATATTAGAGGAAATGCTTTCAGTTTCTCACCATTGAGAATGATGTTTGCTGTGGGTTTGTCGTATATGGCCTTTATTATGTTGACGTAGGTTCCCTCTTTGCCCACTTTCTGGAGAGTTTTTATCATATATGGGTGTTGAATTTTGTCAAAAGCTTTTTCTGCATCTATTGAGATGATCATATGGTTTTTCTCCTTCAATTTGTTAATACGGTGTATCACATTGATTGATTTGCATATATTGAAGAATCCTTGCATCCCTGGGAGAAATCCCACTTGATCATGGTGTATGATCCTTTTAATGTGTTGTTGGATTCCGTTTGCTGGTATTTTGTTGAGGATTTTTGAATCTATATTCATCAGTGATATTGGTCTTTAATTTTCTTTTTTTGTAGTATCTTTGTCTGGTTTTGGTATCAGGGTGGTTTTGGTATCAGGGTGATGGTGGCCTCATAGAATGAGTTTGGGACTGTTCATTCCTCTGAAATTTTTTGGAAGAGTTTGAGAAGGATGGGTGTTAGCTCTTCTCTAAATGTTTGATAGAATTCACCTGTGAAGCCATGTGGTCCTGGACTTTTGTCTGAAGATTTTTAATCACAGTTTCAATTTCATTACTTGTGATTGGTCTGTTCATATTTTCTATTTCTTCCTGGTTCAGTCTTGGAAGGTTATACCTTTCTAAGAATTTGGCCATTTCTTCCAGGTTGTCCATTTTATTGGCATAGAGTTGCTTGTAGTAGTCTCTTAGGATGCTTTGTATTTCTGCGGTGTCTGTTGTAACTTCTCCTTTTTCATTTCTCATTTTATTGATTTGAGTCCTCTCCCTCTTTTTCTTGATGAATCTGGCTAATGGTTTATCAGTTTTGTTTATCTTCTCAAAGAACCATCTTTGCTATTGTTTTCTTTGTTTCTATTTCATTTATTTCTGCTCTGATCTTTATGATTTCTTTCCTTCTGCTAACTTTGGATTTTGTTTCTTCTTTCTCTAGTTCCTTCAGGTGTAAAGTTAGATTGTTTATTTGAGGTTTTTCTTGTTTCTTGAGGTAGGCCTGTATAGCTATAAACTTCCCTCTTAGAACCGCTTTTGCTGCCTCTGATAGGTTTTTGATCGTCATGTTGTCTCTAGGTATTGTTTGATTTCCTCTTTGATTTCTTCAGTGATCTCTTGGTTACTTAGTAATGTATTGTTTAGCCTCAACGTGTTTGTGTTTTTTTACTCTTCTTTCCCTGTAATTCATGTCTAACCTCATAGCGTTGTGGTCAGAAAAGATGCTTCTTATGATTTCAATTTTCTTAAATTTACTGAGGCTTGATTTGTGACACAAGATGTGATCTATCCTGGAGAATATTCCATGTGCACTTGAGAAGAAAGTGTAATCTGCTGTGTTTGGATGGAATGTCCTATAACTATCAATTAAATCTATCTGGTCTATTGTATCATTTAAAGCTTCCGTTTCTTTATTTATTTTCATTTTGGGTGATCTGTCCATTGGTGTAAGTGAGGTGTTAAAGTCCCCCAGTATTATTGTGTTGCTGTCGATTTCCTCTTTTATAGCTATTAGCAGTTGACTTATGTATTGAGGTGCTCCTGTGTTGGGTGCATATATATTTGTAATTGTTATATCTTCTTCTTGGATTGATCCCTTGATCATTACGTAGTGTCCTTCCTTTTCTCTTGTAACATTATTTATTTTAAAGTCTATTTTATCTGATATGAGTATTGCTACTCCAACTTCCTTTTGATTTCCATTTGCATGGAATATGTTTTTCCATCCCTTCACTTTCAGTCTGTATGTGTCCCTAGGTCTGAAGTGGGTCTCTTGTAGACAGCATATAGATGGGTCTTGTTTTTGTATCCATTCAGCAAGCCTGTATCTTTTGGTTGGAGCATTTAATCCATTCATGTTTAAGGTAATTATTGATATGTATGTTACTATGACCATTTTCTTAATTGTTTTGGATTTGTTTTGGTAGGTCCTTTTCTTCTCTTGTGTTTCCCACCTAGAGAAGTTCCTTTAGCATTTGTTGTAGAGCTGGTTTGGTGGTGCTGAATTCTCTTAGCTTTTGCTTGTCTGTAAAGCTTTTGATTTCTCCATCGAATCTGAATGAGATCCTTGCCAGGTAGAGTAATCTTGGTTGTAGGTTCTTCCCTTCCAGTCACTTTAAGTATATCATGCCACTCCCTTCTGGCTTGTAGAGTTTTTGCTGAAAAATCAGCTGTTAACTTTATGGGAGTTCCCTTGTATGTTATTTGTCATTTTTCCCTTGTTGCTTTCAATAATTTTTCTTTGTCTTTAATTTTTGCCAATTTGTGGCCTGGCGTGTTTCTCCTTGGGTTTATCCTGTATGGGACTCTCTGCGCTTCCTGGACTTGGGTGGCTATTTCCTTTCCCATGTTAAGGAAGTTTTCGACTATAATCTCTTCAGATATTTTCCCAGGTTCTTTCTCTCTCTCTTCTCCGTCTGGGACCTGTGTAATGTGAATGTTGTTGCGTTTAATGTTGTCCCAGACGTCTCTTAGGCTGTCTTTGTTTCTTTTCATTCTTTTTTCTTTATTCTGTTCCTCAGCAGTGAAGTCCACCATTCTGTCTTCCAGGTCACTTATCCATTCTGCCTCAGTTATTCTGCTATTGAATCCTTCTAGTGTTGTTTTCATTTCAGTTATTGTTTGTTTGTTCTTTAATTCTTCTAGATCTTTGTTAAACATTTCTTGCATTTTCTTGATCTTTGCCTCCATTCTTTTTCCGAGGTCCTGGATCATCTTCACTATCATTATTCTGAATTCTTTTTCTGGAAGGTTGCCTATCTCCACTTCATTTAGTTGTTTTTCCTGGGTTCTATCTTGTTCCTTCATCTGGTACATAGCCCTCTGCCTTTTCATCTTGTCTTTCTTTCTGTGAATGTGGTTTTTGTTCCACAGGCTGCAGGATTGTAGTTCTTCTTGCTTCTGCTGTCTGCCCTCTGGTGGATCCGGCTATCTAGGAGGCTTGTGCAAGTTTCCTGATGTGAGGGACTGGTGGTAGGTAGAGCTGACTGTTGCTCTAGTGGGCAGAGCTCAGTAAAAGTGTAATCTGCTTGACTGCTGACGGGTGGGACTGGGTTCCCTCCCTGTTGGTTGTTTGGCCTGAGGCAACCCAACACTGGAGCCTACCTGGGCTCTTTGGTGGGGCTAATGGTGGACTCTGGGAGGGCTCACGCCAAGGAGTACTTCCCAGAACTTCTGCTGCCACTTTCCTTGTCCCTACAGTGAGCCACAGCCACTGTGTGCCTCTGCAGGAGACCCTCCAACACTAGCAGGTAGGTCTGGTTCAGTCTCCCCTGGGGTCACTGCTCTTTCCCCTGGGTCCCAATGCACACACTACTTTGTGTGTGCCCTCCAAGAGTGGAGTCTCTGTTTCCCCCAGTCCTGTCGAAGTCCTGCAATCAAATCTCACTAGTCATCAAAGTCTGATTCTCTATGAATTCCTCCTCCAGTTGCCGGACCCCCAGGTTGGGAAGCCTGACGTGGGGCTCAGAACCTTCACTCCAGTGGGTGGACTTCTGTTTTATAAGTGTTCTCCAGTCTGTGAGTCACCCACCCAGCAGTTATGGGATTTGATTTTACTGTGATTGTGCCCCTCCTACCATCTCATTGTGGCTTCTCCTTTGTCTTTGGATGTGGGGTATCTTTATTGGTGAGTTCCCGTGTCTTCCTGTTGGTGATTGTCCAGCAGCTAGTTGTGATTCTGGTGTTCTTGCAAGAGGGAGTGAGAGCACGTCCTTCTACTCCGCCATCTTGGTTCAGAGCCCCTTGTAGCTTCGAATTGTATTTTAAACATAGCCTAAACTAGATAAAGCATATCATACCACTTTTTGAGCTACTTTAAAGGTACAGGTTCTTTAAAATGCCTTATAGTGAGGAAGCTGCCTTGCACAACGCTATTTTTCTGTTATTTCGGGATGAAATTAGAAGCGAGTGCTGTTGGACATGCTCATGGAGCCAGGATCTTCAGGGAAGCCATGGACGGTTTCCAAGAAGTTATAAAACCTGAAACATGGAATAACCAGCAGCTGCTAACTAACTCATGATGAGGAGAGCCATTCCTAGATTTCCTTTTGTTCTGTTTTCTTCAAAACTTAGTGATTCTCCTGATGTGGCAAAAGGAAGGAGAACTGTGGATAAGTTTTTTTTTTTTGCATTATTTTAGTCATAGGGATGACACAGTGTATGAGTGGTGGAAAGAAAGACCCACTGAGGGCATCAGATAGAAAACAAGTGAGAATCGTTGGGCTAATGAGAGAGTACCAATCAGTATCAGTCCTCTGGAAGTTTAATAGTCTTTTAAGTAGCCTCTGGTGGATTTAAAACAGTCAGGTTGAGGCAGGAGATAGATGGGCCTCCAGGGCAAACAGAGTTTTTCCCTGTGGACTGATACTCCAAGACGGGAATAACAGGACAGTTGAGAGAGGAGGCCGGGCCCTGCCCATATAGAAGATAAGAGACCACATATTTCTCATTCTTGAAGTCAGGAGACCTCCCCGACTACACATGCACAGAAAGGCTCCTTGGAGGTCAAAAGGGGAGTGATGCTAACCGATGCCAACTGATGCTCACTACCCACAGCCCTCTTCAGTAGAATCCATCTTGGCTAAGAGATGTGCACACACATGGGAAAATTCTGAGATACACAAAATACGGACTTTGAACCAGGCAAACCAAAATGACTGGCCAAAGGAAACCCGGAAGAAATGCCCCGTATAAGTTGATTCAAACTGCCACGAGGGTGTGACTCTCTCTCTCAGCCTGCCCCTGTGTCTATCCACATGTACTGTATTCTTTTCTCCTAATAAATACTTTACTTGTTTCACTACTTTCCGTCTTTGTGGGAATTCTTTTTCTGCAAAGCGATAGGGCCAGGGCCTTGTCACTGACCCCTGGTCTAGTGGCTAGGATTCGGTGCCCTCACCGCCGCGACCCGACCTCAATCACTGGCCTTGAACGGAAACCCTGCTTCAAGCTGCTGCAGGGTGAGGCCACCTGAGATCAAGGTGAGAAGAGATGAAATAATGAATCAGAGAGCGGTTAACAAGTGAAGGCAGATTTTAGGCAGTAAAAAGAAAAGGGGAAATAAAATAAAAGGAAGAGAAGAAAGGAAATTAAAATGTGTAAATTACACAGTGAAATCTTGAAATGGATGACATGCAGAGGCAGTTAAAATAAAAGATATTGTCATCTTGAAAAATGGAAGCCAACCCCCTAATACCTCATTCCAGGAGGTCCAATTCTGTAGGGAAATGGGATGGGATTTTAAGGTGTTTATCAGCACACCGTTCATAGATATACAGCTAGAATTTTGCTAAGAGATTAGTGAAGTTTTATCACCTCTTTTCTCAGAAAAACTAAAATGAGTTTGAGAGTGTGAATGGAGACCAACAAACAGGAAGCAGGAAATTCCCTGGGGGAAGAATGTCTGGTGAGAGAGAAGCTGAGAGAGCCCAGGGGGAGGAGGGCTGAGGTTGCCCTAGGCACAGGCAATACCAACATCATATTGCAGGATGGAGGTAGGCATTTTAGACTTTAAAACTTGGTGCTTTCATATGTTTAAAGGAGCATGTTTAGTTTGTTAATGTATTCCTCTTCTCCTGTTAAAGCAAATGTGTACTTTGTTTTCTCTAACCTCTGTTGAATGTGACTGCTCTCATTTGAGAGAGCTATTGAAGTGCTGACAGAATCCACCTCTAGAGAGGACTGCAACCTGCCTTCAACCAGGTTGAAGATAATAAAGGAAAGGAGTTAACTCCTGAATTTCCAGAAGAAGGTGCATACATACACCATTCCTCCCTCTTCCCCACTCCTCAATGTAAAACATGAGTGTCATTTATAGTGTGCTCCAGGGACCTAAAATGGTCTCCCCAAGTAATGAATCTTCATATTAGGTTTAGGATTAAGGGTTTGCTTTTTAAATAAGCAAATGGGTGCTGAAGTTGCCAGGTAAGCCCATCAATCACTTGTAATTAATCTAGCAATCTCAACAGTCTTGAATATAATTTCAGTTCCTTTCCTATTTAATGTACCTGAATTAGAAAAATAAATAAGAAGAATCAATAAAATGAATGAGTGTGTCTTTTAGGCATGTGGCTTGAAAGAGGGAAAACAATCTTCCTCATGGGGAGACGTGGAAAATTCTAAGCCCTTTTGTAATATTTCAGAGTTAATCTAGTTGATATTTCTACAGAACAGATGAAGAAAAGAATTCCCAGGAAACAGACGTTTAAAAAATATTCATCCCTCCCTTTCTGAATTCTTTATTAATGTAACAGGAACTGTAGAGGCAGAGGGTGACGGTTGGAGGGGCAGAAACACGTACAGCATGTGTGAGTTCTGCTCTGCAGAGTTTTTTTAGCACTAAGCATTCTAAAGATTTCTTTTTCTTTCTTTTCTTTTTTTTTTTTTTGCTTTGTCTTTCGGGGATGCTACAGAATGGTTTAATCATCTGGCTTTCGTATCTGACTGCCTAGGGTAGCTGTAGCCTTTCTTATCATTATGTTTCACCATGTGTCACCTTTCCCAGACAGCCATAGGATCAGGATAAGAAAAATTGTTTCTTTATGCTGTAGATCTAACAAAACCACAGGCTGCTCACAGCCCACCAAATGAATGCCTAGCATTTAAAATCGACCTGAATTAAATGAAGCAGTTGATTATAAATGCTACACACTCAATTTAGAAACTGTGGCTTAAAGAAACAACATACGACTATGGATTGTTCGTTTTGCACGAGAAGAAAAATGTGATGATATGAGCAGAATGAAATATTTCCTGAGGGGTGAGTGAATTCCAATGATTTTGGTGACCCAAAACATCTTTGTAAATGTGACGCTATAAAATGGGTATTTAAATGGCATTTGCATCAATATTTCTATCTCTGAAAGAAGCACAAACCAGTAAAGGACAAGGTATACACTTGTAATTCATATACCACGCCAATTATTAAAATACTGCAAATAAGGCAGAGAAACTCAAACAGAAAGGTTTTTTTAACCCTAGGTAGGAAAAATTTGAAGTGTGAGTAATTAGACAATTCCTAGATCTGGGAAAGGACTGAGAAGATGCATGTGATTGAAATCTGTTTGTAGTTACCTCAAAGCTGTTGTATATGAAGGTTTTGATATTGCTTTTTTAACTTAAGAAGCCCTGTATGATTAGGATAGGCTGATTTGTTATTTTTCTGATAGTGAAGGTTAGGAGTCTGGGCTCCCAAATGGCTAAGATGGAAGGATGTTTCACAGAATGGCCAGTGAGTGCTGCTAAGATGACAGGTTAGATTGATGTCTTGATGGAGAGGAAAGAACTTAGCTGAGATGGCTGTTCAGCGTTCTCGGAGGGAAATTTTATTATTTCTCCACCCTGACAAAAATGTAGAGTTTGTACATGCTTTCCTTTGCAATAAGATTGGATACAGAACCTTAATAAAGAGTTAATTAATTCTGTCCTGGTCTCTTATATTCAATACTTTCACACATTATAGTGATACACCATCTAAAAATAATATAAATTTACATACTTAGTTTTTTAGGGCATCCTCTTGAACCTAAATGATTAGCATTTTATTTTAAATGTTTTGGACTTTTTGTTATCTGTGGAATGGGGACACAAACGTTCTGTTTATTTTACTTTTAATGGTATTGCAAAGATTAATGCGATTATGATTTTAACTAATACAAAGCCTTTGTCATATGGTATAATGTAACATATTAATAGTTAGGTAATTATTTCTTGACATCTACTAGGTGATATGAATAGCATCATGTGCTGAAATACAATGGTGCCAGATAGGGAATATGTTCTTCCAGAGATCAGACTTTAGTGGGAGAAGCTGGACAAAAATACAAGTAAAATATAAATGGTCCAATAAGTTTATGGGGAAGAACGATGTGTATCAGCTAAAACTGAAGCAGAAAACCACAGCCTTATTTGCCTCAGGGATCAGAAGATGGGTTCAGGATCTCCAGAGTGTTGGAAAGGAGAGAACAACAGTGAAAGATGTGGAAATCTACCTATAAAATTCTTTCAAATCCATGACTCACCCTTTTTCTTCATATGTGCTGCATATGATGTTCCAAGCTGCCCAGGGAGAAAACTATAGTTGGAAGGCTAAATGAACTGAGATGAAATTTCAAATGCAAAAGTAAGAAAATTTGGAGTTCAAGTCCAGCCAAGCTAAAAGAGCTCGGTAAATACTTTCCACATAAAGTAAAGATTATAAAATAAAGATCATGCCTAGGACTAAGTGATTTCCTTGGATTAAGAGACAAATCTTAAAAAACTACAAATAGAACTACCATATGACCCAGCAATCCCACTACTGGGCATATACCCTGAGAAAACCGAAATTCAAAAAGAGTCATGTACCAAAATGTTCATTGCAGCTCTATTTACAATAGCCCGGAGATGGAAACAACCTAAGTGCCCATCATCGGATGAATGGATAAAGAAGATGTGGCACATATATACAATGGAATATTACTCAGCCATAAAAAGAAACGAAATTGAGCTATTTGTAATGAGGTGGATAGACCTAGAGTCTGTCATACACAGTGAAGTAAGTCAGAAAGAAAAAGACAAATACCGTATGCTAACACATATATATGGAATTTAAGAAAAAAAAAAATGTCATGAAGAACCTAGGGGTAAGGCAGGAATAAAGACACAGACCTCCTAGAGAATGGACTTGAGGTTATGGGGAGGGGGAAGGGTGAGCTGTGACGGGGCGAGAGAGAGTCATGGACATATACACACTAACAAACGTAGTAAGGTAGATAGCTAGTGGGAAGCAGCCGCATGGCACAGGGATATTGGCTCGGTGCTTTGTGACAGCCTGGAGGGGTGGGATAGGGGGGGTGGGAGGAAGGGAGACGCAAGAGGGAAGAGATATGGGAACATATGTATACGTATAACTGATTCACTTTGTTATAAAGCAGAAACTAACACACCATTGTAAAGCAATTATACCCCAATAAAGATGTTAAAAAAAAAAAAAAAAAGAGACAAATCAACAAAGTCCCACTCATAAAATCAAACCTCTACAAATTTAAAATAATCTGCCAGTCATTTAACTCTCTGGTAGAAAAGAACTCAACAGTCTTCAGGGGAAATTAACAAAATCCTAAGAATCTACAACATATTATTTACAACGTCTAGCATATATCAGGAATTATTAGGCATGTGAAGAAACAAGAAAATGTGAGAAAGAAGAAAATAGAAGCAGAATAGCATATGACCCAGATTTTGGAATAAAAATGAAAAAATAAAACTATTAGTAAAAAAAATTAAAAAACTTAAAACTATTAGTAATATGTTAAAGATCTATAGAGAAACACTATTATAATAGATGAAGAGATGGGAGAACTTCAGGAGAGATTTCTAAAAAGAACCAAATAGAAACCTTAGAACCACAAAATACAGTATCTGAAATCAAATATTTATTGGATGGGATCAAACACACTCTGGATAACAACAGAAGAAAGGATCATTAAACTTGTAATAGATAGTACATTATATATGCCATCCAAGTTGAAGCCCAGAGAGAATAAAATGGAAAACAAAGAGAGATTCAACAATGCCTTGGGAGAGTATAAAGCTATCATTATTGGATATTATTGGAGTCTGAGAAAGAGAAGATGTGAGGAATGAAACAGAAAATTTAAAGAAACATTGACTAAAGTATTTATAAATTTGATTTTTAAAAATTGCACAAATCAAATAATTTCAATGAATATCAAATACTAAAAATGCAATGAAAATGAAATCTAGACACATCGTAGTCAAACTGCTGAAAACTAAAGATAAAGAGGAAATCTTAAAAGCAGTCAGGCGGAAAATGATAAGAAAAATTCATGGCTTTTCATCAGAAACAATGGAGGCTAGAAGACAATAGAATGTCATTTTTAAAGTACTGAAAGAATAAAAAAAGAAAACCCACAATTTGTCAACCAAGAATTCTATATCCAGGGAAAAAATTTTTTTCCAATAAAGAAGGCAATAAATTCTGAGTAAAATTGTTGCAACGGACCTTCACTATTAAAAATATTAATGGGAGTTCTTCTAGTTGAAGATAAATTATAGTAAGATATACACACGTTAAAGAAAGAGCACTGGAAATGTTAAAAATGTAGATAAATATAAAATGTTATTTTTCTTTTTTTCTTTCATTCTTTAAAGGACAATTAATTGACACATTCAGAGCAATTAAATTGAACACCTATCTTACACCACCCACAAAAATTAACTAGAAATGGATCAAAGACTTAAAACATAAGACCTGATACTATAAAACTCCTAGAGAAAAAGTGTAGGGAGGAAGCTCCTTGACATTGGTTTTGGCAGTAATTTTTGGATATGACACCAAAAGCACAAACAACAAAAGTAAAAATTAAGAAATGGGACTATAGCAAACTTAAAAGACTTTTGCACAGCAACAGAAACAACTAAAAAAAAATGAAAAGGCAACCTACATAATGGGAAAATATTTGCAAAGCATATATAATATAAGGGGTTAATATCCAAAATATATAAAGAACTCATACAAGTCAATAATAAAAAGCAAACAATCCAATTTAAAAATGGGCAGGAAAACTAAATGGACATTTTCTCAAAGACATCCAATGGCCAACAGGTACAAGAAAAGATGCTGAACATCACAAGCATTAGGAAAATGCAAATTAAAACTACAAAGAGATATCACCTCAAACCTGTTAGAATGGCTAGTGTCAAGAAGACAAGAGTTAACAAGTGCTGGTGAAGATGTAGAGAAAAGGGAACCCTTGTGCACTGGTTGGTGGGAATATAAATCAGTACAGCCACTGTGGAAAACAATATGGAGGTTTCTTAAAATATTAAAAATAAAGCTACCATAAGATCCAGCAATTCCACTGATGGATATTTATCCAAAGAAAATGAAAACACTAACTTGAAAAGATATATGAAACGCCATGTTCATTACAGCATTATTTACAATAGCCAACATATGAAAACAACATGTGTCCATCTGTAAATGAATGGATAAAGACAATGTGGTACATATATACAATGAAATGTTATTCAGTCACGAGAAAGGAGGACATCCTGCCATTTGTGACAACATGTATAGACTTTGAGCACACTATACTAAGTGAGATAAATCTAACAGAGAAAGACAAACACTGTATGATATCACTTACATGTGGAATTTATAAAAGCCAAACTTGTAAAAACAAAGAATAAAATGGTGGTTACCAGGGGATGGGGGTTGAGGAGACAGGACAGATGTTGTGTCAGGGTATAAACTTAGTAGTAGTAAGTAAACCCTAGAGATATAATGGACAGTACAGTGAATATAGACAACACTATTGTATTATAATCATCAAACCTGCTTAGAAACCAGAACTTAATTATTCCAACTACTGGAAAGAAAAGATAATTATGTAACGTGATAGAGATGCTAATTATCCCTACAATGGCAGTCATATTACAAAATATAAATGTATCAAATTAACATGTTGTATACCTTAAATGTACACAATGTTATCTGAATATATTTCAATAAAAAGATGATTGTCAAATTCACTATATAATAAAATATATTGTGGAATTAATAACATGTTGAAGATTAGTATATGTCAACAACATATAAAGAATGGGATGATTTAAATGAGATTATAGATTTTTATATGTGAAATTATATGTGAAATGTTATATTAATTCATGTTAGAATGTGGTAAGTTAAAAATACATATTGTAATCTTTACGGTAATCTTTGAATAATACAAAATGGTATAGCTAAAAAGATAATATAAGATACAGAATGGAAAACGAAGATATAAAAGTGTCAAATTCTCAAGAATTGAAATCATCTGGAGTATGTTCTCTGCCCACAATATAATTAAATTATGGATTCAAAATAAGATATCCAGAGGATTAATAAATCTTTATAAATTAAGCACCACACTTCCAAATAGCCCATAAGTCAGAGAAGAAATCACAAGGTAAACTAGAAAATATTTTAAACTTAATGTTGATGAAATCACAGAATGCTAAAATTTATGAGATGCAGCTGAAGCTATAATTAAAGGAAATTTTATAGCTTTCAAAGGAGAGGCTTACAATCAATAGATTAGGTTTTCACTACAATTTTTTCTTCAAAAAGAACAATAAGCCCAAGGAAAACAGAAGAAAGGAAATAATATAGATAAGAATGATAATCAATGAAATAGAAAACATCAAAAAATAGAGAAAATCAAAGTCAAATATTGGCTGGAAAGGTTAATAAAATTATTTATGAAATAGATAAACCCCTGGAAAAATGAACCAAGAAAGGAAAATAAAAGAAAAATCTTGTCTTTATTACAAATGATAGAGGAAGCATCAGTATAGTTCCTGCATTTATTGAAAGACTAATAAAAGATTACTATGCTGATAAATTTGACAACTTAGATAAAAGGACAAAAGTCCTTGAAAAACAGTTTACCAATACTAACAGAACATTATACTAGTGAAAGAAGGCAAATATGAAAGAACACATACTCCATGATTGCATTTATATTAAGGTGGTATCATTGGCAGACTAAGGTGTACTGAAGCAGATAAGAGCAGCAGTTGCCTCTGGTGATGGGCTAACGAAACCTGACTGAAAAGAGTGTACAAAATACGTCCATTTTATTTTATATAAATTATACCTCAATTAAAAAATATAAGTAGACATGATATTTCAGATAGTGATAAATATTATGAGAAAATTCAAGGGGCAGTCTGATATACGTTGACTGTAAGAGTGAGAAGGTTAGGTGTTGTTAAAGACATTCCTGAGAAGGTAGCATCTAAACCGAGACCTAACTGGCAACGAGGAACCGGCCGTGTGAAAATCTGGTGACAGTGCTTTCTAGGTATAGGACTCCGCATGTGCAAAGGCCCCAAGGCAGGAAAAAGCCTGGCATCATTTATTTGGTCATCAGAGAATCAGTGGGGTTAGAACTTCTTGAGCCTGTGTGTGGTGGGAGCTGAGGTTATAGGGGAGGCAGGGACCAGTTAGGGATTTGAAACAAATAAAAACATGTAAGGGTTCTATAAAAATATGAATTTTAAATCTGTAGAATGACACCAGTACTTAGTTCTATTAGTCATTGGCAATCTATTTCTTACATATATCTGAACATAGCTAAGGTTTCACTTAATTTATTTTTACCTAGTATAACTAAAACTAGCAAATAAACTCTTGGAACTTACATAAGGAGGCGTTTTGTAAAGTTGCCTCGTTGGCTAGAATAGCAGAATATAGAGAAAAGATGGAGGAAGCAAGGAAGGGGAGCACATGGCAGAAAGACGGGACTTGAGAAGAACTGGGTGGCAAGAAAAGCATTGCAGAATCTTTTACAAGTGGTGTGGGGGGGGGTGGGAGGGACTGGCAAAGGGAAAAGGAAGCATCTTTGAGCATTTGACATCTCATTTACCCCTTCTCCGATATTTAAAAGTAAAACAAACAAAACATTCATGTGGAATTTGAATATGACAGTGTCCTTAACAGTGAAAGCAAAAGCACATCCTGTTGCCTTCTCGCCCGGAGTATCTCTTTGGTGGATATGACCTTATGGAATCACAAAGCAAAAATCTATTTTACATTGAGAACTATTTTGGAACAGCAATGCCAAAAAACAGGAAAGTGAACAGTTTTCTCCTTTTCCTTCTCCTTCTCCCTCATTAACACCCAAAGTAACACAGGAAATTGGCACGAAGCACAATTTGAGACATGTGAAGCATAAAGTGTGTCCCATGTTTCAAAAAAAAAAAAAAAAAAGACACTTCAGAGGAAAATATTCAAAGATGAGGAAGGCTTCCCAATCATCTGTTTTTAGTTCCTTTACCTAAAAATTTAAAACCCTTTATTGTATTAAATCTGTTAAAATAATTCTTTGGTTTGAGAGCACTTAATAGAGACAATTCTGGAAAAACATATAATCTAGAGCCTGTCTTTTCCTTGTGATAATGTTCTATCAATACCTTGCCAGAAACTGTGTAAGCAAACTTTTAAGCAAGGGCTTACCTATGCACTTACACTCTCTGCTGTATGGGCAGTGTGTTCTCTGCGTGTGAAGTCACCGGCAGAGGTAGGGGTAGGGAGCCCTGAGGATCCGATAGAATGTTTCAGCAGAAACGGAAAGTAACATAGACACTTCTAATAATACACGACTGTGATTTGGTTAGTAGGCAGAGGAGGGGACATGCAGGAGGGACAAGTGCCTGAGAATGATTAGGTTTCAGAAGTTGATATGTTTGTGAGTAGAACTGAGCACCACACCCCCAGGACATCTTGTCCTTGTGTCCACTCTTACAAGGCAACCTTGGGTCCTCTTCCTCTCATTTTGAGCAACGAAAGTAAAATGCATCTTGACAACCTCCATTGTCTTGGGAGGCACTTGAAAACAAGTGTTTCAGAGAAGCTTCAGTTTCCTGCATGTCTAGAGCTTAAGACTGCAGCTGGCTCTTTATGGAAAGCTAATACCTTGGTAATAATATGAAATCAACTAAAAGCTCAATTGTTGTACCCTCATGTTTTCTTTAAAATAAATGCCCGTTATCTTAGTTGTGTCTTATGAAACATTCTGATGGGGAAAGAAAAAGTTGAGGCAAAGGGCAGGATGCAGAACACAAAAGAGCAAATATCTGGATAGCTCACAAAAATTTAATTTTGTTTTAGATGTGTAGCAGGATACAGTTTTATAAAAACGTAAGGGACTTCGGGGACGAATAATTGATTCTATCTTAAGAGGACCAACTTAAGAACTCCCATTCAGCTCCTATAATGCCTGATCTGTAATTTAGTTGGCACAGTGATTGTCAAATCCCACATTTACCACATGTTTTGGTAGAGCTATAATTTAATTTAATAACATTAAAGAGAACTCTTCAGTTTTTAGAGATCCAGGTGGTGGTACACAACAGGAGGAAATTCTGCAAAGAAATTCAGTTACTGACCACAGAGGCGGGGAAGACCAGGTATTAATGCTTGTGCATGCTACTTCTCTAGGAGGCCTTCCATACTATTTCAAAGAACAACTTAAGAGAAGTGTGACCGAATCTCAGCCTGAACCTCTTTGGCAGGAATAAAGGCTGGAGAAGATAATTTAATTGGTGAGACATAAGAGGATCCAGTGTGACTCTATGAAATGGTATCCAAGTCACACAGACGTCTTTCAGGACAGAAGTGCTGTGCAGCAGCTTGATAAAACCAGGCACTAAAGTGAGCCAAGAAGCAGCAAAACACACATTTCCTTCTTGATTGTTGAGGCCTCTCTGTAAATGCAGTGAAATCACTAAGGGAGGCTTTAAATGTTGTTGAACAAACTGGTCGGGCTCTCATTGGATAAAGCCATTGGGATTTCGGCAGGCTATTCACTGAGACTCTATTACTTCTCAAAGGAAGGGGAGTGGGTATTTCCACTGCAACATGCTTTGATTGCATTTTCCTATGCTCAGGTCATTTGAAAAGAATGTTAAATGTTTCAGTGAGTCCGAATATCCAAATATTTATGAAAATGATAATGATTGTAGTTTGTACTTATATAGCAGCTTCCATCTGAGGTGCTCAGACATTATTTCATTACCTTTAAAAATATTATCTGGAGGTTGGTTAAGTGGAAACTATATATTTGCATTTTATCCCTAGTGAAACTCGGTTAAAGGATGTGCCAAAAAGTTGCGAGCATTTAGGCAACTTTGTGATAAGTTTATTCAATATGCTGAATTTCATCTGAAAGTAATAAAAATCAAGAGGATAAATACAGGGTTTTTTTTGCATTAACATTTAATTGATAGAATTTTCCTTAGTATGCTTTACTCCTCTCAGCCTGATTTCTTCCTGCCTGTTCTGACTCCAGGGTAAACTAAATAAAAGAATCCATTTACAGTCAGCTTTCAAGTGATAAGAAGCTGTCTAGGAAAGCTCAGAGGTATTGACTCAAAGAAGTCTGATAAATACAGAAATAGATGGTTTAGTAGTCAAAGCAAAAGCCTAAATACAGGTTTCTTACAGCAAGGAGAAGCAATAATTCAAGGCAGTTCTCTCTGCCCCGCCCCCCATACTTGAGAAATATTGGGTTGGCCAAAAATTTCGTTTGGGTTTTTCCATGTTTCCACAGACTCCTTCTAAAGTATGCATTAACCATTTTTATTCCATAGACTCCTTTGGCAATCTGGTGTAGCTTATGGACCTCTTCTCAGACTAATGTTCTTAAGTGCATAAAACTTAAATTCAAAGACTTACAGAGAAAACCAATTATACAGAATTACAATAATCAAAATATTAAAAAATTGTTAATAGTTAATATAGGTGCATCTTTACTAACATAATAAATAAGATCTAGCATCAGGATCGATAACTTCTGTAGTTTTGAATTAGTGATGAGCATAAAAAATATTCGACTTTCACAGTAATTGTAATGCCCTATAGGAATACCTTTTTGTCACTAATATTTATTGTAGAAAGAAATGTTATATTTCAGTAAGAAGTTAGTGAAAATAAAATGTCATAATTTTATCCTCAGTCTTCAAGAACCCTGTGTTAAGAAATTATAAATTAAAGAAAAATAATTTTCTTCAACTCCTGAAAATAAATCTATGAAGGCCTAGGGAGCCAAAGACCATAGTTTGAGACACACTGATATAAGGAATCCAATGTTAGAATTTATGAAGGGTGATCATGTGACCAAAGTAAATTATTGGTTTGGACTCTTAAGGATTAGTATATGAAAATTTCAGCTGAGTTTGGGGTACTATTATAAGAAGTAATATAACACTTATTATAAAATAAGAAGTAATATAACACTTATTATAAAATAAGAAGTGTTCAGACATTTGAGGGAAACTAAGTGCTTTATAATTTAGAGTTTTGTTAATATAGAATTTTAAAAACTGAATGACATATGTAAATAATAGAACCATCAAGAGTGCTTTGACCTTAATACTTTCCTATGACTGACAGAGTGAAATCCAAATTCCTCAGCATGGTGGTAAAATCCTATCTAGCTTTTCCAGGCTTGTATCCATCTACTTTCTTCCTGCCTAAGGGACACCCCTACTCCTGCTCTTGCAAATCACCACTCTCCAATGCTCAGTGTTCCAGACAGATCAATCCTCTATTCTTTAGCCTATATTTTCCTGCCAGTAAGGATGTATGCAATTTATTCGTTTCACCTATTCTCCAGTTCTACTGCACAAGTCCTATCCTTTGAAGCCAAATTGTGTCCTCTTGTAGTTTGGCTCATATCTTACTTTTTTTCAAATACAAACCAATAATCAAACATTTAACAACCAAGCCAAAAAAGCATCATATTTATTATATTATTTGTTATATTTATCATTAGAATTCACCATATTTACAATAACTTACTTTTAATTATATACATTTATGGTTGTATTTTTCTGTACTGTGAGCTTTGTTATAATCTGAATTGTGTCCTCCCAAAATTTCTGTGTTGAAGCCCTAACTCCCCAGTACCTCAGAATGTATTGATAATTGTATTTGGAGACAGGGCCTTTAAAGAGGTGGTTAAGTTAACATGAGGCTCTTAGGGTGAGCCCTAATGCAATCCACTGGTGTCATAAGAAAAGGAAACTTGAGCACAAAAAGAGACACCAGGAATGTGTGTGCACAGAGGAAAGGTCATGTGAGGCTGCCATGATCTGTAAGCCAAGGAGAGAGGCCCCAGGAGAAACCAAACTTCGTGACTCCTTGATCTTGGACTTGTAGACTCCAGAAGTGAGAGAAAATAAAAATCTGTTGTTTAAGCTACCCAGTCTGTAGTATTTTGTTATAGCAGCCCTAGTAAACTAATACAAGTTATGAATGCTTGTACACTCAATATCTACGGATTCTTTGTAAATTTAAAAATAGAGGGGAGAGAGAGAGAGAGAGGGATATGAAGGACCATGAAGTGGAGATAAGAAGGTGTGTCTCTGTTCATTTTGGAGACATTTCCTCTTTCTCATTTCTGTTTCTCCAGAATTCATTATACCTTGGTGAAATTGATAATGAAAAATGCAGAATTAATTATTAATTTAAGATGTTGATTATTTTTTCCCACTCAGATTGCTAATAGACATGATTATCAAAACAAAAATGGTTGTTGCAACATGATAGTTTGATAATCTATATTGCATTTGTAAATGGAAATGCTACGATGAAAAGAGGAGGTTATGTCAGAGAATGTCAATTAAGGAAAATGAAGTAAGGAAGTATTAAAATATTTGAAAAAATATTCTCAGAAGGTAATATATAGAAGAATTAAGGGACTATTGACATAAGAAAGGAGGAAAGATACAAGCTATGTGGTGTAGAAATACATAATATTATGCAGTAAGAGGAAAAAATGGCCAGGAGAGCTGATGAGTGAAAGCCTGTTGATGAGGGTTAGAAAGAGGTTATTAGAAAACAGATGAGTGGCATCTTTCTTATACTGGCAGAGTGCCTTAAAGGTAACAAGGAATTAAGAAAAACCTCAGTATGGAGTAATGACATCATCTGAGTATAAATGGGTTATATAAGATCAGGTAGGGCCGAGTGGTATTGAAGAAAAAGACAAGCATCTAGCTAGTCCACCTGTTTAGCAGGATAATATATTTCATATTGTAATGAATAAAAAAGGATTTTGAAAGTTGGTTATTATAAGAAACTTTGCTATTATTATCTGCTCATTCTCACTGGAGGACATGTAAATGGTTAAGTTGGCAATAAGCTCTTGTATTGAACTACACAATTCTTGTACCTTTACTGATGATAAAGACATGAGAGAAACAACTGAGGACAAGAAAATTCATTGGGGCTTCCCTGGTGCCACAACAGTTAAGAATCCGCCTGCCAACGTAGGGGACACGGGTTCGAGCCCTGGTCTGGGAAAATCCCACATGCTGTGGAGCAACTAAGCCCGTGCACTACAACTACTGAGCCTGCGCTCTAGAGCCCGCGAGCCACAACTACTGAAGCCTTCGCGCCCTAGAGTCGTGCTCTGCAACAAGAGAAGCCACCTCAATGAAAAGCCCACGCACAGTAACAAAGACCCAATGCAGTCAAAAATAAATAAATAAATAAATTTAAAAAGAAAAAAAAAACAAACTCATTTCAACCTCCTAGAAACTTCTGGTTTCTTCTAGAAAAAAAGAAACTTCACTGACTGGCAATGTTTCATTCATTCATTCATGCAACAAAAATTTACTGAGTGACTGCTATGTGCCAGGAACCATTCTAAGTATTTGGATACAGCAGTGAAGAAAGCAGAGAAAAATTCTCCACTCATTCTCAAGAAATGTTGATAGCCCTTATTTGATTGGACATAAACTCGTACAAGCTTGGGAAGTGAATGAAGATTTTAAGGTGGCAGAGGTGATTTGAACAACTCATTTCTATTGTAGACGTGGACATGAAGCCTCAGACACCTTTCTAAGATTGTCCCAAGCAGTGACTCTTAATAGGAACTCATTGTAATATTGGATATATCATTTTTTACCCGACTTTGCTGCAGGGGACACTTACTAACACCCAAATTTAAACAATGAACAATTTAGTGTCAGTCACAAGTCATTAATAGACTTACATACACTGAGCTCCCACACGCCTGAGTGTGGTCTGAGAAAGGTCTGATTTGGATGGTCCTGAAGCCTCTTCCTTTTAGTAGAATAGTAGGAATCTGGCTCAACAGAACCTGCCTATTTCTAACAAGGTCATTCTCTGCGCAGGAAGCTCATACTGTTAATGGAGTCAAGTGGGTGTTCCCTGTTCCCTCTGTCATTCCTAGAATTACATAAAATGGCCCAAGGACCATTTTTACTCTCTGTGTCCAGTCTAGGGTCATCTAAGCTTGCCTCTCTGTGGGCTAAGGAGGGTGTATGGGATCAAGTGTGTTCTGTCACTTCTTAGCTTCTAAATCTCTTCTTCAGTAAGCACTATTTTAATTTATTATTAAATTCAATAGTAAATGTGCACTATTTGTGTAAATAGTCATGTACTCTTTGAATGAACTGCTCTCATGGAATTTATATTCTAGTGTGGGAAATAGACAATAAAACATATGTAAAATATTTATTTGTTAGTGATAAGTTCTAAGGAGAAAAATAAAGCAGGAAAGGGATATAGGACGTGTGAGTGTGCGTGTGTGTGTTGCTATATTAGATGAAGTGCCCAGGGTAGACCTCATTGAGAAAGTGCCATTTGGGCAAAGACCTGAAGGAGGTGAAGAGAGAACCAAAGGAGTTTCTGGGAGAAGGATAAGCATTCCAGGCATAGATCATTTGAAATACTAAATGTTCCATTAATAGTTTATATGATTATTTATGGACGAGATTCTTCAGTTAATATTTATTAAATTAAAACAATTTTCTGAACCGCTGCTAGGAATTGGTGGTATAAGAAGTTTTGTCCAAAGCATGTTATAATATGAGATTGAAGAATTTTTTTGATCTTACTTGTGGAATTCTATTGTAATGTCAGTGGAATTGTGCTTGGCCCATATTGACTACTTGGTAAGTCTCTGTTGGATACATGAATAAATAGATGATCAGCCATCATTTGCCTGGTACTGTTCCGGTTGCTGTGGGAGATGTGCCCTAGGAGTTTGATGCTTTCCCAGAGCAGAAGGGCTAACACCAGGGAACTGGCAAATAAACAACAATCGTGATCAAAGGTACCATACAAAAGGAAAAATTGAGCGATATGTTAAGTGGGATATAATATGTAATTTTAAAAAATTAGAAAAGTTATTTTTACAGGAGATGACATTTAAAATTACATTGAAGCATAGGCTCCTGACAGAGAAAAATAGTAACAATACCCCGGAGGACAGAAAATACTAGAAAATGGGAGGAAATACAAGATGTTCAATTTTCCTGGTACATAGAGCTTGAGTCAGAGAGTAGATAGTGATAAGCCAAGGAGATAGATTGGAGCCATATTGTATAAGGTTTTGGATTCTGGTCTGAGGCATTTGTAGTTAATCCAACAGAAAAGGGGAGCCATTGAACATTTTTGAAAGGAGAGAGAAATAATCCAATCTGAGGTGTAACTTAAGCATAATTCTCTGGCAGGGTGGCTGGCTCAAGGAACAGAGAGATGAATCAGTGAGCCTCTGCCATGGGGATGAGGCAGGTACTGGGGTCTGAGGGGTAGCTTTTGGAATGCCTTTGTCAGTCACAAGAAAGCCAGAGGGGAGGCCAGTGTGCAGTGGGGGGAAGGGGGCATGTGTTGGGTGGATCTGGATAGCCATTTGCATGCTTAGCTGTTAGAACTGGAGTTTGAAGCTGTCTTCTTTCAAACATTAAAAAAAATAATCAAGCCTTATATAATACACTGCTAATACAACAAATGAAATTTTGGGATATTACCCTAACTTTCCTTGACCAGTTTAACTTACTGATCTGGAATGCCTACAACAATAAAGAATTCAGAGACTGTAGGTATTCACACTTTGTTCTCTTTCATATTTTTCTGTCTTCTCTTAATAAAGAGAATCTTAAAAAGCCACAATACCTTATTTGTTAAAATCTCAGTAAATAAGATATTGATGCTCCTACTGGACTGTGGGTTATTTAATGCTTAATCTCAAAAACATTGACTTTCATATAACATTTAAATTTGAACCCATGCTGTTTATAACTATTTGGGTCTATTTAATGTAGTATGCTGGCATATTTTATAGTTCCAAGATGACAAGTCACTCCTCATTAGATTAGCTCATTTCAGGATCATCCTGCACACACTTGTGTTCCCCAGCATGCTCTCCTTCTATGGGATTGATTACCTTTTAATGACTACACCCTGTCATGCCTTATTGCTTTCAAAAACGTAACATATGTCCTAGAGAAGCCTGTTATAATTCTACAGCCATGCATCGATATATAGGTTAGTCTAAACTTACATGAAACATCCTAACAATTACTTACTCTACTCATAGATGAACTTCAATTTTATACGTGGATATATCTCATTTGATTTCTCATCATGTTTAGTTGAATAAAGTATAAATGGTATCTTGTGAATCCTTCACAAGGTACATGCATCTTGGTAATTTGGGAAAAAATAAAGACATATCCCAGTAGATAACAACATGAATCAATATACGATAGTGATAGGAATGTTGAGGTGTGCAGAGTAATATAATGGCAAAGCAAATGAGGTCTCCAAATGCCCCCACAAATCTATACTTTTTTGAACAAAAGGAAATACAGGAAAAACAAATGTGGAAAATGAGAGGAAGATTTCATCAGAGGCCAGATAAATAAATGATGTTTCAAATACATATTTTAAAGCTAGTAAGGAGTGAAAAAGACCTCTAACATAAAATTCCAATTTATTAGCAGCAGAGTTGCTCTTTGCCAATAAAAAGAATAGCAGAAGAAATTTTTAAAAATTACAGACGAATATGTAGGGTTCTAACAATGTCACTAAATTTTTCTTCATACTGATTTCATGAAAAATATAGATGCAAAGTAGGAAAAACAAAAATGAAGAAAATTAGTTTTGAACATCTGTAGAAAAAGATTGAAAGCTATAGGAGAACCATATTAAAATTTGAAAACAAAGCAAATGTTTTAAAACATTTAACCATATTTTGCAACCACAGATCAATGAAACAAAAATAAATAAGACACTTCTATAATATATACTATGAAGGAAGACCAATGACATGAAAGGAACCAAAAATAAAGAAAAAAAAGGAAAGGCTTTCAATAGTCTGAAGATCACCAGAGCACTGATGGTTGAATCAATGCCACCTCTTTAATCTATTATAAATTCTGTCATTCTACTTCTGGATTTTCTTTACTGTAAGTTGCTTTTCCCTCATTTAAATATCCTTTTAGTAACCATTAACATAGTATCCGCTAGCATAGAGGGCTAGCTTGAGTTCGGGAATTTGCAGAGCTGGTCATAGTGGCAGAGTAGGTTAAGTCCTAAATTGTAGTCTTTCCTGGCTTTTCCAAAAATGAAAAAAAAAAAACCAAAAAGCACAAGTGGGTTTACCACAGTGACTTTAAAATGCCCAGTGTTGAAAGCAGAGGTAGGAACTTTTCCTGACACTACTATCTCACTGTCACACAGAACAATGAGGAAGGGGCCTCAGGCAACCAGCCCTGGCTTTTAGTTATTTTGGGCCTTCTATCCAGAAATGTTGGAATAAAATAAGGTGGAAGATCTTGGGTAACACACCTAAACCATCACTTCTTTTGCTTGCTTGCTTATTTATTTAGTTTAAAAATAGAGTTGACCCTTGAACAATGGCTGGAAGTTAGAGATGCCGACCCCCCCCCCCCCCCCCCCCCCCCCCCCCCGCAGCTGAAAATCTGCATATAATTTATAATCGGCCCTCTGTATTTGTGGTTCCTCTGTATCCACGTTCAGCATCTGGATTCAACCAACCGTGGATCGTGTAGTATCACAGATTTACCATTGAAAAATATCCACCTGTAAGTGGACCCTCAAAGTTCAAACCCATGTTGTTGCAGGGCCAAATGTATATCTTTTGTAATGAGTACATTTAAAAAGCGACACAAAAGGAGTTTAGTTATGCAAACTAAGGTAACCTCCCAAATGTGTTAGTCTCAAGTGTGGATATTAATTATTTATTTAATTAATTCAGTAAATATACATGTGCCAGGCATTAGCTTAGGTATCAGGGCATGAAATGGCAGAAAAGACACAGTCTGTAGCCAGAAAGCATTTCAAAGAGGATGGAAAGTCAAATAAAGAAAACCTTATTTAATATTTTCAGTTTTTATCCCCAGCATTTACTCAGTGCCCAGCAGATAGGAGATTCTGAATAAATTGCAGTTTAATGAATTAGAGGATGTGGTGAGAAATCAAATGAGACAAGGAATTCAGTGTGGCAATTAGTTCAGTTGCTGGTGGCATTCTTCAGAACTTTGTTTATTATGCTGAGCTTTATGTTAACTACATTTACAACCGTAAATACTGACTGGGGTCATCCCAAATGACTTCAGGTTTCCAAGGTTCTCTGCCAAACCTCTCAATAGCTGCAGTGAACAATTTGCAAGCTCAGTTAATTGGAACCTGCTACTGATGCAGGTGCATAGTAGAAGCAATTGAACAAGCGTTTTGAAAATTAAGCCTTTGAGGAACTTACTAAAAGAGTCATGGAAATTAGAGCTGAGAAAGATCTGATTGTGCTAGGTAATTCATCCCTTGAGGACTGGTATGCGATTGTCTTTTACAGCCAATTTTCCCATATATTTTTCTACTTGAAGTTTGAATGACTCAGATAAAAGGGCTTCTAATATTTCCATTGGGACAATATTATAAAAGACCTCATATTAAGAAATATTTTCTGATACACATCCTGAATTTTCCTTTGCTTAATTTCATCCCATTAACCCCAATTACACCTCCCTGGGGCAACAATAAACAATTTCAGCTTCTTTTCTGAAGTTGCGCTTTTCAGAGATTCCCCATTCTTTCCCGGCATGATAGAGTCTGGCTGTGCACCTCAGTTCCTTTACTTTGTATTCAAGGGCCAATCGAGGCCTTCTAATCACTTTTATTTCCTTTGTTTTGAACGCCTTCTAATCTGAAGGAATTTTGACTCTTCCTATAAATCCTTATATGCTGTATACCCATTGTGGTCCATGCATATGAACCCTGATCATATAATAAGCCATTTTTCTCCAGGTGGAACTGGTAATAAGAATGTGAAAAAAAATCTCAGTGTAAAGGGCATGTATGAAAAGCTAAACTGACAGAAATCACATTCTTGTTAGGATTTTCATCTTGCTGAATACAATTTTGTGCTAAAGAGATTATCTTAGGAGGTTGTGTCTACAGTACTGTTATTGTGCTGGTTGATTTATAATCAGAGTGTGTGGTTAGCAAAGCTGCATCCTTCATTCAGAAAGAGATTTTGTTCTACAGACAAGGTGACATGAAAACACTTGCCCTTCTAAAAGAGGATTAGAGACTTTTACATTTTAAAGTCCATTTTGGTATAATTACTAACATGAAGCCAGTTTCCAATTTCATATAAGAAAGATCTCTAAGGAGACATCCAGCTTAATTAACTGAGAAATACGGGTATGACAATTTCACACTGATAGAGTGTGACTTACTATAAAGACCCTAACCTCACCTGACCACTTTAGTGAAAACTGGCTAAAAAACAGTGTTTAAAATTATGCCTATACGTGGGCATTAAGAGCCAAGAGGACAAGAGAAAGAGGGCAGAGTAATTTGGATATTTTCTTGTTCATTCTGTTAATGTGTAGTCCATGAGATACTTGAAATATTTTTAGCATGTGTGTCAGAATTCATCTCATAAGTATAATTTCATAAATAGTTTTTTTTGTAAACAGAATTCATTCATTTCATCAACAGAATTCATTTCTACCTTTATAGAATATGTGCTTATATATATATATAGTCTTCGTTTAACCTGTCACTGTATACTGTGCATAGTGATGCGTCTATGAGTTCTGCTGACCTAACTGGAACTCTGGCCAAGCTCTGCCAAGCAGTCATGAAGTAGTAGATAACTGTGGAATTGCTTCCCTGTAAAATTGGTTGGTTGGTGTGAACCATAACATTCTCCAAACATACAGGCATGCACACACAATATATATTAATCAATATACCATTTTGATAACCACAAAGTTTGATCATGTTCAGAATGGAGGAAATAATAAGTGGATGGGAGTAAGAAAGAAGAGAAAAATAAAAGAAAACCTGAAGAAATTAAAAGAAGATAAACTGGGAAGAAGAGAAGCAAATAACTTTTTTCCCCATTACTTCCCACTTTTTATTTAATGCCTAGAGTATGTTTTAGGGACTTGCATTATCAAGAGCTTTGAGTAAATGTGAAGAGTAAAGGGGAAAATGCCTAAAATATTAGGATTTAGAAACTCTTCTGCAAGATGCCTGAGGTTGATCACAATTCTCCCCCAAGAGCAATATCTGAGCTTCCCCTTCTATCTCATCTCCTTCTGCTATTAGAAAATAGGAATGAAGTGAGGATATGGACCATGTAGTGGGGTTGTGACCTCCACTGTCTTTTAACTGAAAAATGGGAGTTGAAAAATAAAGCTATATAATATTTTCTGAAATATAGACACTTTTGCATATATGTTCATATGAAGCCAGATTTTAAAATCTATTTTTTAACCCAAGTATTCCTTTCCACCTAAAGATTTGGGCACATACCTACTCTACCTTAGCCAAGGGCTTGCTAGGTTCAATTTGCATGTCAATAGACCTGCTCAATTATACTCCAATAAAGATGTAAAAAAAAAAAAACCCACAATAGACCTGCTGACGTGAACCATGATGGATAGATCCCATTAAGGAATTCACTCACCCATGCCTAGCCTGTTTTATCAAGGGATATTTCTAACTCATCCCGCCTGAAATACACATTTAGATTCCCACTGACCAAGAGGGACTTAACATTTCCCTGGGCTTGACTAAACTTGAGACAGACTTCTTCCAGACTCTATCCCCAAGGCCCACCGCCACCCCACGCCTTCTTTTTCTTAGAGCACTTCCTTTAGAAAACTTGTATTTGTAAATTCTTTCTCTGTCCCTTTGGGATGTAAATCTTTTTAAAAGCTTCTTGACAAATTTATAACCCAGGAATGTCTTTCTCAAGGTCATGAGAGCCACCCTTTGAAAAGTAATCATCAAGGAAGATAGCATCCCTATCACCTAGTTTCTGTGGGAGGTTAGGAGCTTAACTTCACAGGGCACCTTCCCCCAGGTTGTAAAACTATCTCCTGTCTGAAGATACTACAAAGTTTACTTTTCCTCTGGCTAATGCCAATTAACAAACACAGGTGGCTTTATATTACCAGATCTCCAAATATTTCTCATCATATTTCGGTCAGCCCTTGTAAGTATACCATTGGCTTTCTAAGAATCAACTCCTGTCCACCTAGAAAGCCTAAATATTAGTTTTTTTAAAAAAAATCATAGTATCTTTTCTAACCACTCTGAACACTCACTATATATAGAATACAGAAGGTTGCTTGAATGAAGGTAGCAAAGAAGAGAAAGACACAGCCTTTTAGGAATTTACTATCATTACAGGGATAAAAATATAAACACACAGGCACTGCCATTTAGTAAGCAAGACAGCTAAAAAGATAAAGAGTTTACTTATAAGACAGATATATTTAATTTAAATTCAGCATATATTAAGTATGCACTATATTTTATCTACCCTGCTAGGTTCTACATTAATTCCTCTGTCCATCCATCCTTCCATCCATCCAAACCTCTTATGAATGACTAATTTGTACCTTTTGTTAAGTGCTATAGATAAAATGATAAATAAGACATTTTTGCGTTCAAGAAGCTCATAATGTACTAGAGGGTACAGATAGGTGTAGACATTACCCCTAAAATGTCACAGTACTAAATGCACATGGTTATGGAACATCCAAGGATGAAGGTTGACCTGAGGGGTCAGGGACAACTTGACAGAAGACGTGGTGAGCTGAAGGTCTGAAGGCAAAATGAGGTTCTCTAGGGCAAATGAATAACTAACATTTAGTTAAGGGCTATTGTATGACCTTGTGTTATATGATTTTTGTGTATATTATTTCAAAGCCTCAAAATGTCCCTGCAAAGTAGGTTTTAATCACATTTTAATCACATTCCCAAGCCAAGGAGGCATGTGGCAGCTTCAGGCCTAGTAAGTAGCAGAGTGAGTAGTTCACGTTCAAAGCAAAGTGGTTTCCAAGTTTATTCTATTTCAATTACACCACATGTCCCCAAAAAGACGGGCAGAGAAAGTTCCATCCAGGCAGAAAGAAGGACATGGGCAAAGAGAAGTATGGTGCAGAATTTTGCAAGTATTTCAGTGTGTCATAGGCCACGAGTAGGAAACTGTGAGAAATGGGTCTGAAGAGTGGGGTGGGCCCAAATTATGAAGAATCAGATTTGCCAGATAAATTAAATTGAATTTTACAGTGTGGAATTTGGATCTAAAATAAAGAATTTTAGACAGAGGACTAGGGTGTGAGTCAACTATGGTAGCTATCTAGAGGTTGCATTGGAACTGGGAGAGTATTTGGAGAACAGTTCAAAAGACCTGATGTACAAAGATGAACACAGCATAGACCCCACCCACCATAAAGGCTCTTTGAAACTTATTGGGAATCTTTGTATAATTAGGACCTTATCCAAGGATGTAAAGTTACTGATGTATATTTTAAATTTTCTTTTATTTTAATCTAGCATGAATTCATGGATTTCTTGTTGTGGCAGTAACAGTAAGGATCCTAAATATGCCACCTCCTATTCCCTGGAACCTGTGAACGTGTTATGTGACTAAAGGATCTCTGTAGATATGATTAGGTTATAGATCTGGAGATGGGGAAAGTATCTTGTATTATCCAGGTGAGCCCCGTTTAATTACACAATCCCTTAAAAGCAGAGAACCTTTTAAAGTGAGGGTCAGAAAGATGCAGCACAGAAGGACTCCACCTGCCATTGCTGGATTTGAGGATGGTGGGAGGAGGCTGCAAGCTGAGGGAATTGGCTGCCTTTAGAAGCTGGGAATAGCCCTCAGCTGGCAGCAAGGAAATGGGGACTTCGCTCATTGTAAACTCCAAGAACTGAATTCTTCCAACAACCCCTGAATAAGAAAAGACACAAATTCTTCCCTAGAGCCTCTAGAAAAGAGTGCAGCCCTGCTGACACTATGATTTCAACTCAGTGAGACCATGTTGGGCTTCTGACCTACAGATGCTGTGAGCTAATAAATTTTTGTTGTTTTAAACCATTAAGTTTATGGTAATTTGTGACAGCAGTAATAGAAAACTAATACACTTGCAAACTTAATGTCAGAGCTGAGGGAAGCGTCAAATGGTGCCAAGAAAAGCTTTAATAAATATTTTCACAGAGGTGCAATAAATCAAATGGGGAAAATAGAGAAACCCAAAAATAAAAGTACAGGACTCCAGCATTTTTATGATCTTGGAACAGCAGGAACTAAGAGGCCAAGTGTGTGCTTTATTCTGGAATCTTCTAAAGGAAGTGAGGAGAGCATGGGAGCTACTCTAGGTGTTAGAATTGTGTCATAGGTGTTAGCAGAAATGCTTATGTTCCTTTGTGCACCATTCATTCTTCCATTCATTCAATAAATACTTGCCTAGCACCTCCCAGTCTAACGGGGGTATGTCAATCTGTAAACAGCTGCAGTGTGGAAAAAGCTGAGATAAGTTTTTTACAGGATAATTGTTGATGACAGCACTATTCCAATGTGCCTTATCAGTTGGTGATGATAATGTGCAGAGTTAAACGTTCAGAAACTTTATAGCAAATCGAGAATGTGATTTTATGGCTGTTGAATCTAATAATAAAAACGAGCTTGTTTTAATGTTTTTTTTTAATTTACTTTTTGTAGTAACTTATTTTTTCTGTACTTTATAAAAATATCCATTGTGATGGATTGGGAAAATAAAAAAAACAGCGAGTTTGAGAAGCACTGGTCTAGCATTTAAAAGAGGTAGCAAGACTAGACCCGGTGGAAATAGAGGGAAGGAGGGGAAGTCGAGGGTGTCCTGTCTCAGCTGTTTTTTTGGCCTGAGTTTTTTATATTTTCAAGAAGCTGCATTATGGAAAATATACGGAATATCTTTGCAGAAGTCAATGTCCCTCCTCTGTTTGCATGTAGGTCCCCCTCCACCATCTCTCCTGTTAGCCCAGTTCTTTGAAGAAACTTTCACATAGCAAAAATTTATGCAACTATTCATTCCATCAATTAAAGATTTTGAAATAGATCCTGTTTAAGTAACAACCACACAGTAGCTGAGCACGTTTTCCTCTTCACCCTCTGTACTAGGAGCTTGTGCTAATTTTCCTGGCATTTTCACAGCTCTGGCTTCAGCATAACTTCTCTCCTTCACACTAAGCTGTTCTCTGATAAGGTGCAGCTTGGGAAATCCATTGCTCTCTGGACCAGTCAGGTTTTCACACCAGTTAAATTAATTGACAGAAGGCTTAACATATTTCTTAATTATGGCTGCAAAGTCATTACTGGAAGAATCCCTCAAATCATAGAAAAACAGTGTTTTCTGATTCACTGGTTATGAAACTGGCACAATGAAAGCACAACACACAACCTGATGGGATTCTAAGAAGTGAGAGAGTCCTGATGGAGGTCACCATCAGGTGTTCCCCCAATTCTGATCTTATGCAACATCTCTCCACCTTGGGTGCCTTTGTTCTACAAATCTTACGAACAATTATTTAAAAATACTGAATGTTGTCTGTGAAATTGCTTTAGAAATTTACTATTATTATAAAAAGGTAAAAGGTACTATTCATAGAGAGAAATAGTCATTGAATTCTGGTTTGCTAAAAATGCCTCTTAGGCTTAATCCATGTGAGATAACTTGTTGCTACTAATACTTCAATTAGTCTTTGTTTTCTTTGGATATCACACAGTTAGTAATACATTATAGATTCACAGAATTATAGACGTGAAAGTGTCCTTAGAAGATGATCTAGTTCAATTTTCTCATTTTATGGATAAGAAAGTTGAGACTCAGTGAGATTAAGTGACTTCCCTTAGGTCACTTAGCTTATTAATGGTAGAGCAAGTCTAGAAATTTTCCTATTTCTTGGCCTGAAAATTTTCTTTGTATAATTATAAAAGTAATAAATACTCATTGTAGAAAACTTGGGATATACAGAAGGTATAAAAACAAATTAAAATCCTGTGTAATTCTACAATTCAGAGATATGTGTTCTTAATACTTTCTTACTGTATATAGATATAAATTTTTTCCTCTGAAATTGGGATTTAATTGCATAGTTTGGTATCCTCTTTTATTCAACATTAATATGTCAAAAACTTTTTTTCACTGTCATTAAAACATTCTCTAGGCTATGTGTTTAATAACTGAATGATATTCGTTGTCAGCATGGTCCAACTAGTAAAACTATCTTTGGTCGTTGGTGAATGGGAAGACTGTTAGCATCTTGTACTTCTTTTTAAACTAGTCTTGTTTCTTTCCTTTGTCCATTTTTTCACATTTTTATCGTATCGTCATTCATCAGTGATTTATAAATGTTCTTTAACTATTTAGGACACTAATTCTCTTTTCTCCTACCTTCATAAATAGAGTACTAGAACATTTTAATTTTTATTATGATCAGGGTTATCATTTTGAATTTCAGCTCTTAGCATGGGATATATTATGGGTTAAGTAACTTGCCAAGATCACACAGCTGTAAGAGACAGACCACTGATTCACTTTGCTGTACAGCAGAAACTAACACAACATTGTAAATCAACTATACTCCAATAATAATAAAAAAGCAAACATGTCATACAAAAACCTCTTTCCTAATGCACCTGCTTTTCTGTATACCTGAGACCTAAAGAGTAGGGCTTATACCCAAATTGCTATACAGTTAATCAGAGATTTACAACTGGTAAAGTATTCTGACAAGAAGTAACTAACAAATCAATATCCTATGTCATTTACTTTTCATTTTGATTCTCTTTGATACCTGGAACTGAAAACATTCCCATACTGTTCAACCTTAAGATTGTTGTTCAGCTAATGACTCTTAACTTTTCTTCTCCATTTATGCCATAGGATGTCTCAAGATTAATGAACAACTTCATAACCTATTTATTATTATTATTATTTTGATAACTAGGCAACCTTATGGAAAGAGAACATTTATATGGATTTGTGGACTAGTGATTTGTCTGATCTTTGGAATACAGCAATGTCTAGGTAAAGAATATACAGAAATACAATTGAGAAATAGCAGAAACATTCGTATCCTTTCTGGAGACAAGAACGTTTCTCTTATTTCAGTAGCTATGATTGTTCTAAATTTGATATTTACTCACAGATCTCAGTAAACAGTTTTTAAAATAATATTTAAAAGAAAGAACATGTAAAATAACTTGAAAATTTGTAATGTTATCATATGTTTTATTCCATAATAATTTTTGATTTGGAAAATAAAGACAAGTTGAAAAGTACTGCAGATTCATAGTTCAGAAAAAAGGAGATTTTAGGAAAATTCTGATACCCATAAAATTTCCACTAATGGGAAATATCCTAAATATTAGATTCACCTTTAAATTTAAGTCTCAGAAATTTTGTCACATTAAATGTTAAAATCCCATCAGGTGATGGACAAATTGAATGCCTCTAAGTGTTTGTACTTCTACTTTGATATATTCGTATTTTAAACCTTTTTGTAAAATCTTCTTTAGCTTTAAGTATGTGAGAATATTTACATATTCTGTCATTCACTTTCCCATTTCGATGTAGTTTCGATTAAATTCCTTCCTTTGGGAACTGGCCACATCTTTTGCAGTAATTGAACATTTTACAGTATCCTGCATTAGACTAATTTATCTTCTCCACTATAGTAATAGGTGTCTGAAGAAAACGAATTGCGAAAAAAAACAGATGAGAACCCAAAGATCTCTCAGCAATTTGAAAGTGGCTGGCATTCAAGCCAGTCATTTTATGGGTTGATAGAATCTTTGTTAATTGTGAGAGACATTTGCTCTTTACTGGAAAATGGAGTTAACATGTAGCCAAGGATGACATCTCCCCTCTTTGAACTTTACCATCTTAAGGACACTTCTTGGAAAACATTTTAGTTTTATGCTTCTAAATGAGCAGCATCTGTCTCTTTAGTGGTGATAGGAAAGTGCTGATAGAAAGATATGTTGGAAAACAGCTCTGCTAAAATCTGTGTATTCCCCAATCATGACCATTGTTAATTTAGTAGAAAGGATATGCATCATCATTTAATCAATTGATGGGACCCCTACATGACCCCAAATGCATAAAATGAAGTAGATGTTATGTTACTTGGTTTCTAAATAGTTGAGAATTAATTTTTAAATTATAAGCTTTCTGGAAGTGTCTGATGGTCACTACATGGGCGTAAAATAAGGCCTCTCCCTACTCCTCAAATCTGAGAGAAAACAGAAAAAGTAAATAGATGAGGACCTACTAATTTTTTAAAACCTAGTAGCAGAGGAAATTTGGGAATTCACAAGGTCAATCAAAGTCATTTGAATAAACTATGATGGAGTAACCAGAGAAGTGACACATAATCACTGTCCTAAGTGACTCAAATGGTCTTCTTGTAATCCAGATCCACTCCTCTCCCGACCAAGTTAATAAAAATAAAAGGCCAGAGAGGAAGGATTTGTCTGTGTTCCCCCGGCACTTAAGTACATAAGCCAGTAAAATGTGTATGCAGTGGAACCAAAAATATTTTTCTGGTTTATCCCTATAGTAGCAAGGGATGTATCAGGCTACCCTGTTTCAATTCCATCAGCCATTAATCAAAATAATCACTGTGCTCTGGTTCCAAGCTCATTCTCAAAAAAATAAAAATAAAAAAGATAGAACAGTAAAAAAGAAGCACAGAAACAAATTTTTCTTACCATAACTTGCTTCTTAATGTAGATTTTTCTAATAATTTTTCTAATAAAACCAACTGATCACAATTATCTTGTCTGCTGGGCAGTTTTTTCATTAGAAATTAATAACTTGGTCATTTATCAACATTTTTATAAATTAATAAATTACCATTGGCTCTACAGCAAATTCTTCTGGCTGTGGTTTATGTCAGTGAATTTAGTGAGTCTCCTGACCCTGATTTCCTCTGGCAAACTTGAATGTCTGGGAACCTTGAATCCTGAGCTAAATAGTAGACTATGACAGGAACAGATAATATCCCCTTCTTTGGGTTGTGGAGCAGTGAGCTTAGCAACAATACCTCTAACATCTCTAATTTCAATGCTGTCTCTAATGATCATGGAATTCGTAGGAGAAACAGGAAAGAGAGCAGAAGCAGCTGTGTAAATGTTTGCGCATATGCACCATTTTAAATGATGGAATAAATGGGGAAACGGGGATTTTAACTCATCATACACATAACATTCTCAATTCTTAAATAATTCATCTTCAATCTAATCTTCATCTAAAACACATTGAGGGCTTACGACATTCTGAGTTTTATATGTGTAGTGGTTTATTGAATCTCACAAAAATCTTCTGGGGCAGGTGCTATTTGCTTTCACAGACCAGGATGTTGAGGTATAGAGAGATTAGGTAATTTGCCAAGGTCACATGGCTAGTAAGGAGCAGAACTATGGTTTGTCCCAGTGGATCTGACACCAGAGTCTGTACTTTCAACCTCTACAATGCCCTGTCTCTATGATGCCACAGTGTCTGTTTATTGATGGCCTACAGTGTGCCGGGCATAATGCCAGAAGCTGAGGAGGAAGCAGTGAGCAGGACTCACAAGGTCTCTACTCTTAAAGGCTTAGGCTAACACTTCTGAATTTTGAAGGAATTAATTTTTGAATGAATTATAATTTTAATGTTTTGATCATGTTATCTGCATTGTCTTTTTTTCAAAGTAACAGACCCATGCTTTTAAAATCTGACCAACTTCCGGGAAGCAGAACCCCAGGCACACACAAGCCCAGGGCTGGAGTGCTGTTCTGGGTGAGGGCGTGATGGAGAGGGTGAAAAGGCACTCCCTGGGCGTCTGCCGTGGAAGTTGCTGGGGAGGGGAGGACACAATTTGTTTGTGACAGAAGAAGTCAGGTAAAGGCAATGTGCCTAAATGGTAAAATCAGAGTGAGAGGCGCATGGGATCCAGAGGAGGTATTGTTTGCCGCATCTTACAGCATAGCTATGCTCCGGGATATGAAAAGTGAGGAGTTGATGAGGGCAGCATCCCAGCCTTGACATTGACCCTGTTGGAATATAAGTGCTCCACTCTTGTTGTTGGCTTGCTAATGACAAAAGTCAGTGAATTTCCCTAGGCCTCTACTCTTCACTGATAAAGTTAAACTTGTATCGTTTACCTACTGACTGACTCAACTTGTTTGTTATAAAACATTTGTTTTTATGATTTATATTCTAAGGAGGATCAAAGTGGCTTACATGTTAAAATGCATGTGAATTAGGACAATAAAAGAGACCAAAAGGCACATAAATCAAGTAGGCTGTGAGGGATTAGTAAAATCAATTATAAAGCAGTTTGCCTTCACAAATTGCAAGATGAGGGTACAATACAGAATCATAATCACAATAAATGATGAGAACTGCCTTCAGCTGCCTTTGCCCCAAGGTTCAGTGCAAGTTCAGTTCCTCATTTTCTATTCTCACCTGATTTAGTGTTTCTAGTCAGAGATAAGCACACACTGCGTTTCTGTCTGAGGGGCCTTATATTTCCATAGCGGATTAGTCAGAGCCTGTGTAGTGTAGTATTTGTGATTCACACTGGTGTTATTTTCAGCATTCATCTCCAATACTTAAAAATCCTGGGTTGTAGTTCCTGTGAAATCAGGGAATAATTTCTATTAGATTTCTACTTTCATTTTAATGGAAAAAATGAGTTATTATCTTTTAATATTTGATCTTTTGGATCTAAATCATATCTAAATACTGATGAATCCCAATTTTCTATTTCCAGCACTGACCTCTCCACTGAGCTCAGGTTGCTATATCCACCTGCCTGGTCGGCACCTCGGCTTGCTTGTACAGTAGATATCTAACTTGATATGTTCAGTCCAGAATCATGATTTTCTTACTCTGATTCTACTCCTTCACATCTTCCCCATCTGAATGAATAACATCACTATTCAAATGTTGTCCATTTAGGAGTTATCCGTGATTTTTCTTCTTCTCATGTGCACATTTTGGGCAGATCCCCAAATATAGGCAGAATCTGAACATTTTTTGCCACCTCCTCTGCTCTACCACTCTGGTCTAAGACACCATCTTTTCTCACCTGACGTACTTTGGCTGCAACCAAACTGGTCTATATGGAATTTCACTCTTCCCATAATGAATTCTTTGCACTGTGGTTCAAAATCTTTAAAAAAATCTTTAAAAATATAATTAGGTCTTTAAAAATATAATGAGATCAAATCCAAAGTCTTAATCACAGCCTTCACCATCTCACTTGATCTGGCTTCTCCAAATTTCTCTTCTACGGTCTTCCTTCTCACTAACTCTTCACAAAGACACTGGCTATCTTGCACTTTCTTGAGAATGGCAAACTCATTGCTATCTTTGGACTTTACGCTTGCTATCCTCTTACCTTGGAATTTTCCTTCCATAGATATTAACATGGTTCATGTCCACTTCATTCAGGTCCTTACTCAAATGTCATCAGAGATGCCTTCTCTGCCCTTCCAGAACTAATCCCTCCTACCATTTATCCTCCGTTTTTGTACCTTGCTCTATTTTTCTTCATAGCCCCTGTCACTGCCTGACATTATATGACGTATATGTTTATTTTCTGTCTCCTCCATTAGAATGTGAGCTCTAGAGGGTAGGGTCTTTGTCTGTCTTGTTCTGTAAAGTATTCTTTGGGCCTCAGTGATTGTACTTAACAGGTATTCAGCAAATATTTGTTGAAATAAATACTTGCATACATAGATTCTCTGGGTGTAGATTATGTGGGCTATGAATTAACCACCCCTTCCCTACTGGCTCCCTTCCATTACTCTTCCTTCCCTAGTTATCGTAATGCTTAAAATGCACATATAAATGTCATAATGATAAGATGGAAAGGGAAAAAGAGAGATAACCAACCTCTGGTTATTTTGGATGAGAATCTTTGAGAGAAGACTAGAGGAAATGCAGTTGACTTCCGGGCACAAATGGAAGCACCAGCCATTAAGTAGGTTCCTCTCTAGGCCCCTTTGTCTCAGACAAAACAAAGCTGGAGAAGAAGCTCCCCCAAGAGCACAGAGCACTTTTACCTTCCCCATGCTTTGCTTGCCGCCTGGAGCAGTCTATCTCCTGTCAACCTGTCTTCTGCCATAACACACTAATTGTGAGGGAGCTACTCAGACATCATGAGGCCTCTTTAGGAGAACTAGCCGTCTCATGTACAGGCAGCATGAACACACAGGCTCTTTCTGAATCATGAACTGTTTTGTTTTTCTGCTGGCCTAGGCATCAGCTTGCTTGTAATGCTAACTCTGATCCCATTTGCCACCTGGTTGAAAAGATCACAAGCCCAATCCATCTTCAAGATGTGTACGGTGCCTGTTCATTTCTCAACATAGTTGGTCAAGCCTTCATGACTTCCACTTCCCGCTGGTATCCCCAGAGATATGCTATGATGACGATGGATTGTGTATCCCTGAGCTGTCCCCAAACATTACCAGTAATGTCTCTCAATGATAACAGTATAGAAGGGCCTTTGTCCACAGTGCTCTGTAAGCCACCATTGTAAGTCACTTCACAGTTATTTGTGAAGGATGATACACACAGACACACAGGGAAGAAAACAGAATCTCTAAACTGCTTAAGAAAAAACTCCATTAAAATAAAGAAGTAATGTGTGTAATACATTGCAAGTTGCAAATCATTTTCTCATACACTTTATCTCTTAGCTCTTATACAAATGCTATAAGAGAGATGTTGAGCTCTATTTTATTATGAAGAAAATGAGATTGAAAGAGATTAAGTGATTTTCCCAAAATGACTCTTAGAATCAGAATGCGAATCAAGGTCTTCTGGTAACTGCTCTTCATAGATGCACAGTCTAGGTGAAGAAAAGTTGCATGCATAATAAAAAATTCATGATTGATGATAAAGAACAGCAACAAAGTTGCTAAATGGCATAGCAATAATTTCCATTGTTTTCCCATTTTTAGACCCCAAAATATTGCCTTTACAAGGTAATATTGTAATTTTGCCCTGTGGAATAAAGATAGGGAATGCATTTTTAAAAAACTATACATTATTGAACCACTCCTTGGACATTTAAAGTTATTTTATTTTAAAATTTATTTTCCTTTTTTTCTTGGTTATATTTTATCATCCAAGGGTAAGAACTACATTCATACTATCTTATTTAATTAGATTGCTTAGGTAACAACTTTTGGCAGGCATTTTGCCAAGCACAGCAAAAACATTAAAAAGAAATGGTTGAGCTTGCTGTTTATCATAGCCAGTATTATTACTACTTTTATAATATTCAGGGTTTGATGCTAATTGATCTAATGCCAATATCAAATAGGATGTGGATGGAGATAAACATGGAACCCGGATTATTATTCTAGAGGATCTAAGCTCAGGGTTAGACCACATTTGTTTAACATTCATTAGACCTCCTAGAGCATTCGAACCTTAAATCAAATTTTATTTTACTGTTACTCTTTCCCTTGAAGTATTTATGCCCTCATATATTTCCATTACCCTGCACTTCTCTATGTTTGTGCATACTGTTACTTATGTTATCATAATGCCGGTGGGATTTGATCTGTGGAATGGCTTCTTTAACTCAATTAAATATATCTGACAAACTGTATGAAGTTCTAAATTCCAAGGGTTTATTTTTAACCATGATAAGATGACATATTATAATCACTTCCTAGCTAACCCAGATGGGAAGATACTATACGACAGAGGAACAGAAAAGTATGGTACTTTTCTGAGGTACGCGGGCCTCTAACTGTCGTGGCCTCTCCCATTGCGGAGCACAGGCTCCGGACGCGCAGGCTCAGCGGCCATGGCTCACGGGCCCAGCCGCTCCGCGGCATGCGGGATCCTCCCGGACCGGGGCACGAACCCGTGTCCCCTGCATCGGCAGGCGGACTCTCAACCACTGCGCCCCCAGGGAAACCCCTGCTTCTTCTTATGTTTAAGATAGGTAATAATGGAAAAGAAAATAAGCATCTCATACTTCCAAACACATCACTGGCTGATGTGTGTGGATAACTGTAACTGAGAATGCATCATGCTGTTAAGCTCCAACAATTGGTTTGCTGCTGTTATAAATGTGGGTTATAGGTGAAAATAAGAATTCTTTTCTCAGGAGGGCTCCTCTTACGTGCTCTTCCTTATACATTTTCACACAGTTCTAACAGTTTTTGAATTTTTGAGCAAAGATAGCTGTGAATGTGTTGGTATATAGTTTTGGCTGCTTCTTACCAAGGTTAATGATGTGTTTGGTTAACTTCCACCAAGATTGTCAGGTAGCAATTTCTTAGGACTCAGAAATTAGAAGTATATGTTATTATTATTAACATATACTATATACGTTAATGTAATATATATTAACATAATATATATTAATATAATATAACATATAATAAGTTATTATTATTATTTTTTTTACTTTCACTACAAAATAATTTATTAAAACACACAGCTTCAGCACTAGCCTCCTACGTACAAGCACACACACTCCTGACTACCCTGACTAGGGGATCCTCTTCTTCCCCCTTGCCTTGAGGACCACTTCTATCAGATCTTTCAGATACTGGATCTCCTTGGCCAAGGAATCTGCCTTCTCTTTCAGAGCCTCATTCTTCTTTTCTGTCTCTTTACATTCACCAGTGAGGGCCTCCTGCTCTGCCATCTTTTATTATTGACTGTTTTGTAATTCTGCTTTCTTCGGAAGATTTTGATTTTGATTTATTTCAGTGCTTCACTATACTTGTTTGCAAAGTACATTTAAGCATAATGGGAGAAAAATACTAAGCAGCTCTACTGTCAATGGAAAAATCATGCCAGCTCTGGTCTCTGGGCCCCTGTTCATGTTAACGGCCCCTCCTCCACCATCTTGATGTATACTTCCTGTTCTTTGGGAGCCCATAAGGTCCTCCCCAGCCAGTCTCACCTCATCTGATCTCCCACGTCAATGGACCCCTGTAATTTTCTCTAACAAGCATTTGGCATGCAATTTTCTCCTGCCTTCCAGGGTTACTTAGCTGCTTCATGGCTGGATTATGCTTCTGAAGATCATGAACCCTTTTTATATTTTTCATGTACTTACACCAGCCCTTAGCATAATGCTTAGTAATTGCTCAGTTACCACTTGTTGAGTAAATGAAATTACAGTGTTTGCTGCTGCTTTTTTCTTTTTGGCGGTACGCGGGCCTCTAACTGTCGTGGCCTCTCCCGTTGCGGAGCACAGGCTCCAGACGCGCAGGCTCAGCGGCCATGGCTCACGGGCCCAGCCGCTCCGCGGCATGTGGGATCTTCCCGGACCGGGGCACGAACCCGTGTCCCCTGCATCAGCAGGCGGACTCTCAACCACTGCGCCCCCAGGGAAACCCCTGCTTCTTCTTATGTTTAAGATAGGTAATAATGGAAAAGAAAATAAGCATCTCATACTTCCAAACAGAATAGGTTTATAATTTGGATAAGAAAACTTCCAGCATAGCATCAGGCAGGGACAGAATTCCCTGAAGGTGAGCATTGGGCAAAAGGAAAGAGAAATGGAGGTGGGTGTGTCAGGAACGCTTTGTGATCTTAAGCATCTTTATCTGAGATTCGGCGATTCAGATACAGATTCCAGAGAATCTGTTCCTCTGGAAAATGAGGAGGTTTGATTAAGTCCCTTTCAGTTCTGTCTATGAATCTGTGAGTATTTTAATAAAAATGTCATACTGAGTATCTCTTCTATGCCAAGGACTGTGGTAGAGACTTTCACAGATACTATCTAAAGATCAAGAAAAATCAGAAGAATGGTAACAGAATTGAAAAGCACATGGAATTATTCAGGCAACCTCAGTTCTAGTCCTGGAGATCCCCATGTGAAAATGCACAGGAAACAATACCCCAGATGGCAGGGCAGCCAGCGGGGATGTGCAATAGAGTGAGATGGGAAGTATCATTCAGTCAATGGCTTCTGCACAGTAGGCTAAATTTAGCTTGGAAGCAAGTCTCTTCCTGCCAAAAGCTGTAACAGTACTCCAATCCTTCCATTCACCCTTGCAGGTCGGGCTAGCTTCACGGGCATGAGATCCGTGCAGTCACACAGGGCCTCATGCTTAGAAGGGCCCAGTACTTGGTTTAATGTCCTGCTGTCCCCGTCTTGAAATTCTTAATAACTTTTAAACAAGGAGCTTTGCAGTTCCATTTTGCATGAGGCCTCACAAATTAGGTAGCTGGTCTCCCTTGTAGGTCAGACTGAGACTGAACAGGGATGAGAGAACAAAGAGAGCAGACACAGATCAGCTCCGGAAGGCAGTATAGACTATAGCAGGTGCCAGGCATTTTGCAGGGTATACTCTGCACGGTCAAGCATCTGCACAAGTATCTTGACAGTAGTTAGTGGGAAGGACAACCAGAAATACTGAAACATAGTTGGGGAAGAACCTGTACTTCATGCCTCCAACTCTGAGCCATTGCAGAAGGCAGGACAGAAAATGCCAGGCAATTAAAATAAAATCCAAGTTTCAAGAAAGTAATTATTTTAATGCAGGTGATATGTATGTACAATGATAGCACACAAAAGAATAAGTGAGAAAGAACTACAATAGTAAAACAAAGATGAGGATTTAGACAAACGAGTACAGATCATCATATTTTTCTAATGAGTAAAGCATGTAAGCCACATTATATAATTGTATAATTATATATTAGCTCTACTTTCTTATTTACATTTATTTTCTCATATACCTATTTGTTCAGTATATGTATATATCTATATATACATGTAAAGTAAAGGGAACTGGTTCTCTCTCTCTCATTTCACAGAGTGGATTCAGTCATCAGATCACTCTAGCTAAGAGCTCTATGATTTCAGGCAAGTCACTTAACTTCCCTAGCCTTTCGTTTCCTCCTCTATATTATGAGAAAATTAAATTAGATCTGTCAGGTTCTTTATGTATATAAAGTTTTGGGTTTTTTCTCTGAGGAAGACGAGAAAATAGGAATCTAGTCTCTTTCAAAATGTGGGTATTGTTAAAAATAAGAATTTCACTACAGGGTGTACAGAAAGCTGTCAGCTTAAGGCCAACCTCCCTAAAGTTTAGCTAGTGATAAGAGAATATGCACTAGGCTCCTGATCTCATGTTCCTCATGCTGGTCAGCTCTCTCCCTGAATTTATGTACAGAGCCCATGGTTGTTGAAAGGTTGTATATTGTAGATGTCTTTTCTGTTTCGACTTTGTTGTCCTATGATCTTCCTTTAATATAATGCCCTACGTAACCTCCACATTTACACCATATATAGCAGTGCGTATTTTATGCTCTGTGAATACTTTCTGTACAGTACATTTGCACATTTGCAATCTTTTTGTTCACTTTTAATAACCTCTCTGCAGTTCTGTCCTGAATTATGTGCTCTAAACTGTGCTCCTATTGTGCTTTAGGAATTTTTCTGGGCCTATTACAAAGAAATCTCATGCTTTACTTTCATTTGCTTGTGAATTTAAGCTATCTTCATCTTGAATGGGATATTTTTCTCTGAAGAACAATAAAATGTTTGTGTATTTTTCCTAGAGGGGAGAACAAATAGAATATGAATCTCCAGAGTCTGTTCTCTTATAAATTGCAATACTACTGAACAGTGCAGCTTCTATCTGATTTGACTCTTTGTAAAATTTTATTTGCATATATTTCAAAGAGTGCTATATAGCTACGGCATCGATTATATAAGGGAGAAAAGTGTACCTGTTCCTCCTTCCTTGAAAAGTTAATAACAAAATCTCTCTCTAACTCCCTCTGTGTGTGTATGTGTACACACACATATGTACACACATATAGAAACACACATGTATATATACACATAGTTATACATATTTTGTGTATGCATATGTACATTCTGAGCTTTTCTATGAATAGAGAGATAACTGAGGGAAGAATGCATGCCATATTCCTGTTGTTTAATATAGTACCAGACCCATAGTAGGAAAAATAAATGTTCAGTGAGTGAATAATGAATGATTAGCTACTTAATTTAATCTTTAAAAAATTACTACATTATGGCATTATAGCAATTCTCAAACTTGTCATTTTGAGGCAGTTGTGATATCCTGTAAGGTCATTTAACATTTTGACCCTAATATTACCCATTTAATCTCCCATTAATATCCTCATTGACAACAATCTTAATATCAGAATCAAATAGCATCTATGAATGTCTACCAAGAACAAGGAAATATGCCAGGGTAGAGGAACAAAGTCCTTGCCCTAAAGTTCCTACAGTTTTGTGTGAGGAAAGGGGGAATAAACAGTAAAGAATCATCAAATTGTTCTATGTTACATGAGCCAAGAAAACAAGTACCACGCATATTCAGAGTAAGAGGTTTGCAGGTGTTGGTGAAGATTTGTGGAAGAAATCCAACACTTTCTACTGAGGAGTGGGATGCCTTGAGTGAATCTGAAACAACATGACTAAGTAAACCTAAACCAAGACTCTAGTGTAGAGAGCTTTTCAAAACAGGCTGTGGCATTTACATTTTATATGGGCAATGGGAGGACACTAAAAATTTTTGGACAGGGTGGGTGGTAAAAATATAATGCAGTTTGCCTTGGAAGGAAAGATAGATGACAGTAGATGCAAAGACCTGTAGGGAATTATTGCAATAGTTAAAGCAGTGGTATAAAATACACACTACCCAGGATCTGATGAATGGGTATTGACAGTGGAGACCGAGGAACATGAAGATTTCAGAAACGTCACCAAGGTGTATAAACGGAAAGAACTGAGTAAATCTAGAAGAGGCGATTATTTGATTGAATGTTTGGTTTTAATAATGGTTATAGGCTGAATTTTATCCTCTCAAAAGATATGTTAAAATCCTAACCCCCAATACCTGTGAATGTGCCCTTATTAAGAAATAAGGTTTCTCATATATAATCAAGTTAAGGCGAGATCAGTAGGGTGAGTCCTAATCCAATAAGATTGATGTCCTTGAAAGAAGAAGGAGGGCTTTCCTGGTGGCGCAGTGGTCGAGAGTCCGCCTGCCGATGCAGGGGACACGGGTTCGTGCCCTGGTCCGGGAAGATCCCACATGCCGCGGAGCGGCTGGGCCCGTGAGCCATGGCCGCTGAGCCTGCGCGTCCAGAGCCTGTGCTCCGCAACGGGAGAGGCCACAACAGTGAGAGGCCCGCGCACCGCAAAAATAAATAAATAAATAAATAAAAAAGAAGAAGGAAATTTGGACACAGAGATGAGAAGCCCATGTAACAAAGAAGCAGAGATTGGAGTGAAGCAGCTGCAAGCCAAGGAATACAAAGAATTGAGGGCTACGGCCAGAAGGCAGGAAGAAAGAAGGAAGGAAGGATTCTCCCCTTAGGTTCCAGAGGGAGCATGGCCCTGCTGACACCTTCATTTCAGATTTTAGCCTCTAGAACTGTGGGAGAATACATTTTTTGTTTGTTTGTTTTAAGCCATCCAGTTTGTGACACTTTGTTCTGGCAGCCCTAAGAAATATCAGCAGTAATGCTGGGCCTGAGCAGGATGCTGTTTGGAAGTACTTACCAGGTTATGAAAGACAATGATGAAGTTAAGAAGGGGGTTTAAAGCTAGATTTTTTTTAAGCCACTTCATTGAGGTCTAATTGACATTTAAAAAGCTGTACATATTTGATATATACAACTCAACGAGTTTGGGGATAAATATACACCTGTGAAACCTTCATCACCAACGAGGTCATAGTTATATTTACCACCTCTCAAAATTTCCTCCCACCCCATTATTACTATTATTAATTAGTATTAGTATGTGTATGTGGTAAGAACACAACATAAGATTCACCGTCTTAGAAAATTTGAAGTATACAATATAGCATTGTAAGCTATTGGTACTATACTATATAGTAAATCTCCAGAACTTATTTATCTTGCATAACTGAAGCTTTGTACACTGTGACCATCACTTCCCAGTTTCCCCCTTATTCCAGCCTCTGCTAATCATCATTCTACTTTCTGCTTCCCTGAATTTGACTATTTTAGATTCCACATACAGATGAGGTCATGGAGTATTTGTCTTCTGTGTGTGGCTTACTTCACTTAGCATAACGCCCTCCATTCCATCCATGTTATCACAAAGAGAAGAATTTCCTGCTTTTTAAAGGCTGAATAATATTCCATTGTGTATGTGTGTGTATCACATTTTCTTTATCCATTCATCTTTCAATGGACATTTAGGTTGTTTCATAATGTAGCTATTGTCAATAATTCTGCAATGGATAAAAATGATGCAGGTTTCTCTTTGAGATCCTGATTTCAGTTCCTTCATATATATGCAGAAGTGGGATTACTGGATCATATGGTAGTTCTATTTTTAATTTTTTAAGAAACCTCTATAATGTTGTCCATAATGGCTGTACCAGTTTACATTTCCACACCAACAGTGTACAAAGGTTCCCTTTTCTCCACACCTTTGGCAAAGTTTATCTTTTTTTCTTTCTAAAATAATAGCCATGCTATCAGGTGTGAGGTGATACCTCATTGTGGTTTTGATTTGCATTTTTCTGATGACTGGTGACATTGAGCACCTTTTGATAGACTTGTTGGCCATTTGTATGTCTTCTCTGGAGAAATGTTAATTCAGGTCCTTTGAGCATTTTTTAAAATTGGATCATCATCATCATTTGCTATTGAGTTGTATGAGTTCCTTATATATTTTGAAAATTAATTCTTATCAGATATGTGGTTTGCAAATATTTCTTCCATTCTGTAGGTTGCCGTTTCCTTTTGTTGATTGTTTCCTTTGCTTTGCAGAATCTTCTTAGTTTGAGATGTAGGTGAAGTCTGAGTTTAAGTGAGAGTTGAAACCATGAGGATGAATGAGTTTCTTAAGGGAGAAAGCTGACAGAGAACCTCATAGGCTTGGGTTGGTGGTGTGCAGAGACTCTCCGAGGAGAAAATAGTCCTAATATCCAGCATCTGCTCACTCCACTGTGTAAATACTCCCATCATGGCTGATGTTACTGGGTTGCAAAATTCACAAAAATTTAACAATTGACTCCTTATGAGCTGGTATGAGTTGTTTTCAGCATACCACTGCTGTGGTATATTCATATTTAGGGCACATATGGAGGAAATGGTACTGTCAAATGAGGTAGCAAAATGGCTAGACAGGCATTAGGACCAGGATAGTGAATTATCATGAAGAAAATCATAAAGAATTTTAAGAGGATGATTTAGCCTTTCTCTCCTTTATTGCACATTTACATCGAATATTAACAGCAGAACTATGCTTCCTAGAAAAACGAATCTACTATTTGTTTCTCCCAACATTCTATTACTTTTATTTTCAACTCTATGCCTTTGTTAGTAGTAACAAAACAAAAAACAATGACATTGTTTTCAAATAGTTTTTAAATAACTAAAATTTCTGGAGTGATTACTATGTGCTAAAATGCTTTACATAAATTATTTCACTCATTCACCGCAGTAACACTACTGTTGACAGATTATTATTATCCCAAATTTATAGCTGAAGATAGTGGGCTACAGAGAGCTTGTATAATATGCGTAGGTCCTCCCTGTTGGTTATTGACAGAATCAAGACTCATGAACGTCTGTTTGACTCAAACTCAAATGCCTACAGAAGTGAGAGAGGTAATTACTGAGTGGACTTGGCCAGCTACAAGTGCCACTCTGTTCTCACAGAATGTTGCTGTGCAGCAATAAAAGCTCTGAATCACAGAAATTAACATTTTTCAAGGGAAGCCAGAAATCCAGATTTAAATGTGAATTCTCCATTTTTTAAAATGTTGCTCAAATTTTTATTACTTAAACATCATGGTGGCCAAAAAATTATGAGTATATGCCATCAGATTAAATTCTGTACTATATTGCTTGTGCCAACCAGCTTTTCAAGAACAGTGGAGACGGCAAGAGGAATGAGGATGGAGGAAACTTCACAGATATTAAATACATCATGTGAAGAGTTTTCAAAAGTCCAAAAGAGAATTTCCATGCAAAGTGTTTAAAGTGCATACTACGTGTAAAGTAGTACACTTATTATTATCTTTTTCCATGAATGTGACATAAGCAGAAATGCTCTTATATCCATTATCTGCCATTTTTGAATTGATTTCAGTTCTTTTCAATAAATATTTATGAAACATTACCCATTTAAATCTGTGCCTGGAACTAGGTGGTGTCTGTCATTTGCTTGCTACTAATTTTCTTGACATTCCATCAACTTTCCTCATTTCTTTCCTGCCCTTGGAGTGTCAGTCAAGGTCTGTTAGAAGGTCTCTTCTGTAATTTCTCTTTGGATGTAAGCTGTGTTTGTCCTGGTTTATAGGATGTCTGGGTTCTGTCAGGGAGAGATGGTGGAAAGTAATCTGGGGTCAGTTTATAAAGGGCCACACTGAGGAATCTGGGTAGTGAGGAGCCATTTAAGGATTTTAAGCAAAGGAGAAGCATAGTAACAGCTATACTTAAAGAGGTGACTCTGGGTCACTTTGTAAAATACAATGAACTGTAGACAAGGCTGAAGGCAGAGGGCCCATTTCTGAGGCTGTGATAGTAGTTCAGGGGGAGATAATAAAACCCAGAAGAGATAATAGCAAATAAGGTCAAGATCCAAGAGAGATATATATATTTAGAGTGGAACCAACATACTTATTGGATATGGGAAATGAGGGTTATAATCCAACACTACTGTTAGGGACTGAATGTTTGTGTCCCCTGCCCCCTCAATTTATATGTTGAAGTTCTAACCCCCAGTGCTTTGGGGAGCTAATTACAGTTCGATGAATTCGTGAGGGTGGGAGCCAGGTTTGCTGGGATTATTGCCCTTGTAAGAAGAGACACCAGAGAGCTTGCTCTCTCTATTTTGTGCGTGCACTGAGTAAAGACCATGGGAGCACACAGCTTGAAAGCAGTTATCTGCAAGCCAGGAAAAGAGCTGTCACCAGAACCAAACCATGCTGCCACCCTGATCTCAGATCTCCAGCCTCCAGCACTGTGAGAAAATAAGCATTTGTTGTTTAAGCCACCCATTCTATGATTTTATTATGGCAGCCAGAACAGACTAATACAACTCCTTTATTTTACTGCACAAATTCTTCCAACTTTGGCCATTAATGATTGGCTCTCATGTTTTTTGACATACCCCCAACATTGTTGGTTTTAAATATATGTATATATTTCTCTACTTTCTGGTATTACAAGATATTCCAGACTCATGAACTATTGTTTTAAGGACCCCTTGTTCTTCTTATTGGACAATGGATTAGAAACCAGTATCTGGGCATTAGATGTACTCATTTCTATGGGGGTGTCATTGCTTCAGGTCGTCTTAGCTGACAGCAAGGAAATATGTGTATATAGTAACTGTGTATATGTATCCATGTGTGTATATATGTGTAACTGTATATATATTTATATATGTAACTATATGTATCTACATTAAGCTAAACATGAGTTCATACTGATGTCTACAACTCTAATCTATTAGATCATTCAGCCTTCTTTCCACGTTTATCTGCAGTCTCCCACTACAGCAGTGAGAAATCTGGCTTCCACCATCTACAGCCTTTCACTTAATTGTTCAATCCCAGTATACATGTGTAGCAGTATCAGAATTATGAACCTGTGCTCCCATGGAAAGTAACTTTATCAACTAGAGTACAATGTTTATGTGCAGTTTCTTTTTCTTTCAGTCTTACAGACTCATTTTCAAAGTTACTCATTTCCAAAGTTACTTAGGTCAGCACCTTCCCTCACATCCCCTTCAGTGAAGTTGTTTCATACACTTGTAATGGAGTTCAAGTCTCTTCTCACAGGTTGCATTCCTTTCTGGGGTCACGGAACCTCCAAAATATTTTTTCCTACATTAAGGTTTACTCTTTATGTTCTGAAGTGGTATGGGTTTTAACAAGTGCGTAATTTCATGTATCCATCATTAATATATCAAAAACAATAGTTTCACCACCCTAAACCATCCCCTGTAATTTATCTATTCAATCTTACCACCTATGCCCCTCCCTCCTGGCAATTACTGATATTTTTCACTGTATTATAGTTGTGCCTTTTCCAGAATGCCATGTAATTGGAATCATACAGTACATAGCCTTTCTAAATGACTCTTTCATTTAGTATATGCACTTAAGATCCATCCATGTCTTTTGTGGTTCATTTTCTTTTAATGCTGAACAATATTCAATTGTTTGGATGTACCACAGTTTATTTATACATTCTCTATTGAATGACATATTGGTTGTTTCCAATTTGGGGCAGTTTTGAATAAGGCATCTATAAACATTAGTGTGCAGATTTTGTGTGGATATAAGTTTTCAAATCATGTAGGTAAATACTTAGTACAATGATTATTGGATGACATGGCAAGATTGTTTAGCTTTGTGAGAAACTGCCAACTGTCTTTCAAAGTGGCTGTACCAGTTTGCATTCCCACAAGCCAATAATATTTCCCATTTCTTCAGATCCATGTCACAATTTGGTATTGCCCATTAAAAAAAAATGAGCCATTCCCATCAGTATTTAGCAGTTATTTTAACTTTTAAAGTAATAGTTATAATAAATAGAAACAATACACATTTTACAGGCTGGCAAATCCTTGCATTCCCGTTAATCAGATGTTGGGTTATTTTCTGAGTTGAAAGTCATCATTGATACATTTAATTTTACAGAACTTTACAAAGATTAATTAAATACACTTATGTTGGAGGGATGAGTAATATAAATAATCCAAAGGCGGATCATCTAAATATGAATTGTGTTAGCCTTTTGAATGCATTTTATGATCTATTTTGTAATGGCAAATTTACCATCATAATTATGTTATGTTTAAGAGTCATCATAGCTTTATATTGCCAAAACAGCTAGTGGGAAGAGGTTCAATTTTTATTATGAGTTTCTTAATCTATACTAATCAGTTTGCATGAGTAATTAATTTTCTACATTTATCTTTAACTTTCTGATTTGATATCGTGTAGCTTCAAGTTTAGGGAAAATTACCATAGTTTTTTTTTTTACGTTCTTTCCACACATCAGCTAACAGTAGGAGGTGGAGTGATGGTTCTAGGAACTACCTTGGATTAGATAGCTCCAAAGATATTACAGTATGCAAGAGGTAAGAGTTGACTACATTGGATTTCTTATGGAAATACACTAATGAGAAGTTAAAACTGAACTAGATGCTGAAGAACGTAAATTCTTATTGTACAAACATACTGGTGACTTGTAAGAGCTACCTCTGTTTATGATACAAATAATTCTACAATATTCTGTTTTAATCCAAGTTGATGATGTTTTGACCTCAATAATTCATTATAATTATTTCTATAGTCTTAAAATATAGGATAGTAGAAATTTAAGATTCTTTTGAATATTTTATATCTATGGATTTGTTAATTTTTGTGAAAATAAAATGGTTCCTGATGTAACAATTTTCATTGTTATACAATGTAAACTTCAAAAGAATAGGAAAATAATATTTCCCTGTATTTAGCTCTACTCATTTGGAAAAGAAAATTAGATATTAAAGTTGGAGAGCCCCAGATGATCCATTAGAAATTGAAAATTGATTTTAACTTATCTTATGCTGTTATTAATGGTGTATTATTTCTGCTTCAGCTCAGTCCCTTATCCCTACTTCATTATATTGCTGTTCTTTATGAGAAAGGTATGATTTAAATAATGGCAATTTGCTGATGATGTGTGGGTTGCCTGCACCTCTTGGCCTAACTACTAAGTGTTGTTCTACAACATCCAGAAGTGGTGGCAAATAATATGAAATGTATTTTTTGAATAAATGCTATACATAAAGTGGCAATATACATAGAGCAGAAAGCATTAATTAGAGTGAGAAGCAGCTAGCAAAATGCTAACTTGTCATGCAAGGTGAGCCAAATGCTTACTGGGTGCCCACAAGGCTCTTGACATTATGGTCTACTTTGCCATGCCTGTTGTCTTCCCCATATTCCCAAGCCAAACACTGAAAACAGCCACAAATAGTATAATCCATTCTTCCAGTTTAGAAACTCCTCAGCATTTTTTAACAGCAGCCAGTTGATAAACTCTTTGTCTGCATTAGAAATTCACGTGAATTTAAAACCACATTCTAACACAGACAGTCCTGACAACAATCCCATGAGCCTAGGGAACTAATGATACTTTTACTGGTCCTTGAAACTTTGTTCCTGATTGCATTCTTTCTGTGGAAGGACTGTAGGAGCAATAATCAAATGCCATTAGTTACCTAGTACTTATCAGGCAGGGAAAAAATGTGCATAGGTCAATGCGCTAAGAAAACCTTTCATGACTAATGAGTAAAAAATGTCATCTTGAAACTGCTCAGCAGTTTTCCTAACAGACCGAACTTGCACTATGTCCTGAGAATGGATGTAGGTGTCTAAATGTAAGAAATGAAACCACATAGGTACTGAAAGAAAACATGGGTAAATTGCTCTTTAACATGGGTGTAAGGAAAGGGTTTCTATGACTCAAAATTCCAAAAGTAATAATAAAAAACTATTAATAACTTTGACTACACAAAATGAAATTTTTTCCATCACCAAGAACACCATAAATGGAGAGAAAAGGCATATGAAAAACTGGGTGAAAACGTTCACAACACACATGACAGAGAAAGGGGTAATATTTATAGCATAAAGAATTCCTAAAAATAGAGGGTGTACTTTTTTTTTAACATCTTTATTGGAGTATAATTGCTTTACAATGGTGTTTTAGTTTCTGCTTTATAACAAAGTGAATCAGCTATACATATACATATATCCCCATATCTCCTCCCTCTTGTGTCTCCCTCCCACCCTCCCTATCCCACCCCTCTAGGTGGTCATAAAGCACTGAGCTGATCTCCCTGCACTATGCAGCTGCTTCCCACTAGCTACCTGTTGTATATTTGGTAATGTATATATGTCCATGCCACTCTCTCACTTCGTCCCAGTTTACCCTTCTCCCTCCCCGTGTCCTCAAGTCCATTCTCTATGTCTGCATCTTTATTCCTGTCCTGCCCCTAGGTTCTTCAGAAGCATTTTTCTTTTTAGATTCCATATATATGTGTTAGCATACGGTATTTGTTTTTCTCTTTCTGACTTACTTCACTCTGTATGACAGTCTCTAGGTCCATCCACCTCGCTACAAATAACTCAATTTCATTTCTTTTTGTGGCTGAGTAATATTCCATTGTATATATGTGCCACATCTTCTTTATCCATTCATCTGTCAATGGACACTTAGGATGCTTCCATGTCCTGGCTGTTGTAAATAGGGAGGGTGTGCTGTTTACATGGTTTACCCCAAAGGTAACATCTTGCAAAACTATAGTAAAATATCACAACCATGATATTGACATTGATACAATATACTGATCCTATTCAGACTTCACCAGTTCTACTTGTACTCATTTGTGCCATTATTTTTTTTTAATGGAGAACTAAAGAAAAATGAAATTTTTGAGTCTCAGTCTCCTCCTCTATAAAATGGGGAGTGATAATATAAACTTTGCTAGGCTCTTGTAGGGATTAAATGAGCTAATCATGTAGCATGCTTACCACAGTTTTGGCACATAGTGACCATTAAAATATCCCCTCTTCCATCCATCATCATCATGATCCAACCCTCTGTTCTTATCCCCCTCCCAGCCCTGTGCTTAACTCCCTCCTATTTTTTATTTCACCAAGCTCTGTCCTATTCCTTACCTCCCTGCAGAAGCCTAAATCTCCACTCCTTACTCTTTTTTGTGGTACCTGATATGTTCCAATGGTCCCTTCTTGTCTGGGACCCCCAGATGAACTCGAATTGAGGGAGGCTATTCACACTCAAAAAGTAAAGGGAGCTGGAGAAGGTGAACCCTCATTGTGCTAAAATCGTAGCAGAGGAAGATATGTATCTTTCATCCTTATTTTGAAGTTCTATAGATGTTTCATGAGAAATACGTTGGTCAATGGAGGTTAGAACATATGATACTGTACTATTAGAATGATAATATATGTGGGCTAAGTAGAGTAGGCTTTTAAAGTGCTGCTCGAGATCCATTTATTATATTCATTGTAACAACAAATGTTAATTCAGCACTTCCTGTGTGTTCATTGTATATGGACTTTATAGACACTGTTATGTATATACTGCTCATAGTTATATAGACATTGTCTAGTGTTATATTGATATTGTTGTATAGATACAGAGTAAACAGTGATTCAAGACAGCTTCTTAGAAGAAAGGCAGGCAGATGATTAGCAATAGTTGTAATAAAGTGAGTAAAAGAAGTCCCTGCCCTCAGGAAGCTTCCATCTTAGTTTTTATTTGAAATAGTGTTCTGGGGTGTAAACAACTGCTTAAACCTTCAAAACACAACCCCCTCGTACCCCTTGGAATACTCTTGCCTTAAAGGAACTGTCATAGGCAGGTTTGGATGATAAAGGAAAATCAACTTGGCATATGATATCCAGGGAAATATGGGAAAAACGAGAAGTCCTTTCTTTAAAAGGAAACTAGAATTAGAACAGGGAACAGAAATATTCTAGGATGGTGAAGCCCAAGTAAGGGAAAGCCCTCAAACATAGCTTAATGCCAAAGGCCCAAGTCAGTTTGCCAGTATCCAAACTGATACTGGATATGTGACCTAAGAGTCAGCTCTTTGGGCTTCCCTGGTGGCACAGTGGTTGAGAGTCCGCCTGTCGATGCAGGGGACACGAGTTCGTGCCCCGGTCTGGGAAGATCCCACATGCCGCGGAGCGGCTGGGCCCGTGAGCTATGGCCGCTGAGCCTGCGCGTCTGGAGCCTGTGCTCCGCAACGGGAGAGGCCACAACAGAGAGAGGCCCGCATACCGCAAAAAAAAAAAAAAAAAAAAAGAGTCAGCTCTTTGTGGTAGTGGTGATGGGAGGGCGCTCTGGGTAATTCAAGGTAGCTACTGGCTCATTTGGAAGAATGCATGTACCAGAAAGTGGGTCTAAGTCAAAAGCTATAGAGAGAAGAAAGGGAGAAGACAGAATTCCTAGTAGACTTCAGGCAGATTGCAGCAGAGTTTGTGAGAGAGTTACACCAAAAGTCATTTCAGTTTTATAAGAGATCCCTTACCCTAAGAGAATAAAATAGTTATTAAAAGGGAGAAACTCAACCTGGGGATGGGAGGAATTTAGGGTAGATTATCCAGAAGAACAAGAAAGCTAAGGCTAAGGTGTTTGGAGGGATTTATGGACCAAAGGGGACTATTTAAACCTAGGCAAAACTAACCCAATGAACTCGGCTTAATTAATTCATGCATTTAGAGTTTTATTCTTTATTATGTGCAACAAACTGTGTTAAACACTGAGAGGTATGCATATAAGTAAAACATAATCCCTATCCTTATTTCTTACCTTATTAATGAACTACTTCCTATCTTTGTAATGATGTTGCAATTGTTATCTAAATAAAACTGAACTAGAGCAAAGGGAAGAAGCATTGAAGAAAAGCAAGGACACCCTGTAGAAGGAAAAATAACTTTGATTTTACCCTTGGGTGAAGGCACTGAATGGAGAATGTGAATTATATTTTAGTAAAGATATCATCATTTCTAATATCTGTTCTTTAAATACTTCTGAGAGCACAGTTTACTGCACTGAATTGGCAACTGCATTGTTAAGCCATGACGCACAAGTTGTGGTGCCTTCCTGTGCTGTGCTCTGGTTTAGCTCAGTGGTTGCTTTGATCAGAAAATTATTCATCAATTTCTAAAAGCCACACAGGGGCTTAGCATTTAAAACCTCCTAGAACAGCAGACTGTTTAGCTGCAATGGTATAAACTGGAACAAAAGGCAGCCACTCTTCCTGGCTGCCTTGGTGTTGGCTCATTGGATTCCATGGTTCAGTGACTCTTATCTGAACAGTATGAAACTTTATCATGAAGAGTTTTATTCTGCTTTAAACCTGCAGATGAAAAGTAATTTAGTTCATATGCTGCAGTGATGCAAATCAAAACCCATAACATTTTTATTAATTGCTGAAAGCAGACAGGGTTTCAGAAGCACAAAAGTACCAGCATAGAACTATAGAAACAAAATAAATCTGAAGACAAGGTCTGGAAAGGTGCCCAGTGTTTTGGAAGTGAAGGGTCTGCTTATATATGATTTTACAAGTGTAATTTTGCTGATGCAAAATCAGTACAAGTAGTTTAAGTTTTAAAAATTCTTTGGCATAAACTAAAGCTTCTTAATTCAAATCTTGACATTAAGCAGCTTTTAACTTATTTTTCACTTACAGTGAAAACTGATTTTATTCCTGCTCAGCCCATGTTCCTACCTGCTGTCATTTTGGACACAATTTCATTGTAGTCCCTAAAGTCTTCTCTCATAATAAACAAGTACCTTCCCAGATAGCTAAGGTCTAAGGCACTGTCTACTCTGTTTGTAGAAAATAAACAGTGCCTAGCACAGTAGTCAGTGTGAACAACTCAAATAATCGTAAAAGAACTGAAATTTCAACCCTGACTTTTACTGCTCGAAAGAAGGGAAATGGATAAAAATAAAAATCTTTGCCAGTGCAGCAAGTCAGAGATCATTATATATGTCACACACATATACACACACACCACACCACACACACATCAAATGAACACAATGAAAGTGCTTGTAGTTTTCCATCAATTCAGTGATGATAACAGTAACATTCAGCACCATGTGACTCAAGGACTTAGTTGTATTTGCAAAATTATTAGTTGTTTCTATGTAGTCTTAACTTATCCAGATTAAAAGTGAGAGTTTTTATAGCAAGTATTCTATTCTACACAGTATCTATAGGATTGGCTAGGTGTTTTCTTTCTTACTTTGAGGTGCTTTCACATCACATCCATCCAATATAGTGGGTTGTATGTCAAAAGTCCTCAAAAGAATCATCTGAGGATGTTAAACTATTGCTAAACTATTGCTCAAGCCCAGTTTCCAGATATTTGATTCAGGAATCTGAATGTTTCCAATACGTTGACGAAGTGATTCTAATGTATGTCATTTGCAAACCACATTTTGAAAGACTGTCTAAAATTTCAGGTTTAAAAATGCTGCTTCACACTTATTAGGATGGCTACTATAAAAAAATGAAAGAAAGAAAATAACAAGTGTTGATGAAGATGTGGAGAAATTGGAACCCTAGTGCACTGTTGATGGGAATGTAAAATGGTTTGGGAAACAGTATGGCGGTTACCTAAAAAATTAAAAATAGAATTAACCATATGATCCGGCAATTCCTCTTTTGGGTATATATTCAAAAGAATTGAAAGTAGAGTCTTAAAGAGATATCTGTACACCTGGGTTCATAGTAGCATTATTCACAGTAGCCAAAAGGTGGAAGCAGCTCCAGTATCTATTGACCATGAAATGGATGAATGGATACACAAACCGTGGTGTATACGTACAATGAAATATTATTCAGTCTTAAAAAGAAAGGGAATTCTGACACATGCTACAACTTAGATGAGCCTTGAGGACATTATGCTAAGTAAAACAAGCCACACAAATGGAAAAATACTATATGATCCCACTGATTTGAGCAACCTAAAGTAGTCAAATTCATAGAGACAGAAAGTAGAATGGTGGTTGCCAGGATCTGGTTGGCAGAGGAATGGGGAGTTGTTGTTTAAAAGAGTTCTGGAGATTGGTTGCACAATGATGTGAATGTACTTGGCACTACTAAAGTATACACATAAAAGCGGTTAAGATGGTACATTTTCTTTTGTGTTGGCTGTGAAGGGAAAGTGGAGATGGACAGCAGTTTGAAGGAGAACAAAGATAAAAAGATTCCGTTTCTAAATGGAAGTGTCTTGAAAAAGACTAAACTGAAGGAAAGGACTCAATGAAGGGAGAAATGTTGATAATGCAAGGGAATTAAATATAATTTAACATACGTAAAATACATTTGTAATTCACAAATAAAACTTGGCACCTAGTAGGTTTGCAATACTCTTAATCTTTCCATGTATACTTTGCATCAGAGAGTGAATAAGGTAAAATGTCTGAGGGACTCTAACTTTCCATAATTCCAAGACATAAGGAAAGTGGGTAGGTATCATAAAATCCTACTTATCCGACTGGAACCGTGCTAGCATCGAAATGCTGAATATTTTATCATCAGTTTCAGAAATGCCAAATGGAGAAGGAAGTTCACTTCGTTGATCTTGCACTGCACACTCCTATTCATAAAATGAGTTGATTATATTGATTCTTTGAACAAAATGGCGACTAATACTTCTTAACATTCTAATCTTGGCAATCCTATTGCACTGTTGAGGATAGAGAATACAAATTCCAATATTGGGACCTAGATTTAATTCTGTCTCTTCCAGAGCTTAGAAATAGTCTAGTACTGAAGCTTACAGATCCTGGCATTCCTTTCTCCAAATGGAATAGCCTAGCTCTGGGCTGCTCTGGGCTCTAGGGAGGTGAGGTCACCTCATGCTGAGGTGCTTCTCTGCCAACACAAAGCAGGACTAAAACATCCATTTTTAATCTGAATGGCCTACCTCCCAGGTGTTTAGAGAAAATCTAAAGAGTATTCTACGCCTAGAGCACCAATGGAACACTGGGAAATAGATGCTATTTTCAGAGCAGCACATATTTCCACTAAAAACTTCAAAATATGCTTGACACAGGGCTGAGTAGTATTTGAAAGGTAGCAATTTAGAAATTTTAAGATTCCAAATAAGCCTCTTTTTGCACATATTTAAATTATTTAAACCATGCATGTATCTTTTTCCCATTATAATTTGTTCCACTTAATTTGCCATAGCTTACAGTTAACTGATCTACCCTCCTATATTTAATGGAAAACAACAGCAACAACTAACTTGTCAGTTGTTGGTTGAGGTGAGAAATCCCCAACAAGTCCTATGAATCATCAAGAGGACTAAAATTTCCTGACAGCTACATTGGTCTTTGCAAAAAGTCTAAACTCTCCACCCATCTGTTACTATAGAAGACTCTGACATATGGTCCTTGTGCTGCTTAATTACACATTTCTTTTCCACTCCAGTTAACTTATTTCACTTATTTGTCATTTCTAATATTTTAGCTAAAATTATGCCATTTTCTTCCTTTCAGTTTGACTGATAGCAAGAATTTTGATTGCCAGGAAAAAAATGATTCAGTCCTCTAAAATAAAAATGAGGATCTAATCAGCAAAAAGTCCTGAAAGAACATGACATTCTATTTAGGAGATGATTGGCTGCCCATAAATGAGAGAGTGTGTGTGGGAAACTTCCTTAAGTCCCTGTTATTTGATTAACTCGTAAAGGCTAAGATCGACTGACAAATTCAATTATACATTCAAATTATATTTCTAAATTGGCTTAATTTTTTAAAGTGATGAATGAACCATAGGGGAAAAATTCCATTACAATGTGAATGAGAAGGAATAAGTCCTAACATTAATAGTATGCCAGTGCACAAAAACTTCCCTGTTTCTCTTGATTAGCTAGATAGGTTTAATGAACAGAAATATCTGGTTTATAGGTCAACTGTGGTGTTTACTTTCTAAGAAGAGAAAGCTCTTTAGGATACAAAAGAGAAAAAACGTGATGATGTCCTTGGAAAAGTAATAAAAGTCCTCTTGGGCTGATTTTATCTTAGTAAAGCAGATCATAAATAAAGAAAACTATTTGGCTATAGATTGTCTTGAAAGGTACAGAATTTGCTAATGACTGCCTGGTAGGAGCAATTCAGGAAGAAGTCATTGCTGATTGCAAAAGACATTTCCGAGTTAGATTCTAATACAGTCACATAGTGATAAGTAATGTGTTGCTAAACATTTGCCCCCTCTGGAGACTTAATGTACCACAGTCAGAAAAAAAAAGAGAAATACTTTCCATATAGTCTCCTATTAAAGTTTGAACCATTGTCAGCACTTGAATATAGTAAATTCCAGTTTTATGGAATAGGTTGAAACCAAGGCTATTACATAAAAATTGATTTTGACACAAAATGGATATTAGCAATTTATCCTAAGAATGCTATTGAAAAAAGTCTATTTGACTAATGAAGGATGATAAAGCATACTACTATTTCTCCTTTTTCCTTCTATACTGATAAATTAGCACACACACAAAACAATAAAATTACATTTAAACTCATAAGTATTATTTAAATCTTCTTCACAAGTCAGTCATTTTTGCTCATCAAAAATGGCATGTTCAATTGAATTTTTACTCTATTAACAAATATTATCGATTGCAGCTTATTATTTTTTATTCTTTAAATTTTACCTGCAAAATTTAGATTATTTAAATTGACTCAGAGAGAGAGCACTGCCCAACGAGCCGCCTTGTAAAGGTAGTTGTGAAGACTGGCAGGATAAAATGTTTGGAACTTTTTTGAGTTTCTTGCATAAACTTCACTTTTGAGCACTTATTTTCTGCTAGGATAAGTTGCAGATGAGGAAACAGAGGCTCAGAGAAATTAAACACACGTGCAGAATCATACAGCAAATTGGAGTTTGAGTGATAGATGGTATAGTTGCAAAGTTTATGAATTTTCTCGAAGTACTTGATATATTAAAAGACAGTGAGCAAAAAGTATACACAAAAGTTCATAGCTGCAGTATTCATAGTAATCAAAAAGTAGGACCGCCCAAATGTCCATCAACTGATGAATGAATAAATGAAACGTGGCACATTCTACAATGGAACATATTTGACAATAAAAATGAAGTAAAGATGCATGCTACAACATGGATGAACCTTGAAAACTTTATGCTAAGAAGAATAAGTCACAAAAGACCACATATTGTATGATTACACTTAGGTCAAATATCCAGAATAGGCAAATCTATAGAGATAGGATGCAGATTTATGGTTTCCAGGGACTGTGGGAGGCTGGGAAGGGCACTGCTACTGGGCACAGGCCTCTATTTGGAATGATAGCAATGTTCTAAACTTAGATTATTGTTACGGTTGCACAACTGTGATTATACCAAAAGTCACTGAACTGTACGCTTGAAATGGATGAATTTCCTGGTATATGAATTATGTCTTGATAAGTTGTTAAAAATAATTTGGTTATTGAATGTCACAATGATCCCATGCTTTTTCTTCATTTTACAATATTAGGTGGATATGTCCTTAGAGATAAAATTATGTAACTCCGAGATCATTTGTGAATATGCCTGGAAATCACACCTCTCCTAGAATTCTGAACAATCAGCATCCCTCCTCATTCCCCTTTACTCTTTCATTTTACAGAAAAAATCCCAGGTTGACCCTCCTCCAGGAGAGCAGGCAGAGAGTGTGCTCCACTAACGGCCAGAATAGAAGTGTGCTAATGGATGCTTATGAATCCGAGAACACACAATTAATGCATAAATATAGGCTTTTTAAAATTTATTTATTTATTAAAAAATTTTTTTTTGGCTGTGTTGTGTCTTCGTTGCTGTGCGCGGGCTTTCTCTAGTTGGGGCCTGCGGGGGCTGCTCTTCATTGCGGTGCGCGGATTTCTTATTGTCGTGGCTTCTCTTGTTGCGGAGCATGGGCTCTATGTGCGTGGGCTTCAGTGTTGTGGCACATGGGCTCAGTAGTTGTGGCTCGCGGGCTCTAGAGTGCAGGCTCAGTAGTTGTGGCGCATGGGCTTAGTTGCTCTGCCTTATGTGGGATCTTCCTGGGCCAGGGATTGAACCCGTGTCCCCTGCGTTGGCAGGCGGATTCTTAACCACTGTGCCACCAGGGAAGTCCCCAATATAGGCTTTTAACGGTAGAATTCCAGTCATCTTGGTGAGAGAGATATACTTTTTAAAATGATGTGGCTGAATTAGTATTATTCCTTTCAAAGTAGTTACCAAGGGTGGATCTCTATGCTCTAAATATGTTTATTGACTTAAATGCTTATTTTTATTACAATGATTGTTATTGTCACTCTGGAGTTGTTTTAGAAGGTTTTGATACTTTCTCTTGAATAGTGGCAATAACTAATTCTTTGGGGCTGAATTTTATTTTTGAGATATGACAAAAGTTATTAGAATTCAAAGCAAATGAATATGACCAGTAATAACATGGGGCATTGAGTAATCCCACTGGGGTTCAAAAGTCAATATCTATCTGGCTTCTCCAAAAGAAGAATTTCACATTATTTTGAGTAATTGCTGTGCAATTCATTTGATATATTACATGTATTTATTGGATCTCAATAATTTCCTTAAACACTGGGAAAATGTATTGTTATATAAGGTGACATCAATGAAGGCTAATGAACATTTACTAGCACTACAATTTATAAAATGATTTTCATAATCTATCTCAAAAATTCTAAGAAAAGCTGCAAATTTTTTTTATCCTATTTTAATTGAATGTGAGGAAATTAAACAATGAGAAAGTGATAGAGCAGGGCTCAAAACTAGATGTGTATACAATAGTTCTAGACCTTTCTTTTTAATTAGGATGTTGTCTTGCACTGCAATTTTATAAAACAACACTTGTTTAGATACGCTCACACATATATGATGGCATCCACCCATTCATTCACTCACTCAAAATATATTTGTTGAAGGCCTACTATGTGGCAGGCACTCTTTCAGGTGCTGGGAATATAGCAGAGAATAAAAACAACCAAAACTCCCTGCTGTCATGGAGTTTATCACATAGCAGAGAAGATGACCGTCAGATAAACGAGCAAAATATATAGTATGTTAGATGGTACAAGTGCTATGGAGAAAAAGAAAGCGAGAGGTGAGGGAGAAAGCCATGGGTGATAATCAGGGGGAGAAAATTCTAGGCAGAACTCTAGGAAGTTCTGGGAAGAGCCCAGGCTAAGTCTGAAGACCGGAGTGTTCTCGGTGTATTCATGGAGAAGTGGTCAAGGAGGTAACAAGACCAGATGATGAAGGCAATGTAGACACTATACTGAATTTGGCTCTGGCTGTAGCTAAATGACATTGGGGAGCCACTGCAGACTTTCAAGAAAAGGAGCGATGTGATAAAACTCATGTTTTAGAAGGAGCACCATGCTGTTGTGTTTAGACTGAAGTGGGGCAGGGCATGTTTCCTAAGGATCCATCTCATTAGTCTAAGTTCACAACAGATATTCTCAGACTCGGCATTTTTATTGCTCCTCATGCCACAGCTTGGACCCAGGTGTCTCTTGCTTTGCCCATTCGGAAAGCTCCCCCCAGCTTCCCTACTGTAGGGCATAGTATAAAAATGGTTGTATAGGAACCCAAAGGTGGAAACTACTCTATCATTCCTGTATATGGTGGGTACAGCAGATATGAGCAGAAGTCAAAATAATGTCTGTTACTTATACTATGTCCTGGACCTTGAACTCTGGTTGCAAAGCAAGATGAAATGTTAATTATACAGGTCTCTACATTCTTTTAGCATTTTAATGTTACCTCTATATTTGTGTTTTAAAAACATAACCTTTTTTTGCCAATAGACCTCAGATCCCTGGTTTCAGAGCCTATTGCCATGAAAAGAGGGAACAAAGAGAAACTTTATCAAGCTGATAGGAAAATACCAAGGAATAGTTCAAACAAGGGACCTACTTGTAGACATTGCTCTTATTTTGGGGGAAAAAGTCTATAGTGGAATTGTTTTAGGGCACATCTCCTTTAACAACTGTATTTCCTTAACCTAGCCAAATATGTAGCGCTAGAACAACAGATTTAGCCAGAATCTAGATGTTATATTTTGCCTTTGGTTCATGTATGTTGGTGGGGGAGTGGTGTGGAATGCAGAAGAGAGAAAGGGAAGGAAGCCAGGTGGCAGCTTTGTGAAGTTTGCTGGAAGTAGTGACAAGGGGCAGGGATTGATGGGGACGGGCTGTAGCCCGTATAGGCCACTAGGAATATGCGTTGTGACTCGATTCTCTCAACAGGTGCTGCTCAATGGCTCTTACCTGGTCATACCGCCGGCTGCCTTGGGTGGGACCATAGCCACCATGGTGTCAAAATGGCCTGATTTAGGAAGGGGCACATTTAAGGCCTCTTTTTGGATACTTCCTAGATTTGCCTACAGAGTAATTGTTGTGGGGGAAGCGGGGGTCATGGCAGTAGAAGCTGATCATGGCTGAAGAGGGACCCTCCAGCTCTGGCAGCACAGGGGAGGGAAGGGGGAGGGGATGTGAAGACAGCAGGACGGAGGGAGAGTGGGCAACGAGGTGGTGGAGCCACCCTTTGACCTTTTATCTCCTGCCCCACCCCCTTCCTCAAAGAGGTGGGCAGGCATCTATGTTTGGGACGGCCAGCCAGGTGCCTCCCCCCAGCCCTCTACCCCGCCCCAAGCCTGTGGCACCTTGTTCTGGCGCGTGGAGAGGCTCTACAGCTGATTCTCACTCTTAAAATCTTAAAATTAGGGAAAGTAGCAAGTGTGACCTGGTAAGGAGAAAAGAAAATGGAAAATGTGCTCCAGTGGTGAAGAGCACAGGGCATACCGGAATGAAATCCACTTTTTCACGGCATTTGCAGGAAGTGGATGGCATTAACAGGGTTAAACTGCCTAATGAATTCTGCAGCCTGGACGCTCAGCACTCTGAACCGTTCTGTTTTGCCAAGGCTCCTGGGATGGATGGCTGGCAACGCTCCTCTGACATGAATAAATGTCTCCTGCCACTACTGGGTTCTGGCTCTCCCTGCTTAAATGAGGAGCCTCCCATTACTCAGTCAGGCATACCTGCTTCCTACTTCGGAGCCTCCATTTCTTGGAAATAACCTGTCAGGTCCCATCTGCTTCATGAAGCTGCCAGCCCCCTGAGAGGAGGACCTTCACTCTGCTCTCCTGTCAGATGCTGGAAACCCAGAAGGGAATAATCCTTCCAATCTGCCAGAAATGGCTTTTGTGATATCAAGGCCTGCCTCAGGGAACCACAATATTCTATAATCAGATGAAAATTAGATTTATAAGTACACCACTTTCTTTCTTGGGTGGCTTGCAAAACTTCTTCTCACCTTTGTTTGTAGGGAGAATTGCAAGGCCTTTAAATTTATAGCCATTAATAAGCAGGAGTCTGCCTAACACAAATATTGTTTTCCTATATCAGGCAGGTGTGGAGAAAGCTGCAGAATAGACAAAGTCTTTTCACCAGTGAAAAATGAACATTAAACTTGCACGTCAGCTCCAAGCATGAAGTGGATTATAGCAGGTGCAATTAATTGCCATTACGTTTATTGGAACCTTGAAAACAATTAGCAAGTGTCCTAGTTGATATGACAGATTCATTAATCATTTAATATATTCCTACAAATTGATTTATCAATCAAATAGCTACCTCTGGTTGAATAACTCATGACTGTCTTATGGCTCTATTCATAACTCTGGTCTGTTTTTTAAAGGAAGCCAAAACGCTTTCGCTTAATTTAGATCCCTCAGTTTCAGTAGTTATATAAATTACACCTCAATCTCTTGAAGTTAGAACCACCACAGCAATAAGAGGGATTCACAAAGCAGACATTTGAAAGGGCTGGAAACAACATGTCAGGGTCAGGTATACATTCTTCAGGGGAAGAAATTACACTGACAAAAAGGACTTATTCAAGGGACTGTCTTGAGGACAGTGCAGCTGGGCCTCAGGAACAGCTAGACCTTGTCCAAGCCAATTTTAAAGTTGCTAACTGAGCAAAAAGGCTTCTTGGAAATATAAACTACTCAAGGTCACTTACTCATTCTCCTTATAGTATCTCTGACAGATGACCAGACAACTTTTCCTTGAATTTCTACATTGATGGAGGGTTCACTTGCATTATATTTTGGAATGGTTTTGATTATCAGAATTACTTCTTATTCAGAGTAAAATTTTGACTCCTAGCCCTGGAACTACACAGAGTGAACCTAACACCTCTTCCAGGTGACAGCCTTTCTAATATTTGAAGACAGCCATCCTAACCTCTTGAGTTTATTCGGTTCAAGAATGTGATTTTTCATGTATGATGGCTCTAAAATCTCTTCTGTGTCTCCATCTTTTAGATGCATTTCCATTTCCTAAACTTTCACCTAGCACATGATATTCAGATAAACAGTCTTTAATCTTTTGAAACCTCTGTTTTCTCATCTGTAAAATATATACTGTCTACCTCTTTGGGTTGTTGTAAAGCCTAGCAATGAAGAATATTTAATATCCATCCATCCATATACCTGGCACGAAAAAGAAAAAAGAAAGAAATGACCACAATACTCCAAATGTGGAAGTATGAGTTCTAACCACCTCCATTGTTTGAAATTCTGAAATTAATGCAACTTAAGTCTGTTTTGTCTTTATTTGGAACCTTCAGCACATTGTTAACTCCTATTGGGCTGGTTGCCAACTAAAAATCTGTGAAGCATTTTCTAGTGATTTCTGCTAAACCATATACATCCTATCCCGTACTCTATTTGAGGCTATCCTTACAGGCTTTCTTAGGAGGGGACAAAGCTTAATGCCAGTTTATTATGGTGATTAAGAGAAAGAGTTTTCTGGATTTGAAAGTTTGCTCCTCTACTTAATAGCCATGACCAGATATAAGGAATTAAATCTTGCTGAGGCTCAATTTCCTTATCTATATAATAGGGATCACAATAACACCTATATCAGAGGATTGCTGTGAGGATTAAATGAGCTTTATAAGGTGTTTCTTTGGAGTGCTTGATACATAGGAATCACTGCATAAAATGTGCACTATTGTTATTATTTTAAATGTTCACTCTGTCATGTATCATATTGTTTTTTTCTCCTGTCTCTACTATTTCTTTATATAAAGCAGAGAAAAATATTTTAAAAATATAACTAAGACAAGAAACACTATAACTTAAGATCTGAGCCTCTTTTTTACTACCTACCATAATGAAACCTGATCTCTCAAGTTAGATGTAATGCTATTCTGTTTAACAAGTAGAGCTTCTTAAAATAAAACAAGGTGTAAAAAAACCTCCTTGTAATAAGTTCAGTCACCTTATTAATTTAATTTGGTTGAATTTAATTTAACTTTATTTTTTTTCCGTTGGGAACTCATTATGTCCTAGGTAAAATGCTAGGGTCAAATGAAGATCTGGTGCCATGCAGTTGTGGTAGCCACATGGAGTGCCTCGATGCTCTTTGGCCACTCATTTATATTGACAGTTTTCTACCTGCTTCCACTAGTCCTTATTCCTGCATCCAGCTCCTTGAGTCTGAAGTTTTTTGACCTTGTCAGTTTATTCATTTTGTTCTCTAGAATTTCCATATCTTCCAATACCTCTGCCTGGATTTCCTGCCATTTACCCTTTACCTCAGGACTTTCATAGAGCAAAAAAAAAAAAAAAAAAAAAAACTATCTCAGCTGCCTTAGAATAAGGCTTCAGTCAGGATGGAATATTGCTCAATAGTGTATAAGATATAACAACAGTGGTTAAGAGCTTAAGCCTTTTAATCAGACAGCCTTGAATTTGAATTAGAACTTCTCCACTTATTAGGGGTGACCTTGGTTAAGGACACACCTAAGCCTCTTTTTCTTATCTGTCAAATAGCGGTAATAGTATTTCCGAGATCTTAAGGGCTTGTTGTGATGATGAAGTGAAATAAAGCATTATTTCACTGTTTAGACAATTCTTGAGTTATTATTAGCTATTGTTCAATTAAATTAAAACGTATTGATGTCCCACTAAGTACTAGGTGCTGGACCACAGCAATGAACAAAACAAAAATGGCCCCTGCCTTCAGGAGCTCATGGATCAGTGGCCCTATCACCATCATGATCATCATCATCATTGCTGTAGTGGTCATCATTGGTCATCATCCTTAATCCCTCTAAAGACCAAATGGCCGTCAACCGTACACGTGGAAGGAATCTGCAGGTACCTTAATTTAGTGAGTCCGCATTCTTTCTGAGCTTTCTTCCTTTGCCTCACAGTTTTTAATGCTATTTTTGACTTTTTTCTTACACATAATACCTGCTTAGTTAAGTTATTTCCATCAACTATTTTCCAGCCCTCCTATTTTGAGCCTTAGTCATTGCGATCTCCATCAGGTATTCAAAATTTTAGGTTTAATAGTACATCTTATGACTTTACTGTGACTCTAAAGCTTATTTGTCCTTTTTTATTTCCCTTGAGAAATCTTTATATAGCTTTTGAAAATCAGTACATAATTTACCTGTTTCTAGTTGTCCAGTGCCTACATCTTTGTAGTTCCCCCAAAGTTACTGATAGGATCTCAGCAATCTTATTCACAAACTTTTCCAATACCCCAGGATGCAATTTTTTACTAAGCAAGAGACTTGAATCCATGTAGAGTTTCTAGGTATTCTGTTCTCCACTTAGGGTTTAATTCTCTCTTACTAACATCCTCTCTCCTCATATCAGTCCGTGACAAATAAGATATGAACAAGAATGCAGCTGGGAATTTCTGCATTTTCTATGTCATCTGCTACCATTTGGTCAACGATCTTAACAGCAGATTATTCCTCTCTTATTTGTATCTTATTCTAAACATACTAAAAATCATTTTTACTATTCATTTTTAAAAGTCTTCACTTGCTGTACTTAATAATAACTAAAGTACTTCCAATCTTGTATATGTACTGCTTTCAGTGAGAGCTCATAGAGAATGCTCTGCATCCAGATTCATTCATCTTCTAAGTTAACTCTTCCTACTATTATCAAATTTGGTTTTGTATGGTCAGGGTTTTGTTCTGGGGCGCATCCAGTTTCTTTCTGAGCAATATTTGTTTGAGAGATTTTGGCCATTGTCTCTGCTCTGTCTTTTAGCAGAAACATTTTTTAAGAGTAGAGGACATATTTGTGACTAAATCAAGCATTTCTTTCCATGGCTGTTATAAACATTAAGATAATATCATCACATTTGCAGAGATTTGCCGTGCTTCCATTTTGCTGTTAATTGGTTCTTCTTGGGTGGTCAGAATTAAGTGCAGATAACACTCCCCCAATTGCTTACTCTTTCTGTGGAGAGGCAAAATCATCAGGAAGATAATAAAGAATTTCTTAGATGCTCTGATTCTATCAGGATATAAGCCATAGTAGCTGTCCTAATAACGGAAGTCTGTCAGAATTAAGATATTTTGTCTCATAACTGGTATTAGGAGACTCTAACCATCTAACCAGGATTGTGGGGTCACTTATTTCTCAGTCTTTCTTTTGTTCTCACTCTCGTCTTGTGTTCCCAATTGAATGGCGTCCATTATTCTCCCACAGTAAGATGATTATGGTCTCCCCTTATCATTATATATTGGTAATATACACTCTTCTTCTTCACTCTGCTTTTTTGGGGGACCAAATTAGCTTTCCATTGCTATTCACTAGCCATAAACCATTCTGGTCAGTTGTGGGTACCCATGGGATTATACTTGTAATCCTGTGTTTAAATTTCAACTTACATGGTTTATTTAAAATCTGTGAATTGGAATATAGATATGGTAGTCACAACATTTGTGACCAATGCTCTTTATTTCTTCTTTCTTCTCTCATTTTTTTCTAATGTTTTTCTAGGAAGTTGCTAACACAGTGTCCATTATATAGAATTAGTTCAATAAATGTTTGAATGAATATATTAATTTTTATGCTTCAATCTCTGACATATTTCTTATTGGTTTTACTTTAGGGAGGTGGTGAATTCTTCTCTCTCAAATTCCCTTCAATGCTTTAGTGAGCATCATCTCACAATATTCCTTTGGGACATCCTTACAATCTACACAAATATTTTCCAGGAACTCCCATTTTGCTACCTGCAATCATGGTCCAGAAAAACAAATATACTGTTCACCAGCACCATATATATATATATATATATATATATATGTGTGTGTGTGTGTGTGTGTGTATATAT